>NC_025993.2:45694485-45695801 GCF_000442705.2 Elaeis guineensis
ATTGTGTACATTATGTCTGTGATATATCCTTTGAGTTAGTAGGAATGTTAATTCATATTTTCAAGAGTTAAAAATTTAAGGCATGAATTTACATAACTAACTCATAAACAGCTCCTGACCATAGGATCATCACGAGGATGGTGATCGATCCGAAAGGTTGGTGTACGATCGCTTCCTTAGGGATAGATGTTCTTGAGTCTACGATGTGGAGACATAGAGTGAGAGTATAGGCATTCATTGAGAATGAGAGTACTAGCGTGACCACCTCGAGCAGTCATAAGGAAGCTACCTTCTCGTCGATGATTAGCTCGATGCTGCAGCTGTGTGTCTAGTTCTTTGACCTGAGGTACATCGACAGTTTATCTTGAGTGTGTTATAGTTTGACTACATCCATAACTCGATCTCCTAGCATTCAAAATCCTGAGGTGTATGTTGGCTATAGCATATTCATTGTAAGAACCAGATCGCACAAGATGGGATCTATCAACTCGGATAGATGAGAGGAGTAGTCCTATGATGATCGAAAGATCAAGTCCTTAAGCCCATGGCCATGGCAGAGTGAAATAATGAAAAAGAATTTTTGTTGGGTTTCACATCAACTCGGATCAATCGATTGATTCATATGACTGATGTTGGGTTTGATGAGTTCACCTTAACCCTAATTCAGTCGGGACTCATGATAGAAGAACTCAATTACACTGGTAGCTGCATCGAGACGTTCATCTTCATTTCTGATGGGTTGCCATCATATACTGCTAGGTGTCACTGGTGGATTTTGGGAGCAATTAGAATGATTTAATGATCAATCATTCTAATTGTCTGAATCAGAAGAGTTCTGGTCCATTGAAAGGAGTTTCGATGATGTTAATGATGAGATCACGACATATCTCATTACCATACGAAAATGAACCTAACTGGATCACACAAACAAGAGTTAGGGTTTGGATGTCATCAATTGAGCTAACCCAATTCGATTGATTTGGATTAGATCTAATTAGGTTCAAGAAATCATGCTAGCACACGATTGAGCCTAACTTTCTCTTCGTGTAATCTTTTCTATCTCGACTGAGCCAAATGTGATTTGACTCACCCAGAGAACCTTAGAAGGTTTCTCACAGTCTGACTAAAGCTAATCCAGCTCAGAAAGGATTTACCTTAATTCATGAGATGAATTTAAGATAACACCTGCTAATTCCTGTCACCTACATTTTCATTTTAGGACATTGGTTAAATGTTGACCCATGGAGCTTGGACTGAAGGCCACTTGGCAAGAGGTCATTGGAGAGTTTTTGTAGAGTGTCCACCTGTTAAATTAG
>NC_025993.2:45695901-45799621 GCF_000442705.2 Elaeis guineensis
TCCTCAAAGTGGGCACCATATTCAGATTGGGCGTGCACCCCAAGTGGATAAGGATAGAGTCCCATGAGATGAGGACTCTGATCCCTTGATCAACTTGGACTGTGGGGCGCCAATCTCACTGTGCTTATCCAGTGTTGGCACCAACAGTAGGAGGGATTATGGGGATTCTTATCTGATATGATCAAATGACATCACTCCACCAATCAAAATTTTTTCAGAATTAATTAAATTTTTTTGATTGGTCGAATGATGTGGCACTGCATGGTGCAGCATGGTCTATTTAAACCCTATCTGCGCCTAGGGTTTAAGAGGCTCTGTTCAATAACCAGCAAAAGCCTAAACCCTCTCACTTCTCCATGCCCCTCTAGTCTTCTCCCTCCCCTCTTCATGTCAAGAGGTTGGGCATCCATCTGGTGCTTGTTCAAGGTGTGGTGGCTTCCTGATTAGAAGGTTGCAGAGATTTATCGAGATGCTGCTGCTCTAGCCTCAAAGATCTTTTGAAGATCTTCCAGATCAGATCCATATCTAATTTTTGGAGCAAAGATTCATGAGGAGAAGATGATCTAGATCCTACTTGAGTGGATACCGATAGAGGCCAGGTGACTGCGTGGCTATTTTAGAACCTCGAGCATTGCTGTGATCATCTACAGGGTAATCTAGTTACCTAGAGGTATTTCTCTATTTTCATATTTTTAGATTTAATTTTAGATTTAATATCAGATAATAGAAATTAGATCTAATAAATCTTTAATCTAAAATATCGTAGGATAATTTTTTGAAATATTCCACCCCAGATCTCATTAGATCTGGAAGATCCTACAAGGCAAAAGCTGGTTTTTCCTTCAACTAGTATCAGAACCAGGTTGATGGCTCTATTTCAGATCTAATTTAGATCTAACTTTTATTTTTATTTATTTTATATTAATGGATTTTAGATGTCACATCAGATGTGATAGGATCTAGAATCAAAAAAATTTAAAATTAAATCTAAGTAGATCTAACATGTATGAGATGCATGACTAGACTAGGAATAGTTTAATCTATGAATAGTCTTATAGTTTTATATTTTAATATGATTAAAATATAAATTAAATCTAATTTAATTTCTATTTTTTTAATATTATAAATATTATATTCAGATCAAAAAATAAAAATAAAATTTTAATTAATACATAAGATTGATCTGTTGCATGCTTAGACTAGTTGTAGAATTGTTCTAGTAACTGTCTAGAATAGATTTTATATTGAATAGTTCAATTTAAATCATATTTTTCAGATGTTATATGTAATGTATCAGATCTGAAAGCATGCTAATTAGATCAGATTTTAATACATGAGATGTATGCAAAGCATGTATAAGTTATATCTGAAATTATATATGTGATATGTAACTTAGATCTAACTAGTTTTATAGTTAAATTAATATTTCTGATTAAGGTGCTCCTCATGGCCGTCCGGTCATAAGAACAAAGTAGGGTTTAAGACCCTCTCCTCCAATTCAATGGAGTGTTCTTATGGTGTGTAGGGGTGCTGTGCGTTCATCCTTAATCAGAAATCAAAATTTACTTTTCTGCAAAATCCTAGATCCTGAAACCCTAGAATTTATTTACATATTTTGTTTATGAACCCAAGACTTAATTAATGAATTAAGCTTATGAAATCAAATTAGGTCTAAACTTGAGAATTTCAGATCTAAGCCATTTTCATAAAATTGGGTTCGGGCTTGGGTAGCTCAATTGGGTCTAGTAGTTGATCAAATCGAATCAAAAATTAATTAGGTGGGATCATGAAAGCTAATAATTGACTAGCCTAATAGGATTAAGTTTAGGTCAAGGTCGAATCACATTTAGATGTGACTCGATCAAGTTAAGACCTAATTTGGCTCAGTGGTTAGAGCCTGAATTGTAGACTAACCCAATTGGTTTTGGTTCGACAATTTGGTGTCAAGGTAAGTTGGGCAGATGTGATCGACTGATTTTTAATTGGGAGCTACTCGACTCGAATGCATTCTTGTCAAGTTAATGGCATATCCCTCCCACCGGTCTCACTTACCTGGCCATATGTGTCGACCCAGTTCTGATTTGAGGTGGCTAATAATTCAAGCTAGCCCATGTCACTAGGTTAGTTATAATTGTTATGACTATGTCAAGTCAAGTTTAATGAGAGCTAAATCAAATCTCCATGAGAAAATATTAAGTCTAAGATCTTCCACCGTTGTGGATGTGCGGGCCCTTCCTAGGGTTGATTGTTCTCGGCTGGTTACAGTGGCTCAGTTGCACCGAAAAGATGCAACCATGTCCATTAGGCATTAGATGCTATGGATTAGAGGATGGGTTATGCTCAATATTTCAGATACGGTGAGGGACCCAATCAGGAATCTAATTCGTGCAAATGGTAGGTCTGACTTAACTAAGGATTGGAGCAATATTCCGGGCATGGTGAGCTTCATGAATTAGAGATCAAGTTTTGGGTGCACCATGATTAGAGAATCATTGGACAAGAGTTGTCCACTCATTGGTTGACCCATCACCAATAACTGTTAGGTGAGGTGGTGAGCCAGTCGGTGAGACCGCACCACCCACTAAAAATCACTAATCACGGAGATTTTTACATCTCTACCTAAAAAATGTAGAGATCTGAAAAAATAATGAGAGCCTAATTTGTTTAAAAATAAAACTCCTAAATAAATTGGTTAAGTCTGATTACAAAATCTAACTAGAAACTTTTGACTCTCTATAGGAAACATGTCTGCGTCCAACCCCCTGACCAAAATACTAGACACCCATAGATTGACTGGACCTAATTTCAAGGATTGGTTGAGGAACTACAGAATTATTCTGGGTTTCGAGAAACTGACTCATGTCTTGGACCAGGACCCACCTACCATACTAGCACATTAGACTGCTGAATAGAGAGTGTCTCTGAAAAAGTGGACAGATGACGATAACAAAGCTAGGTACTACATGTTGGGTGCCATGTCTGATGACTTGCAGCACCAGCATGAAAATATTATGACTACTCGCCAAATGTTGGCTCACCTACAAGAGTTGTTTGGTGAACAAAGTCGTGCAACCAAGTATCAAGTCTGCCAAAGGCTTTTTAAGGCTAAAATGCGTGATGGGCAGTCAGTCCAAGATCATTGTTTGTCAATGATCAAGGAGCTTGAGAAGCTCGGTGTCATCTTAGATAGAGATTTTCAGATTGATGTGATCCTTCAATCCTTGTCTGATGCATATGGTCAGTTCATCATGAACTTCTATATGCATAAGATGCAGTGTACCTTGGCTGAATTAATGAACATGTTGGTTACGGCTGAGCTTTCTTTGAAGGGTTCAAAAGGCTCAGTCTTTACTGTGGAGCGGACTTCTTTCAAGAGAAAATCTTTTGGAAAGAAGAAGAAGTCTGCAAAGAAGCAGAAGGTGGATGGGAAGAAGAAGAAGACAGAACTGAAGAAGAAGGCTGCTGAAAAGGAAAAATATTTCCACTACAATTCACACAGCCATTGGAAGCGGAACTGTAATCAGTACCTGGCCACCCTAAAGAACAAGAAGGATGATCCTTCTGGAGGTATGCTCATTATAGAATCTAATCTTATGGTTTCCTTTGCATCCAGTTGGGTACTTGACTCTGGTTCTAGTGCTCATTTGTGCACTTCTATGCAGGGTCTTGAGGAGAGCAAGAAGTTGAGGGATGGAGATATGATCCTACGTGTCGGGAATGGAGCAAGAGTTACTGCTGTGGCCGTGGGAACCTACCCTCTGCGATTACCGTTAGGATTAGATTTAGTTCTTAGAGACTGTTATTATGTACTTGCAGCAAGCAAGAATTTGATTTCTGTTTCATGTTTAGCACAAGAAGGCTATGTGATTAGCTTTCATCAAAACCATTGTAACATATTTTATGAAAATAATAAAGTTGCAAATGGTTTTCTTATTAATGGTCTCTATCAGCTACATATTGATGTATCTGTATTCCATATCGAGCAAAATGTGAATGCCATGGAAATTAAAAGGCCTAGAGATAGTCTAAATGATAGGTATTTATGGCACCTAAGGCTAGGTCATATAGCGGAAGACAGGGTTAACAAATTGGAGAAATTCGGGCTATTGAGTCCGTTGACTTTCGAGTCATATCCAGTTTGTGAATCATGCCTTCAAGGCAAAATGATCAAGCTCTCTTTTATAGGACATGGGGAAAGGGCCACAAACCTACTTGCCCTAGTACATACAGGTGTGTGCGGCCCATTTGATGTGTCGGCTAGAGGCAACTATGTCTACTTCATTACCTTCATCAATGATATGTCTAGGTACGGGTATGTGTTTCTAATGAAACACAAGTCTGAAGCCTTTGAAAAGTTCAAAAAATTCAGACATGAGGTAGAAAAACAAACAGGAAAGCCCATTAAGTTTCTTCGATCAGATCGAGGAGGCGAATACCTTAGTCAGGAGTTTCTAGACTATCTTAAGGACAATGGCATAGTCTCTCAATATACTCCATCTGGAATGTCACAACTTAACAAAATTTTAGAATGGAGAAATCGGACCCTATTAGATATGGTCCATTCCATGATGAGCTTCACAGACCTCCCTGAGTTTCTTTGGGGATATTGTCTCATGACAGCAATATATGTATTGAATAGGATTTTCTCTAAAACCATTCCTACCATACCGTATAAGATATGGCATGGTAAGAAGCCAAGTCTGAGTCATCTCAGAATTTGGGGTTGTCCGGCTCATGTCAAGAGACAACAGGCAAACAAGTTAGAGTTCAGATCTTTTAGAGCTCGATTCATAGGATATCCTAAAGAGTCATTAGAATACTATTTTTATTTTTTGGAAGATCACAATGTGATTGTGAATCGACATGCTATTTTTTTTGAAAAATAATTTATTCAAGATGGTGGCATCGAAAGAACAATTAAGCTCAAGGAGAATGTCTCCCAAGAACAACGAGCTAAAGAACCTGAGGAACCCAATCAATTAGAGCCAGTCTTAACACAACCTCTTCCACCTCATAGATCGACTAGGATTTTTCGTCCTCCTGAAAGATACTTAGGTACTATAAAAGAGGAAGTAGAGAAAATGTTCCTCATGAAAAATGGAGCTCATGGTGATGACCCCAAGACCTATGACGAGGCGATATTAGATATCGACTCCGAGAAATAGTTAGAGATAATGAGATCAGAAATTAACTTGATAAACTCAAACCAAGTCTAGACCTTGGTAGATCCACCTGAAAGTATTGTACCTATTAGGTATAAATGGATCTTCAAGAGAAAGATAGGTGCAGATGGGAATGTGGAGACATTCAAGGCTAGGCTCGTAGCAAAAGGTTATAGTTAGCGTGAAGGCTTTGACTATCAAGATACCATTTCGCCCATAGCCATGCTAAAATCCATCCGCACATTGCTTGCTATTGCAGCCTATTTTGATTATGAAATATGACAGATGGACGTGAAAATGGCATTCTTAAATGGATATCTTGAGGAAGATATCTATATGAAACAGCCGCTTGGTTTCACATCCAGTGATGATGATCACAAGATCTACAAGCTGCAAAGGTCCATTTATGGACTTAAGCAAGCATCTCGGAGCTAGAATACTCGTTTTAATGATGTGATCAAAATATTTGGTTTCATTAAGAACGAGGAAGAACCATGTGTGTTCAAGAAGGTCAGTGAGAGTGCAGTTGTCTTCCTCATACTGTATGTATATGATATCCTCCTTATTGGGAATGATATTTCCATGTTGACCTCAGTCAAAATATGATTGTCTAAGGAGTTCTCTATGAAAGATCTAGGAGAGGCATCCTTTATACTGGGTATTAAGGTCTATGAGATAGACCAAATAAGATGCTGGAACTCTCACAAAAGATGTACATAGAGGAGGTGCTAAAAAGGTTTAGCATGGAAAACTCCAAAAGAGGTTTAGTACCTTTTAGACATGGCATTCATCTCTCCAAGAAGATGTGCCCTAGCACACCTGAGGAGATTGAATGCATGTGCAAGATCCCTTATGCTTCGGCAATAGGAAGCCTCATGTATGCCATGCTATGTACACAACCTTTTATAGCCCATGCTGTGAGTGTCACAAGCAGATATCAGTCGAATCCAGATGAAGAGCACTGGACTTCTGTGAAATGTATCCTTAAGTACTTGAGAAGAACTAAGGATATATTTCTAGTCTTTGAGAATGGAGAACTCCAGGTTCAGAGATTTACAGACTCAGACTTTATGTCTGATATAGATGATCGAAAGTCAACATCTGGAAGTCTGTTTATTTGCAATGGTGGTGCGGTTAGCTGGAAGAGTTTCAAGCAGACGATGATTGCTGATTCCACCATGGAGGCAGAATATATTGCTGCATCGGAAGCTGCGAAGGAGGCATTCTGGTATAAGAAGTTTGCCGCAGAGCTTGGAGTGATGTCATCGGATGCCATCCCTCTTTATTGCGACAATAATAGTGCCATAGCCCTAGCTAAGGAGCCAAGATCTCACCAGAAGTCCAAGAATATCGAGCGGCAATTCCATCTAATCCGTGATTACCTCGAAAAGGATTATGTCAAGGTTAAGAGAGTCGACTCCACAGACAATGTGGCAGACCCACTGATAAAGCCATTAGGCCAGTAGAAGATCGAAGCCCACCTTGAGAAGATGGGACTTAGATATGTAGACAATTGGCATTAGGTCAAGTGGGAGTTTGTTAGATGTGTGCCCTAGATGCCAGATTGGCTGATACATTCCTGTACAAATGTAAGGGCAAATTTATAATTTTGACTATAAATGAATAAAAAGATTATTCTACTATCACATTATGTACATTATGTCTGTGATACATCCTTTGAGTTAGTAGGAATGTTAATTCATATTTTCAAGAGTTGAAAATTTAAGGCATTAATTTACATAACTAACTCATAAACAGCTTCTGACCATAAGATCATCATGAGGATGGTGATCGATCCGAAAGGTTGGTGTACAATCACTTCTTTAGGATAGATGTGTCTTGAGTCTACGGTGTAGAGACATCAGAGCGAGAGTACAGGTATTCGTTGAGAACGAGAGTACTGAGCGTGACCACCTCGAGCAGTCATAAGGAAGTCTACCTTCTCGTCGATGACTAGCTCGATGCTGCAGCTGTGTGTCTAGTTCTTTGATCTGAGGTACATCGATAGTTTACCTTAAGTGTGTTATAGTTTGACTACACCATAACTCGATCTCCTAGCCATTCGAAAGCCTGAGGTGTATGTTGGCTGTAGCATATTCATTGTAGGAACCAGATCGCACCAAGAAGGGATCTATCAACCTCGGTAGATGAGAGGAGTAGTCCTATGATGATCGAAAGATCGAGTCCTTAAGCCCATGGCCATGACAGAGTGAAATAATGGAAAAGAGTTTTCCATTGGGGTTTCACATCAGACTCGGATCAATCGATTGATTCATATGACTGATGTCGGGTTTGACGAGTTCACCTTAATCCTAATTCAGTCGAAACTCATGATAGAGGAACTCAATCACATAGGTAGCTGCACCGAGAGGTTCATCTTCATTTCTGATGGGTTACCACCATATACTACTAGGTATCACTGGTGGATTTTGAGAGCAATTAGAATAATCTTGATGATCGATCATTCTAATTGTCTGAATCAGAAGAGTTCTGGTCTATTGAAAGGAGTTTCGATGATGTTGATGATGAGATCATGACATGTCTCATTACCATATAAAAATAAATCTAACTGGGTCACATAAACAAGAGTTAGGGTCTGGATGCCATCAATTGAGTTAGCCCAGTTTGATTGATTTGGATTAGATCCAATTAGTTTCAAGGAAATCATGCTAGCACACGATTGAGCCTAACTTTCTCCTCGTGTCATCTTTTCTATCTCGACTGAGCCAAATATGATTTGACTCACCTAGAGAATCTTGAGAAGATTTCTCACAGTCTGACTGGAGGCAGTTCAGCTCAAAAAAGATTTATCTTAATTCATGAGATGAATTTAAGACAACACCTGCTAATTCCTATCACCTACCATTTCAGTTTTAGGACATTGGTCAAACGTTGACCCATGGACCTTGGACTGAAGGCCACTTGGCAAGAGATCATTGGAGAGTTTTTATGGAGTGTCCACCTACTAAATTAGCTCTCAAAGTGGGCACCATATTCAGATTGGGCGTGCACCCCAAGTGAATAAGGATAGAGTCCCATGAGATGAGGACTCTGATCCCTTGATCAACTTGGACTGTGGGGCGCCAATCTCACTGTGCTTACCAGTGTTGGCACCAACAATAAGAGAGATTGTGGGGATTCTTATCTGATATGATCAGATGACTTCACTTCACTAATCAAAATTTTTTTAGAATTAATTAGAATTTTTTGATTGGTCGAATGTTGTGGCACTGCATGGAGCAGTAGGGTCTATTTAAACCCTGTCTGTGGCTAGGGTTTAAAAGACTCTACTCAATAACCAGTAAAAGCTTGAATCCTCTCCACTTCTCCATGCCCTCTCTGCTCCTCTCCCTCTCCTTTTCACATCCAAGAGGTTGGGCATTCATCTGGTGCTTGTCCAAGGTGTGGTGGCTTCTTGATTAGAAGGCTGCAGAGATTTGTCGAGAAGCTGCTGCTTCAGCTTTAGAAGATCTTTTGAAGATCTTCCAGATCAGATCTAGATCTAATTTTTGGAGCAAAGATTCATGAGGAGAAGACAATCTAGATCCTGCTCGAGTAGATATCGGTAGAGGCCAGGCGACTGCGTGGCTATTTTGGAACCTCGGGCATTGCTGCAATCATCTACAGAATAATCTAGTAACCCTAGAGGTATTTCTCTATTCCTCATATTTTTAGATTTAATATCAGATAATAAGAATTAGATCTAATAGATCTTAGATCTAAAATATCATAGTATAATTTTTTGAAATATGCCGTCCCAGATCTCATTAGATCTGGAAGATCCTACAAGAAAAAAGTCGATTTTTCCTTTAGAAGAGACAGGATTTTTGAGATTGAGACACAATGTGGATCACTCTTTTTGGGTTGACAGTTTATCCTTAGTTATCCTTGAGTATCAAGTGTCAAAGGGATGAATTATACAGTAACCATCTTCATATGGGTTCTAGAGTGTTGCTAGGCATACATTCGGTCTATCCGGATGTTGGATCCCATTGCTAGATGGTTACATCAATTAGTACAAGAATTGTTCTTGTGCTACCAGCTTAGGTTCGAACCTATGGGTCACACACATAGAAGTACTTGTCTGATCAAATGGCTGATCAACAATTATGAATTATTGAAAGGTTTAATTATCAATTTGATTGATAATTAATCTTATGCAAAGATTGCAATAAATAATTTACTAATAGTTAGTAAATTAGATGAATAATTAATTAACAATATGATTATTAATTAGCTCAATTTGATTGAGCAATGAAGATTGGATTAGATCTAATTGAATTGGATTCAATTAGATTGGATTTGGATTAATTGGATGTAGCCCTATTAAATAACAGGACCTATTCCAATTGATCTTAGGGATGCATGAATATATATTTTATAGACTTGGATTGAATCTAACCCTACTTGATAATAGGCTTTGATTGGATCAAATCTCATTGGATAATAGGTTTGATTGGATCAAGCCTTGTAATCAAATAGCTTCCCTGAATCCTTCAAGAATCAATCCCTGGATTAATGAGATTTTTTCATCTAACTAATTGTGATTCAATTGGAGCCTAATAATTGGGCTAAGATCCAATTAGTTAGTTTGTTATAACTAATTTTCAAGTTAGTTAGGATTGGGTCCAAGAATTAGTTAGGAATTGAACGAAAATCTTGAATCCTATTAGGAATAGGACTAAACCCAAACCCCATGTGATATTTATCTACACGCCCCATTCTCTTTTTAACGTGAAAAATACCTAACACCCCGTATGAGCCACCACCCCCTTCTCCTCTTTTTCTCCCATACGTGAAGAGAAAGGAGGAGTCCCTCCTTGGTTGCCGCCCCCAAAAAAAAAAGGAAAAGGAAAGGAGGGGGCGTCCAAGGGTTGGACGCCCCAACATCCTACACGCCAAGATCCTGTTTCTCCTCTTTTTTTGATATGTTTTCTAATCCTTTTCTTGCTAATTTTTAGATATTAAAGAGAGGCTTTTCTATTGATTATACAGTAGAAAATTGAAGAAGAAAAGTGTTTCCAAAAGAGAGAAAGATCAAGAAAGAAGAAGGATCTTCTTTCTTGCATACAGCCTTGAAAAAGAAGGAGTTCTTCTTCCAGATTTTTTTTTTATTTTTCTTTCAAATAAAAATTTGATTAGATCTAATTTTTAACATGTAGATTTATAGAAGAAATATCAAAAAAATTGGTTTGATTTTGAGGCTTCTTGAAGTTTTGGATCAAGAAAAAAGATGGGTCTTCTTTCTTGTGTGCAGCCTTGAAGAAGAAGGAGTTCTTTTCTAATTTTTTTTTTCATTTTTTTTAAAAATAAAAATTAGATTAGATCTGATTTTTAACATAAAAATTTAAAAAAAAAATATCAAAAAAAATTGGTTGGGCATTTGGGACTTTCTTGAGTTCTTGATCAAGAAGAAAAAGGAAGAAGAAGAGAGAAGAATGGTTCTTCTCTTGGATTCTTCTTTTGAATTTTTTTGGATCTCAAAATTTTATGTAATTTTTAAAATTAAAAATTAGATTAGATCTGATTTTTATTATAAAAAATTAGAGAAGAAAAGTTTTTTTTAAGGGCATGAAAGAAAGGGAGAAAGATTCTCTCTTATACATGAAAAATTGAGAAGAAAGGGTTCTTCTCTTGATCTCTATTGTAGAGATCAGATGCATAGATCCAGAAAGAAAAAGAGAGGATCTCCTTATTCTTCAATTCCATCATGTTCCTCTCAAATCAGCCAATGGATGGTGTCTTCGCAAGCTAGCACTCTCGGAGAGATCGATCAGCACGAGAACTTTGTGTGGATACCCGTAGAGACCGGATACATGTGCAGTTGCCAAGCATCATGAAGAATCATCCACCATGAATTTCATATGCGGTGATCTGCTACCTGCACCCAGGTATGAGATTTTGATCTCAATTAATATTTAGATATAATCTAAATATAAATTAGATATGATCTAATAATATTTAGATATGTTCTGTATATGCTCATTTTAGATTTCAGATGTACGTACATGCATAGTAGTTAATGCCATAGATTCTATATGGTGATTAGATTTGATCTAAGCATGCATTGTAGATTAAATTATTTAATCTACATATGCTCTGTTGTAAAATTTTAAAAATGCATGCACATCACCCACCACGCTTCCCATCAAATGGTATCAGAGCAGGTTTGTTATGACATGAACATATATGCATATAGAGTTAAAATCTAGATTTAGCAATACATAAGATATGTTATGATTTAATTTTAGATATGATCTAATATAAAATCAGATCTAATATAATTTAGATTTGATCTAAATTTTTGTATATAAGATATGTGAATAAGATTAGATATTCTGAGTAGCAAAATACTCGAATTGGATAATCATCAGGCCGTCCGGTCATAGGAACAAGTAGGGTTACATGACCCTCTCTTCCCATTCAATGGGATGCTCTTCATGATGTGTAGGGGTGTCACTGTGAGGTCCCATGAAGAAGAAAGCGAAGAGAGAAAACTTACTTTCTTGCAAAATCCTAGATTCTGAAACCTTAGGTATTGTTGTATGTGATACAAGTTGTGAAGAAATTAGTTACATCTAATCTTGATTAATCAAAATTATTTTGATTAAAAATCATAAAAATTTAGATTTGATCTAAAAGATTTTGTGATTTAATGTAAAAGGTTTACATAAGAAATTATTTCATAACCTTAATCCATGTTGATGCTATACTTAATTGAGAATTAAGAAATATATTTTAGATCTAGAATTATGATTAAAGATCTAATGATATTGCATAAAACATGGGACATGGGATAGCTCAAATCAGATCCTTTAATTGGGTTACACCTAAGGTTAAAATCAAAGACTTAATGGACTAAAAAGAGTACTTGATCTAATTTAACCAATAGTTGATTTAGATTAGATCAAGGATACTCTAGATCAAAAATAATAATTATAGTTGATTGAGTCCATATCTTTGATCAAACCAAATAGACCTTTATTTAGGCTCAAAGGTTGAGCTTGAGTCGTTAGGCTGATTAGATTGCTAGGTGACTCGAGTTGACCCATATTGTTAAGATTAATCAGTATGACTGATTTAGGTGTCCTGGACTGACTTGTCTCTAATCCTTCTCATGATTTGATAAAGTCAGTGGGAGGATCTACGACATACCGGTTGGATCCACTAGTTACTAATCCTTCTCATGACTTGATAAAGTCAGTGGGAGGATTATGACTTGTAGGTTGACTGATGTCCTCTAAGATATATTAACCAAATCTTCTAAATTATTAGGTCCATAAAATGAGCTAGTTATAGGGATAACTAGATCATAGCCTCCCATTAAGGTGCATGATAATGAGTCCAATATCCCAAATAGGCATTGGAGGCACCACACACCTGGTGTCTATTATGTATTGGAATTATCATTCATTATGACCATCTTGTTGTTCTTTCAAACCAATGCTCAGGTTGGCCGAGCCACACTCAGATCTGGACATCTATTTTGTTGGATGCACTTGATGTTGTCATGTTAATGGTTGGACCTAACTAAAATTTTCAATGGAGGCACCACATGCCTGCTGAAGGGATGTCTGGGGCAAAATCTGATTACTAAAAATTATTTGGAGAAATAATTGGTTGTGAACCTATCCATGGATACACTAGGGTTGGTCGAGCCACATTCGAGCCTGAATACAGTCTGTGTGAATTTTAGTACCTGCTAAAGAATTAAAGTAATTCCTCATATTAGAGGTAGAGGCTACCAATTTGTATAAAATAGTGAGAGAACCTTTAGACTAAAGTCCAAATCTTTAGGCTTAAAATAATTCATATACTAAAGGTCAATTATTCTCTTTTCAAAAATGGCTAGAAAATTATCGCTTTGTTCATTGTTAGATAGTGATAACGTTATCAAACCTAACTTCGATAGCCAGTATCAAAAGTTGAATATAGTTTTTTGAGCAAATTAATCAAGAAGTCTCAAGCTAACCCAAACAGGCTTAAAAGAGAAATCATCGAACTTATTTTCAACCCTGAAGATGTCATTTTTAGTGATTGCCACTATTATCCAATCTTATTGATGGTGTCAATAAGTATGATTATTGTAATATCATTGTGAATGATACTACAATAATGAGTAAACAATTGAAAATGACATAAACTCATTATCATAGTTTATTAGTGTAAAGTACACATCTGACTAGCATCCTAGATTAGATAGTATCATCGAAGTCTGTTTTTGGTATAGTTGACTTATTCATCTTTTATTAAAAAGAGTAAATAAGCCAGCGATGTTCTAAGTTATGGTACATATTGATGTATTTACACTCACGAATATTAATGCCAGAAGAGGGCTTACTACTTCATTAAAATCTCTGATGACCTATTTTTATATAGGTGTGTCTTGCTTATGAAGCATAAATCTAAATCAATTGAAATATTCAAATGATTCTATAATGAGGTAGGAAAATAAACTACAAAGAGTATTAGAATTCATCAGTTTGACTGATGAAGTGAATACCTTTACAGTAAGTTTTGAAATATCTTCGAAAAAAAAAAATAGATTCTCTCTTAATGGACCTCTCTTGAGACATCATTATTTAAAAAGATATCCAAAAAGGAGAATTGAATCTTGTTAGATATGGTTCAATCCATTATGGGGTTTACTGGTCTGACTGAGGTTATGTTTTAGAGACTACTTGATATGTGCTCGAGAACATTTCAAGCAAATTGATCACAAAACTCCATATAAGATATGGACTTGGGTAATTCGATACTCTCTTACCTTAGAGTTTGCAGTGTTGAATTTGTGTGAAATGTTTACTAATCGATTAGCTTGGATCTTGGTCTGATAAATTTCATTTAAGGATAATTTTTCTACCTCCTAATGGACATGAGATGTTCATGAATCTTAAGGTATTCCTTTTGGAAAAAAGTTTCTTAGTGAAGGAACTGATGCCTTTAAGAGCAAGCTTAATAAAGCTTGATAAGTAGGAGAACCAACTCTGACACAAACCAACAGAATCAAAATTGATTAGATCAAATCCGAAACCCGATGTAAAGGCATCCTGAAATAAATACAGTGTTGTGATCCAAGTGGTGTGCCCAAGGCCCAGGGGACCAAGGCTAAGGCCAAGGTCCATCATTCTTGAGGGCTTCATGGAGGCTCTAGGGCTAGTTGGGCCCTAAGTTGAAAGGCTGTGGGCCTTTTGGGTTCTTGAGGTCTAGGTTATGTGGGCCTCAAGAGACCAACTCTTTATGGGCCAGGTCTGGACCCAGGATAGGTGAGATTAGGTCGAGTCATGAATGTACATGGGCTTGGGTTAACCTAATCTCCCATAGAGTTGGTCAAGGAAGTTTTGGGTTTGGGTCACTTGACCCTGTGTTTATATATACATGCACTGTATAGGTTTGATTAAGCCAAGGAATATGAAAACTCTTTCTCCCAAGTCTCTCTCTCTCTCTTCTCCCTCTCTCTCCAGCTATTCTCCATGCCCCAGGAGCAAGAAACCCTAGGGTTTCTTGCCGCCAGGTCCATAGAAGGCAGGAAAAGCAGGGGAGGCGCTAGGGTTTTGAGCCCCTCCCCCTTTGTGCCGCCAACCATATTGTCTCTCCCTCTCTTGTAGCCACCCAAACATCAGGTCCAGAACTTGAAATCTCTTTCTATGAAGTTGGTACAAGTTCCTCTTAGATCTGGAGTTGATCTGAGGTCGTTTGAGGTACGGGTGAGATCTCCATCAACAGATCTACAGGAAAGGCTGCAGTAGGACAGATCTGCAAGGTCTGGTTCTATCTACCTTCTTCCTTATCTAGAATACCTCAATTTAAGATCTATAAATTGAAAGACCTCGGTCCAGGCCTGATCTAGTTGGGTACCAGATCTTGGATTTTTTAGAGGTGATCTTAGAGGCATTCTTCATCTGGAATGAAAGGCTGACGAAGAAGACAGCAACCAGGCTGATTTCATCAAGGGCCTTCGATCGAGTCCAGAAGTCTCCAGATTTGTTCGTTGCTGGTTCTGCTACACCCAAGGTCCATGGGAGGAGCCAGGATCATGCTCCAATAGTTGGTATCAGAGCCACAATGGTGAGGAAGCAGTTCCAAGTGCAAGAAGTTGAAGATCCCAAGTGCTGAAAATTTTCAGCAAGGTACCATCAAGGTATATTCTACACTTCTTGATTTTATATTGCTTGTTTGGCTTGGATCCAGTCATGGGCAGAAATATGAAGGTCAATTTTGAGAAGTTTGATGGCAAGAGAAATTTTTTCATGTGAAAAATTTGGATGGAGGATCTTCTGGTGCAAGCAGATCTGGATCAGGCTTTGGATGAGAAGCCTGAGGGAATGACAAATAGACAGTGGGCATCATTGGAGAAGAAAGCATGCTCGATGATCAGAGGATGTTTGGCGGATGTGGCGTTGTATTCGATGCTAGAAGAAAAGACCCTGAAGGGCCTTTGCTCGAAGTTGCACACCATGTATATGGGGAAGAATATGTACAACAAGCTAATGCTGAAGAAGAGATTGTACAGTCTTCGGATGCAGGAGGGATCTGATGTGATTGGTCACATTCAGAGTTTCAACCAGTTATGCACGGAGTTGATGAATATCGGGGTGAAGCTGGTGTCACTAGGCTACTTGGAGCGTAGTGGATACAGCTTCAGCAGTAGGGCTAGAAGCGGAGTATTAAACATCTTCAATGGTGCTATGGTGGTGATGAGAGGCAGGAGGTTGGACAATAATCTCTATCACATGGAGGGATCTGTGGTGATCGGAGAGTCTGATGCAGCAGCTGTAGCATAGGACCAGCAAGGGGGCTTACAGGATGTGGCACTACCGCCTAGGCCACATGGGTGACAAGGGGCTAAGAGAGTTGAGCAGGATAGGACTCATCTCTGATCTGGAGGATGGTGCTACAGGGGAGATCTGTGAGCCTTGCCAGATTGGAAAGCAGAAGAGAGTTCAGTTCAACATCAGTACAACCTACAGTGCAGCCCCTCTGGAGTTAGTACACACGGATGTGTGGGGACCAGCCCAAGTTTCAGCTAGGAATGGGGTCAGATACTTCATGACCTTGATTGATGATTTCTCAAGGAAACTCTGGATTTACTTCATGAGAGAGAAGTCTGAGGTCTTCACCAAGTTCAAGATCTGGAGAGCTGAGGTGGAGAAGGAGCAGGGGAGGAGCGTGAAGTGTTTGAGGTCAGATAATGGCAGGGAGTACACCAGCAGAGAGTTCCAAGATTACTATGAGGAGTGTGGGATCAGGAGACACTTCTCAGTTAAGGAGACTCCACAGCAGAATGGGGTGGCCAAGAGGATGAACATAACACTTCTGGAAAAGGCACGATGCATGAGGCTGCAGGCAGGGCTTCCAAAGGCGTTCTAGGTTGACACAGTTGACGCAGTGGGTTACTTGGTCAATAGATCACCTCACACCAGGTTGGATGGCAGGCTTCCAGAGGAGGTGTGGTCTGGGTGGATAGTTGGGCTGGGCCATCTACGGGTATTTGGGTGCACGGCCTATGTGCACATTGGAGCTGGTGAGCGGAGTAAGCTAGATGCCAGATCACGCAAGATGGTGTTTCTAGGCTATCCATGAGGAGTTAAGGGATACAGGCTGTGGGATCCCTTGGAAAAGAAGGTCATCATTAGTCGGGATGTGACTTTTGATGAGGAGTTAGTCCTATGGAGGCGAGCAAGCATGGAGGAGCAGCAGGAGCAGGAGGAGGTCCAGCAGGGCATTGCTGGACAGCTTACCTCTTTGATTTTGCCTCTTACGGGTACTACGGGAGGACATGACATTCAAGTAGAGAACCTACCTAAGGTGTCTCCACAGGTGGAGAGGACTCGGATGGATGATCAAGGTGGAGAGGTCCAGCAGGAGCGAGCTGGATCGAGGATTGATATCGGTGTTGCCCTACACAAGCCCAAGAGGACCATCAGGCAACCGGATCGATATGGCTTCGAGGAGATGCTGTCATATACCCTAGTGACAGTGAATGGAGATCCATATATGTATCAGGAGGCTATTGAGAGTCAGGACAGAGAGCGGTGGGTCCAGGCGATGTCAAGGAGATGCAGTCTCTCCACCAGAACCAGATGTGGCGATTGGTGCAGTTGCCACAGGGGAAGAGGCCCATTGGCTGCAAATGGGTCTACAGTTGCAAAAAAGGGCCTTCAGAGCAGGGAGGTATCAGATTCAAGGTGAGGTTAGTGGCCAAGGGATACTCCCAAAAGGAAAGCATCGACTTCAGTGAGGTCTTCTCTCCCATCGTCAGACATACTTCCATCAGAGTATTGCTAAGCATTGTAGCAGCTCAGGATTTAGAGCCGGAGCAGATGGATGTCAAGACGACATTCCTCCATGGGCATTTGGAGGAGAGGATTTACATGGAGCAGCCACCCAATTTCAGGGATCCAAGATCAGAGGGAAAGGTTTGTTTGTTGCAGAAGTCGCTGTACGGGCTGAAGTAGTCGCCGAGGCAATGGTACAAGCGGTTCGACTCCTATGTGCGCAGTATTGGACTTTCCAGGTGCGAGTTTGATCCCTGTGTTTATGTTCAGTCTCTTGAGGATGGTTCTAGGGTGTTCCTACTCTTGTATGTGGATGACATGCTTATAGCATGCAAGAGTAGGAAGGTTGTGCAGGATCTGAAGGCATCCTTATCTCGGGAGTTTGAGATGAAGGATTTGGGCCCTGCAAGGAAGATCCTAGGCATGGAGATTTTCAGAGATCGAGCCCGGAGGGTGCTGCATCTATCTCAGGGGGGCTATATACAGAAGGTCTTAGAGAAGTTCGAGATGAAGGGAGAAAAACTGACAGAGCTGCCACTTGCCGGTCACTTCAGACTCTCGAAGACCATGGCGCCACAGACTGAGGTGGAGGCTCAGGAGATGGAGACGGTTCCTTATGCTTCAAGAGTTGGGAGCTTGATGTATGCGATGGTCTGTTGTAGACCAGACATCGCTCATGCAGTGAGTCAGGTTAGCTGGTTCATGGCACAGCCTGGCAGGGAGCACTGGAGAGCTCTAAAGTGGATATTCAGATACCTGGCGGGTTCAGTTGGAGTTGGCATCTGCTACGGACAGTGAGGAGGTATAGTGGGATACTCTAATATGTTCAGGGAGGCTCAGGGGCTGATTGGTGATTATGTAGATGCAGACTTTGGTGGAGATGTGGATACCCGGAGGTCTACGACAGGTTTCATCTTTAGCCTGTATGGAGGTCCTATTTCTTAGAGATCGAGTCTGTAGCCTATCACGGCCCTATCCACCATAGAGATGGAGTACATCAGGCTGACAGAAGTAGCTAAGGAGGCAATTTGATTGAAGGATTTGTTGACGGAGATGGGCCTTACTCAGGAGGCCATTAGAGTGCACTGTGACAGCCAGAGTGCACTTCTATTAGCACAGAACTCAGTCTATCATGCAAGGACAAAGCACATCGACATTTGGTATCATCGGATCAGGGAGCTTATGGAGGATGGCGAGGTAGAGCTGGTAAAGGTACATACCAAGGAGAACCCAGCTGATGCACTTACGAAAGTACTTCCACGGGACAGCTTTCAGAGATGTGTTGAGCTGATGCGACTGATGGATAGAGTGGAGCTGGTTGAGGCCTTGGGATACCAAGGTGGAGATTGTTGTGATCCAGGTGGTGTGCCCAAGGCCCAGGGGACCAAGGCTAAGGCCATGGTCCATCATTCTTAAGGGCTTCATGGAGGCTCTAGGGCTAGTTGGGCCCTAGGTTGAAAGGCTGTGGGCCTTTCGGGTTCTTGAGGTCTAGGTTATGTGGGCCTCAAGGGACCAACTCTTTATGGGCCAGGTCTGGGCCCAGGATAGGTGAGATTAGGTCGAGTCATGGGTGTACATGGGCTTGGGTTAACCTAATCTCCCATAGAGTTGGTCAAGGGAGTTTTGGGTTTGGGTCACTTGACCCTGTGTTTATATATACATGCATTGTATAGGTTTGATTAAGCCAAAGAATACGAAAACTCTTTCTCCCAAGTCACTCTCTCTCTTCTCCCTTTCTCTCCAGCTATTCTCCATGCCCCAGGAGCAAGAAACCCTAGGGTTTCTTGCCGCCAGGTCCATAGAAGGCAGGAAAAGCAGGGGAGGTGCTAGGGTTTTGAGCCCCTCCCCCTTTGTGCCGCCAACCATATTACCTCTCCCTCTCTTGCAGCCATCCAAACATCAGATCCAGGATTTGGAATCTCTTTCTATGAGGTTGGTACAAGTTTCTCTAAGATCTGGAGTTGATCTGAGGTCGTTTGAGGTGCGGGTGAGATCTCCATCAATAGATCTACAGGAAAGGCTGCAGCAGGACAGATCTGTAAGGTCTAGTTCTATCTACTTTCTTTCCTATCTAGAATATCCCAATTTGAGATCTACAAATTGAAAGACCTCGATCCAGGCCTGATCTGGTTAGGTACCAGATCTTGAATTTTTTAGAGGTGATCTTAGAGGCATTCTTCATCTGGAACGAAAGGCTGATGAAGAAGACAGCAACTAGGCTGATTTCGTCAAGGGCCTTCGATCGAGTTCAAAAGTCTCCAGATTTGTTCGTTGCTGGTTCCACTGCACCCAAGGTCCATGGGAGGAGCCGGGATCATGCTCCAATATATAGTAGAGTACCGTATCAACCGAACAGATACTTTAGTTTCTTGATTCGAGATAGAGATTTGATCTCCCATACGGATGCAATACAAGGATCTAACATTGAGAAGTGGCTTGGAACCATTAAATCTAAAATAAAATCCATAAAGATCAACAATGTATGAACATTCATTGGTTCACCTGAAGGGGTAAGACTCATAAGGTGTGAGTAGATTTTAGATGGATAAGGCACAGATGGAAAGGTGGAGACCTATTAATTCTATCTGATTGTCAAATGATTTCATCAAAATTAGTGTTGACTATGACGAGATGATTTTCTTATGATAATCCTCAAGTCCATTCAGATTGAATCAAGCTTCTCAAAGTTAGAATATATATTTTGAATATATAGTTTCATTAACAATAAAGAAAAATCTTGTATGTACAAATAGGCTAATAGTTTTGTAAAACCATTCTTTGTGTTCTTTGGATGAAATTCTCTTAATCGAAAATGACATCCCTATATTATAGAGAATAAAAGCTTGGTTGTCATCTTTGTTCTCCATAAAGATTTGGAAGGTTATGAGAACCATCCTTAAATATTTATGAAATACTAAGGACCAATGACTCGTTTATGGAGAATCTAACTTAAAACCTCTGGAATACTGATTCCAGTTTTTAGTCGGATGGGAATAAAAAAATTATGTCAGATTGTATTTTTATCCTAAATAAAAAGATGAGTGTCATGCTGGAAAGATTCCATGCAATAGTAAGTAGTCAATTTTATTTGCGATACGGAGTTCTTTGCAGCATTTGATACTGGTAAAGAAGTTGTTTGGTTATAAAAATTTATCAGCGAGCATGGAGTGGCACCTTCCATTGATGGTCCAGTCTTTCTATATTGACAGCAGTACTAGAGCCATAGCTTAAGCTAAAGAATTGATGTTCAATCTGTAAACCAAACACTTTGTGCATTACAATCAACTTGTTCAATAAGATCAAAATAAAATCAATCTTAGGAAGATCGACTGAAAGGAGAACTTGACCGACCCATTGACTAGAGCAATCAGATCTAATGAGTTCGATGATCTAAAATAGAAGATGGATATTTGATACCGATCTGATTGGCTTTAGTCCAAGTGAGAGTTGTTGAAAAATATATCCTAAAGCCAATCATCTAGGTTATAGATGATTGTGCTCCATATAAGTATATGAATTATAGAATGATAAATGTTATTTGGTAGATTCATCATAAAGAATATATCTTCTAAAATAGAACTTATATGTTGTGATGAAGTTTTTAGAACTACTTTCAAAATGATAAAAGAAGATTTATCATGTGGTTCTTAAATTCTGCTCATGACCAAATGATACAATTGTTACAAGAAAAATAATTGTATCAAGTGTAGGTTGTTGTATACCATATTAGTTGGTTGTCCTCTTAACCAAGATATATGGTGACACGGGTATGGCATACGGATGATATGTAGGAGTACATTTCACTTAGCATGATCACTTTCAGAGCACTCTGCTGTCAATGGTTGCTCTGATGGGATATGGGTATATGTGTCCCTCGAACCTGAGGCTGTCTTGGTGACTTACAAGCAACTCACTGTGCTTTGATGCCAGACTATCCAAATTTTTAATTCGATGACAGAAGATTTTTGGATACAGTCAAGTACTTGTAAAGTCTAAGTGCGAGTCAAGATGGGATTGACCACTCCAAGTAAAATTAGAGATGATGCATCATTGTATTTCAATTCAGCAAAACTTTGATCAAAGTAGTCCTAGTGAAGAGTCACAGAATTTTTGAGGTTGAGACACAATGTGGACCACTCTTTCTGGGTTGACAGTTTATCCTTAGTCATCCTTAAGCATCAAGTGTCAAAGAGATGAATTATATAGTAACTATATCCACATGGGTTCTAGAGTGTTGCTAGGCATACATTCGGCCTATTCGGACATCAGGTCCTATTGCTAGATGGTTACATTGATTAGTACAAAATTTTTTTTATGCTACCGGCTTAGATTCGAACCTATGAGATCACACACATAGAAGTACTTGTCTGATCAAATGGCTGATCAACAATTATGAATTGTTGAAAGATTTAATTATCAATTTAATTGATGATTAATCTTATGTAAAGATTACAATAAATTATTTACTAATAGGTAGTAAATTAGAAAAATAATTAATTAATAATATGATTATTAATTAGCTCAATTTCATTGAGCAATGGAGATTAGATTTGATCTAATTGAATTGGATTTAATTAGATTGGATTTGGATTAATTGGATGCAGCCCTGTTAAATAACAGGACCTATTCCAATTGATCTTAGGGATACATGAATATGTATTTTATAGGCTTGGATTGATCTAACCCTGTTTGATAATAGGCTTTGATTGGATCAAATCTCATTGGATAATAGGCTTGATTGGATCAAGCCCTATTATCAAATAGCTTCCTTGAATCCTTCAAGAATCAATCCCTGGATCAATGGGATTTTTCATCTAACTAATTATGATTCAATTGGAGCCAATAATTGGGCTAAGATCTAATTAGTTAGTTTGTTATAACTAATTCCTAAGTTAGTTAGGATTGGGTCCAAGAATTAGTTAGGAATTGAACCAAAATCTTGAATCCTATTGGGAATAGGACTAAATCCAAACCCCATGTGATATTTATCTATGCGCCCCATTCTCTTTTTAACGTGAAAAATACCTAATACCCCATATGAGTCGCTACCCCCTTCTCCTCTTTTTCTCCTGTACATGAAGAGAAAGGAGGCATCCCTCCTTGGTTGCTGCCCCAAAAAAAAAAAGGAAAAGGAAAGGAGGGGGTGTCCAAGGGTTGGATGCCCCAACATCCTACACGCCAAGATCCTGTTTCTCCTCTTCTTTTGGTATGTTTTTTAATCTTTTTCTTGCTAATTTTTAGATATTAAAGAGAGGCTTTTCTACTAGTTATACAGCAAAAATTAGAGAAGAAAAGTTCTTCCTAAGGAGAGAAAGATCAAGAAAGAAGAAGGGTCTTCTTTCTTGCATGCAGCCTTGAAGAAGAAGGAGTTCTTCTTTCAGATTTTTTTTTTTAATAAAAATTAAATTAAATTTAATTTTTAATATATAAATTTAGAAAAAAAATATTAAAAAAAATCTGGTTTGGTTTTGAGGCTTCTTGAAGTTTTAGATCAAGAAAGAAGATGGGTCTTCTTTCTTGCGCGTAGCCTTGAAGAAGGAGTTCTTCTTCTAGATTTTTTTTTTTATTTTTTTTAAATAAAAATTAAATTAGATTTAATTTTTAATATAAAAATTTGAAGAAGAAATATCAAAAAAATCTGGTTGGGCATTTGGAGCTTTCTTGAGTTCTTGATCAAGAAGAAAAAGGGAGAAGAAAAGAGAAGAACGGTTTTTCTCTTGGATTCTTCTTTTGGATTTTTTTGGATCTCAAGATTTTATATAATTTTTAATATAAAAAATTAGATTAGATCTAATTTTATCATAAAAAATTAGAGAAGAAAAATTCTTCTTAAGGGTGTGAAAGAAAGAGAGAAAAGGTCTCTCTTATACATGGAAAATTGAGAAGAAAGGGTTCTTCTCTTGATCTCTATTGTAGAGATTAGATGCATGGATCCAGAAAGAAAAGGAGAGGGTCTCCTTATTATTCATTTCCATCATATTTTTCTCAAATCAGCCAATAGATGGTGTCTTCATGAGCTAGCACTCTCGAAGAGATCAATCAGCACGAGAACTTTGTGTGGATACCCATAGAGGTCGGATGCGTGTGCGGCTGTTAAGCATCATGAAGAATCATCCACCATAGATTTTGGATGCGATGATCTGCTACCCATGCCCAGGTATGAGATTGTGATCTCAATTAATGTTTAGATATAATCTACATATGAATTTGATATGATCTAATTACACTTAGATATGTTCTATATATGCTGATTTTAGATTTTAGATGTACATACATGCATAGTAGTTAACACCGTAGATTCTATATGATGATTTAGATTTGATCTAAGCATGCATTATAGATTAAATTATTTAATCTACATATACTCCACTGTAAAATTTTAAAAATGTATGCACATCACCCACCATGCTTCCCATCACATCCTCCATTGGCTTCATTGGCACATGTAAAGCTAAGTTGGCTACATTCTCTACATCTTTGGATTCTTCAGGACCACCTCAAAGTGATTCTCCAATTGAAGTCATTCAAGTCCATCATACATTACTCAGGTTTGCTAGTTTGCCCCTGGATTACTTGATATCTTCATCTGCACTATTTGAAGCCCAAGAAGCTTTAAAGGTCTTATTAAAGAATACTTTACATTCTTCACCCTTGGTGTTGATCCAAGGAATAATTTTGATGATTATACAACATTGGAGTATAAAACAAGAGTAATGTCTCTGAAGTTTGGTTAAAAATATTTTTATAGGAAGCTAACCCTTGTGAAAAGCTTTGAAGTCATTTGAAAATACTTGGAAAGCTTTTAAGTTCTGATGTGAATCGAGCTGATTCATAACTTTAAGGAGTCAACTCTGGTACTATTTCAAAATTTGGCACAGACATGGAGTCAACCCCATTAGACCTCAAGTTGACTCTAGCATGTAGGATGGTACCAGCAAAGACCTTGAGTCGACTCCTATAGAGCTTGAGCTGACTCTCTTAGAAAAGATAGAGAGCTCTTTTCCTAGACATAGAATTTGAGTTGACCCTTACAGACCTTGAGTCGATGTAGGAAAACTTAGGTAATTTTATGCATGTTGTTGGTGCAAAAATCTGCTTGCGCCGGATAAGCTGGAGTCGGAGAAGCCGCGGTCGCCGCCGGGACCTGCAAGGGAAGTCTAAACCGGAGGTGGGGTTGCTCCGGCAAGACCTTCGGACACTCAAGTCAGTTCTCTGCCTCAACAAGAATGGAGTGCTCGAACGGAAAATTTAGCAGAGTTTTGAGATAAGGAAATGAGCTTAAAGAATAACGTATCTGGGTCCCCCTTTTATAGGCGGAGGAGGCAATGGATTGATGGCGACATTTGTAACCGTCTGGTAGTGGGCCGCCCATGGTCAGGAGAATTGATTGCGAAAGTTAGTGGGGTAGACCCGTGGCTATCGTCATAGCCCGCCACGTAGGGCCCGTTGCAGGTAGTGGAGCGGCGTCCGTTGCCGCTAGTTGTCAGCGAGTAGTGGGATCGTGCAGCACCTGCCGCAGGGAGCGGAGCAGAATCGTGGCCGTTGACACAGCCTGTCAGAGAGTAATGGGTCCGCCGCAGGGGGTGATGGAGCCGCACGAAATCCACTACAGGAAGTGGAACAGGATCATGGTTGTTATTGTGATCCGCCAGGGGGCGCGGATCTGTTGATCGAGGCTCGGCAGTGGTCGGAGTTCGGCCTTTGCAGGAGTCCGGGAGGGGTCCTCCTTTCGGTTGAGGTCGTGGGTGGAGTCCGGCTCCAGCAGCTGATACTGAGGTCGGAGCCTGGCTCCCGTAGGAGTCCGGGCGGAGCCGTTCTGCTCTCGATGGAGGAGCCCGGCTCCCATAGGAGTCTGGGCGGAGCCGTTCTGCTGTCGAGGGAGGAGCCCGGCTCCCGTAGGAGTCCGGGCGGAGCTGTGCTGCTGTCGATGGCGGAGCCCGACTCCCGTAGGAGTCCGGGCGGAGCCGTTCTGCTGTCGATGGAGGAGCCCGCCTCCCGTAGGAGTCCGGGCGGAGCTGTTCTGCTGTCGATGAAGGAGCCCGACTCCTGTAGGAGTCCGGGCGGAGCTGTGCTGCTGTCGATGGCGGAGCCCGGCTCCCGTAGGAGTTCGGGCGGAGCCGTTCTGCTGTCGATGGAGGAGCTCGGCTCCCGTAGGAGTCTGGGCGGAGCTGTGCTGCTGTCGATGGTGGAGCCCGGCTCCCGTAGGAGTCCGGGCGGAGCCGTTCTGCTGTCGATGGAGGAGTCCGGCTCCCGTAGGAGTCTGGGCGGAGCCGTTCTGCTGTCGATGGAGGAGCCCGGCTCCCGTAGGAGTCCGGGCGGAGCTGTGCTGCTGTCGATGGCGGAGTCCGGCTCCCGTAGGAGTCCGGGCGGAGCCGTTCTGCTGTCGATGGAGGAGCCCGGCTCCCGTAGGAGTCCGGGCGGAGCCGTTCTGCTGTCGATGGAGGAGCCCGGCTCCCGTAGGAGTCTGGGCGGAGCTGTTCTGCTATCGATGGAGGAGCCCGGCTCCCGTAGGAGTCCGGGCGGAGCTGTGCTGCTATCGATGGTGGAGCCCGGCTCCCGTAAGAGTCCGGGCGGAGCTGTTCTGCTGTCGATGGAGGAGCCCGGCTCCCGTAGGAGTCCAGGCGGAGCTGTGCTGCTGTCGATGGCGGAGCCCGGCTCCCGTAGGAGTCCGGGCGGAGCCGTTCTGCTGTCGATGGAAAAGCCCGGCTCCCGTAGGAGTCCGGGTGGAGCCGTTCTGCTGTCGATGGAGGAGCCCGGCTCCCGTAGGAGTCCGGGCGGAGCCGTTCTGCTGTCGATGGAGGAACCCGGCTCCCGTACGGAGCCGTTCTGCTGTCGATGGAGGAGCCCGGCTCCCGTAGGAGTCCGGGCGGAGCCGTTCTGCTGTCGATGGAGGAGCCCGGCTCCCGTAGGAGTCCGGGCGGAGCCGTTCTACTGTCGATGGAGGAGCCCGGCTTTCGTAGGAGTCCGGGCGGAGCTGTGCTGCTGTCGATGGTGGAGCTCGACTCCCGTAGGAGTCCGGGCGGAGCCGTTCTGCTGTCGATGGAGGAGCCCGGCTCCCGTAGGAGTCCGGGCGGAGCTGTGCTGTTGTCGATGGTGGAGCCCGGCTCCCGTAGGAGTCCGGGCGGAGCCGTTCTGCTGTCGATGGAGGAGCCCGGCTCCCGTAGGAGTCCGGGCGGAGCTGTGCTGCTATCGATGGCGGAGCCCGGCTCCCGTAGGAGTCCGGGCGGAGCCGTTCTGCTATCGATGGAGGAGCCCGGCTCCCGTAGGAGTCTGGGCGGAGCTGTGCTGCTGTCGATGGCGGAGCCCGACTCCCGTAGGAGTCCGGGCGGAGCCGTTCTGCTGTCGATGGAGGAGCCCGGCTCCCGTAGGAGTCTGGGCGGAGCTGTGCTGCTGTCGATGGTGGAGCCCGGCTCCCGTAGGAGTCCGGGCGGAGCCGTTCTGCTGTCGATGGAGGAGTCCGGCTCCCGTAGGAGTCCGGGCGGAGCTGTGCTGCTGTCGATGGCGGAGCCCGGCTCCCGTAGGAGTTCGGGCGGAGCCGTTCTGCTGTCGATGGAGGAGCCCGGCTCCCGTAGGAGTCCGGGCGGAGCCATTCTGCTGTCGATGGAGGAGCCCGACTCCCGTAGGAGTCCGGGCGGAGCCGTGTTGCTGTCGATGGTGGAGCCCGGCTCCCGTAGGAGTCCGGGCGGAGCCGTTCTGCTGTCGATGGAGGAGCCCGGCTCCCGTAGGAGTCCGGGCGAAGCTGTGCTGCTGTCGATGGCGGAGCCCGGCTCCTGTAGGAGTCCGGGCGATGCCGTTCTGCTGTCGATGGAGGAGCCCGGCTACTCGAAGTCGATTCCGTCGAGGATTTCGGCTGTGGGTATTTTATACCCAACACATGTATTTCAAAATTTTTTTGAATAAATTATAGCAGAAGACATCTAGATTAATCATATTAATCTAACATGTATATGATCTAATCATCAAATCAATCTACTCTAGGATCTATGATATGATATGTTGCATATAAAATCTGAAATAATCACATGATAAAATCTACATGCATTGATGTAAGCAGTAGATCACATCTATTTCTAATCTGAGTTTAGAACTCGATATTTGAGTGTGGGTCGATGATTGTCACAATTGGGAGACATGGTAAGGATGATCCTTGCTGGTTGCTCACAGCCGCACATGCATTCAGCCTCTAAAGAAAGTCCACTCGAAGCTCCGATCTGATCGATCTTCTCGAGAGTGCTAGCTCACGCGATGACCTTCTTCTTGGTAGATCTGGATCCCTTCTTCAAATCTCTAAAATCTTTCTATAAGTTGAAGATGAAATTTTGGAGAAAAAAATGAGGTAGAAGAAAGATGGAGAAGAAACTATTTTTTTTTTTATTTTTCTCTCTTCCCAAACCCTGGGGTAGGAACCCTAGAAGACTAGGTTTTGAGCACACCCCAAGAGAAGAGGACCTTCCTCTATTTTTTTATGCCAGAACTTATGCCCTAAGACCCTCAATGTGTATAGCCCTCTCTCTACTCTCTTACATGCTCAAAACAAAAATAAAAACCCCTTTTTATTGGTGTGTAATAAGGTAGGGTGAAGAGTCCAACAATGTTTGGACTCTTCCAAGAGATGTCGCCCCTTCTCATGATTCCACACCCAAAAAAAAGATGGGATGCCCCAACAAAAATTTCTCACATTAAATCAGATCCTTATCTGATTTCCCATGGGGAGAAACTCTCCTTTTTGGTCGCACAAAATATAGGAATAAAATAAGTGGGCACAAGGTCTTAAAGATAATGTCAAACATTATCCATATGGTTATCAATTCAAATCAGATTTGAACCTTCCATAAAAATCAGATAACACCCATATTTGGATGTGAGAAAAGAAGCAAGAGGGTTTCTTAACATGAAGAAAATTTTATGCAAAAACTCTTTTGGTGTGATGAAGAATGGCATCAAAAATTGTGGTGCATGGGAGAAGGAGAGTCCAATCCTATATGGACTCTAGGTTTCCTTATTTGAATCCAAACCAAATCACATCTGGTTTAGCCCAAATAAAATAGATAAAATCTAATCAAATTAGATTTATAAATTTTAAATCAAATCTCAATCAAATTAAAAATTGATTGAACCAATATTCTGATCAAATCAGGGATAATTCTTCTTTAACGATTATGTCATCTCATAACCTTATTGAGTCAAACCTAATTAAATCTAATTCAATTAGATTTTATTTAATATTCTTTGCTCAATCAAATTAAGCTAATCAATAATCTAATTGCTAATTAATTCTTTATTAATTCACTAATACTTAGTGAATAAATTTATTGTAATTTTTGTATAAGATTAATCATCAATCGAATTGATGATTAAGCCCTAGAATGACTTTCAATCGTTGATCAGCTACATAATCAATCAGAAACTTTTTTTGAGTGTGACCCCATAGGTTCGAACCTAAGCTGATAGCATAAAAATAATTTTTTAAACTAATCGATGTAACCATCTAGCAATGGTGACCCAACGTTTGGATAGGTCGAATGAAGGTGAAGCAACATTCAAGAACCTATTGGCGTATGATTACTGTATAATTCATCCCTTTGACCCTAATGCTCGAGGATGACCTAAAATTTAACTGTCAATCCTAGATAAGTCATCCACATTATATTTCAATCTTTCAAATTCATCACATAGATTATCTAGATTCAGGTTTTGCTAAATTAAAATATATTGATACATTAATTCCTACTAATTCGGAAGGGTCAATCCCATCTTGACTCATGCATCGATTTGACAAGTACTTGATTGTACTCAAAAACTTTCCATCACTGAATTTAAAACTTAGTTAGTCTAACATCAAAGTACAGTGAGTTGCTTGCTGTCAATCCTAGATAAGTCATCCACATTATATTTCAATCTTTCAAATCCATCACATAGATTACCTGGATTCAGGTTTTGCTAAATTAAAATATATTGATACATTAACTCCTACTAATTCGGAAGGGTCAATCCCATCTTGACTCACACATCGATTGGACAAATACTTGACTGTACCCAAAAACTTTTCATCACTGAATTTAAAACTTAGTTAGTCTGACATCAAAGAACAGTGAGTTGCTTGCAAGTCACCACATCGATTTGACAAGTACTTGACTGTACCCAAAAATTTTTTATCACTGAATTTAAAACTTAGTTAGTCTAACATCAAAGTACAGTGAGCTGCTTGCAAGTCACCATGGTGATCTCAAGTCAGAGGGACACTTATATCCATACCCTTCGCGAGCTACTCTTGACAGCAGAGTGCTCCACAATTGGTCACGTTCAGTGATGATGTACTCCTATATCTCACCTGCATGCCATACCAGTATTTTCACACTATTTGGTTATGAAGATAACTAACACATCTGGCACACAACGACCTACACTTAATATCACTATCGTCTTAGTAATAGCATATATCATTTGGTCGCGAATCAGTTTAAGGACTACGCGATAAATCCTCTTTTATCGATCAAAGTAATCCTAAAGACTTCATCATAATAAAGGGTTCATTAGAAGATGTAACCTTATAATGAAGAAGATCAAATAATTTTTATTATTTATCAATTCATATACAATTATAATTAGTACAATCATCAAACGATTGACTTTAGGACATATTTTCGAACAACTCTCATTTAGACTAAAGCCAATCAGTATAGTATCATATACCCATCTTCGATTTATCATCTTAAAACTCTTAGATACTGAGATTTTAGTAAATGGGTTGGTCACATTCTCCTTTTTATCAATTTTCTAAAGTTCGACATCACCTCAACAGATTTTTCAAATAAGATGGCAGCGATGCAAAATGCTTGGTAAGCTAATGAGACTTCGGCTCCTTGACATGAACTATGGCTCCGGTATTGTACAATATAATAGAACCATCATCGAAGGGTGCCACTCCTAGCTTGCTAGTGAACCTCTATAATCACATAGCTTTCTTGCAAGTATCGGATGCTGCAATGCATTCTGTCTTGCAAATTGAATTGGCTATAATTTTCTGCTTGGAACTTTTCTAGCAGATTGCTCCATTATCTTGGGTAAAGATGTATTTCGACACATTCTTGCTATTATGTCTAACTAAAAACTGAAGTCATACTCAATAAGTTTTAAGTCAGATTCTCTATAATCGAGTCACTGATCCTTAGTATTTCTCAAATACTTAAAGATGATCTACCAATAATTTTTATCTGAATCTTGCAAGTATCCACTCACTACCCCTAGTGAGTATACCATATCTGAACTTGTACATGATGTATATGATGAAGGAAAGTGTGGTGGGTGATGTGCATGTATTTTTTAAAAATTTACAGTGAAACATACATAGATTAAATAATTTAATCTACAATGCATGCATAGATCAAATCTAAAATCATCATACAGGATCTATGACATGAACTAATATGCATGTATTCAAAATTGAAATCTAAAATTTAACAAGTATTGATCATATCTATGTGTAATTAGATCATATCTAATTCATATTTAGATTACATCTAAAAATTAATTAAGATCAAAAACTCATACCTGAGTACGGATAGTAGATCACCACATCCAAAATCTATGATAGTTGGTTCTTCATGATGCTTGGTAGCCGCACATGTGTCTGACCCTTACGGGTATCCACACGAAGCCCTTGTGCTGATCGATCTCCTCGGAAGTGCTAGCTCATGAAGACACCATCCTTTGACTGATCTAAAAAGAACATATTGAAGATGAAGAATAAAGAGACCCTCTCCTTTTCTTTCTTGAGCCATGCATCTGATCTCTACAATAGAGATCAAGAGAAGAATCTTTTTTTCTCAATTTTTCTAGGCATAAGAGAGAACCTTTTCTCTCTTCCTTTCATGCCCTTAAGAAGAATTTTTCTTCTCTAATTTTTTATGATAAAAATTAGATTTAATTTAATTTCTCATGCTGAAAATCATATGGAATCCTAAGCTTTAGAAAAATCCAAATGAGGGATCCAAGAGAAGAACCATTCTTCTTTCTTCTTCTCTCTTTTCTTCCTTGATTTAGAACTCTAGGAAGTCTCTTACATCCAACCAGATTTTTTTAATATTTTTTTTCTAAATTTTTATATTAAAAATCAGATCTAATCTAATTTTTATTCTAGAAAAAAATAGAAAAAAAATCTAAAAGAAGAACTTCTTTTTCAAGGCTGCGAACATGAAAGAAGACCTATCTTCTTCCTTGATGTAGCTATCTTTGGAAAGAACTTTTCTTCTCTAATTTTTTACTGTAAAACCAGTAGAGAAGCCTCTCTTTGATACCCAAATATCAGCAATAAACTCTCACAAAATTCTTTCAAGAAGAAAGGAGAAGAGAAGAGACAAGATGCATGAGGTATGGGGCATCCAAGTTGGACTCCCCCTTCTTCCTTTTTTTTGTTTTGGCGACAACAAGGGGAGGGACGCCTCCTTTTCTTCACAAAAGAAAGAAGAGAGGGGGCACACCTTCTTTGGGGCATGAGGAATTCTCACGGTAATGAGAGAGTAGGGCGTAGAGAATATATCACATGGGGTGTTCTAAGTTGGTTAAGTCCTACTCCAAATAGGATTCAAGATCTTGATCAAATTCTAACTAATTCTTTGATCCAATCCTAACTAACCTAAGTATTTGTTATAACAAACTAACTAATTAGATCCTAACCCAATTATTAGGCTTCAATTGAATTTATAATTAGTCAGATTAAAACCCCATTGATCTAGGGATTGATTCTTGATGGAGATCAGGGAAGCTATTTGATAATAGAGCTTGATCCAATCAAACCTATTATCCAATAGGATTTGATCCAATCAAAGCCTATATCAAATTAATCCTGTTAATTTGATTTTGGATTCCTGAGATCAATTGGAACAAGCCTATCATTCAATAGGGCTGCATCATATCAATCCAAAGCCAATCTAATTGAATCCAATTCAATTAGATCTAATCCAATCTCCATTGCTCAATCAAATTGAATTAATTAATAATCATATTATTAATTAATTATTTTTTTAATTTACCAATCATTAGTAAATAATTTATTATAATTTTTGCATAGAATTAATCATCAATCAAATTAATAATTAAATCCTTCAACAATTCATAATCATCGATCAGCCATTTCATCAGATAGGTACTTCTATGTGTATGACCCCATAGGTTTGAACCTAAGCAGGTAGCACAAGAATAATTTCTGTACTAATCGATGTAACCATCTAGCAATGGGACCCAACATCTAGATAGGCCAAATGTATACCTAGCAACACTCTAGAACTCATGTGGATATAGTTACCGTATAATTCATCCCTTTGACACTTGATGCTCAAGGATGACTAAAGGTTAAACTGTCAACCCAAGAAGAGTGATCCATATTATGTCTCAATCTTAAAAATCCTGTGACTCCTCATTAGGACTACTTTGGCCAAAATTTTGCTGAATTGAAACACAATGACGCATCATCTTCAATTTTACTTAGAGTGGTCAATCCCATCTTGACTCGCACTCAGACTTCGCAAGTACTTGACTATACCCAGAAATCTTCCATCAATAAATTAGAAATTCAGATAGTTCGGTACTAAAGCACAGTGAGTTGCTTGCAAGTCACTGAGGCAGCCTCAAGTCTAAGGGACACTTATACCCATATCTTATCAGAGTAGCTCTTGACAGCAGAGTGCTCCAAAAGTGATCACACTCAGTGAAATGTACTCTTACATATCACTTATATGCCATACCCGTGTCATCACACATCTTAGTTAAGAGGACAACCATCCAATATGGCATACAATGATCTACACTCGATATAATTATCGTCCTTATAATAATTGTATCATTTGGTCGTGAGCAGGATTTAAGAACCACATGATAAAAATTCTTCTTTATCATTTTGGTAGTAGTTCTAAGGACTTCATCATAGCATACGAGTTCTATTTTGGATGATGTTTTTCTTATGATGAATCTGTCAGATAATATTTATCATTCTATAATTCATATACATATATAGAGCACAATCATCTACAACCTAGATGATTGACTTAGGATACATTTTCTAACAACTCCCATTTGGACTAAAGTCAATTAGATCGGTATCAAATACCCATCTTTCATTTGTGATCATTGAACTCTTTAGATCTGATTGCTCTAGTCAATGGGTCAGTCAAGTTCTTCTTTTGGTCGATCTTCCTAAGGTCGACTTTATTTCAATATTATCGAATAAGGTGATTGCAATGCAAAAATTGTTTGGTTCTTAAATGGGACATCAATTCTTTAGCTTAAGCTATGGCTCCAGTAGTGATGTCAATACAGAATGACTGGACCATCAATGGAGGGTGCCTCTCCAAGCTCACTAATAAACTTTCATAACCAAATAACTTCTTTATCAACATTAAATACCGCAAAAAACTCCGTATCACAAATAAAACTAGCTACTGACTTTTGCATGAAATCTTTCCAGCATGTCGCTCCTCTTTTAGGATAAAAATATAACCTGGCACAACTTTATCATTTCGATCTGACTAGAAATTGAAATCAATATTTCACAAATTTTAAGTCAGATTCTCCATAAACGAGTCATTGGTCCTTAGTATTTCATAAATACTTAAGGATGGTTCTCATAACCTTCCAAACCTTTATGGAGAATAGAGATGACAACCAAGCTTTTATTCTCTATAATATAGGGATGTCATTCTCAATTAAGAGAATTCTATCCAAATAACACATTACTTTTACAGAACTATCAGCTCATTTGTACATATAATTTTTTTTTTCATTCTCAACGAAGCCATACGTTCAAAATGTATATTCTAACTCTGAGAAGTTTAATTTAATCAGAATGGACTTGGGGATTGCCACAAGAAAAATGTTTCATCATAGTCAACACTATAACTTTAATGAAATCTTTTGGCAACCAGACAGAATTAATAAGTCTCCACCTTTCTGTCTGCACCTCTTATCCATCTGAAATCCACTCACACCCTATGGGTCTTATCCCTTTAGGTGAATCAACGAATATCCATACATCGTTGATATTGATGGATCTCATTTCAGATTTAATGGCTCCAAGCCACTTCTCAAAGTTAGATCCCTGTATTGCATCTGTATGGGAGATCAAATTCCCATCCTGAACTTAAAAATTGAAGTATCTGTTCGGCTAATATGGTACTCTATCATATCTACTCAAAGATGCCTTTACATCGGGCTTCGGATTTGATCTAATCAACTCTAGTTCTGTTGGTTTGTGTCAAAGTTGGTTCCTCTACCTATCAAGCTTCACCAAGCTTGCTCTTAACAGCATCAGTTTTTTCACCAAAAAACTTTTTTTTCAAAAAGAATGCCTTAAGATCATGAATATCTCATGTCCATTAGGAAGGTAGAAGAAATATCCTTAATATAATATTTATCAGATCAAGATCCAAGTTAATCAATTTATAAATATTTCAAATAAATTCAACACCCCAAACATTAAAGTAAGAGAGTAGCAAATTATCCAAGTCCATATCTCATATGGAGTTTTGGTGATCGATTTGCTCAGAACGTTCTCGAGCACATATCAAGTAGTCTCTAATACATAACCTCAGGCAGACCAGCAAACCTCACAATGGACTGAATCATGTCTAACAAAGTTCAATTCTTCCTTTCAGATATTTTTTTTACATAGTGATGTCCCAAGAGAGGTCCATTGAGAGAGAATCTAATTTTCTCCAAGACATATCAAAACTTACTGTAAAGGTATTCACTTCATCAGTCTATCTGATGAGTTATAATACTCTTTGCAGTTTATTTTCTACCTCATTATAGAATCATTTGAACATTTTAATCGATTCAGATTTGTGCTTCGTAAGCAAAATGCACCCATGCTAAGATAGGTCGTCAGAGATTTTAATGAAGTAGTAAAGCTCTCTTCTGGTACTTATGTTCATGAGTGCAAATACATCAATATGTATCAAACTCAGAATATTTTTGGCTTATACACCCTTTCCAATAAAAGGTAACTAAGTCAATTGTGCCAAAGGTAGGCTTCAGAGATATTATCTAATCTGGGATGCTAGTTAGATGTGTACATTGCACTAACAGACTGTGATATTGGGTATTGAGTTTATGTCATTTTTAATTATCCACTCATTATTGTAGTATCATTCATAATGATATTACAATAATCATTCCTATTGACACCATCAATAAGATTAGATAATAGTGACAATCACTTAAACAACATCGTCAGAGTTGAAAATAAGTACAATGATTCCTAATGTTAAGATTGGAATAGACTTCCATGTCTTATATTCAGAAGTCTCTTGTCGTTTTCAAATCTTTTACTATCCTGAAGTCTTTTATAACTATTTACAAATATAACTTATACTATCAATATCTTATATCCAGATAGTAGTATTACCAATACAGAAACTTCAAGGAGTTATCATATAACTATCTTGACCAGCAACGATTTGCTGATTTCTCTTTTAAGCCTGTTTGGGTTAGCCTGAGACTTCTTGATCAATTTGCTCAAAAACTATATTCAATTTCTGATACTGACTATCGAAATTAAGTCTGATAATATTTTTACTATCTAATAATGAAAAGAGTGATAATTTTCTAGCCATTTCTGAAAAGAGAATAATTGACCTATAAGTATATGAACTATTTTAAGCCTAAAAATTTGAACTTTAGTCTAAAGGTTCTATCACTATTTTATACGAATTGGTAGCTTCTACCTCCAATCTGATGAATTACTTTAATTTCTTAGTAGGTACTAGAATCCACACAGACTGCATTCAAGTCCGAGTATGGCTCGGCCAATCCTAGTGCATCCATGGATTGGTTTATAACTAATTATTTCTTCAAATAATTTCTAGCAATCAGATTTTACCCCAGGCATCCCTTCAGTAGGCATGTGGTGCCTCTATTAAAAATTTTGGTTAGGTCCAACTATTAACATGACAACATCAAGTGCATCCAACAAAATGGATGTCCTTGCCCGAGTGTGGCTCGGCCAACCTAAGCATGCTGAAAAATATATCCCAAAAACCAATCATCAAGTTGTTGATGGTTGAGCACCCAAGTATTATAATTGATTTATTAATAAAAAAAATATATTTTTGGTATTTTCATCATAAGCTTTCATCTTCTAATGAACTCCGTTGTTATGATGAAGTCCTTAGAACTATTTAAATTCAATAAAAAGAGGATTTATTGATTAGTCCTTAAAACTGTTCACGACCAAATGATAGGCTGTTAAGTATGATGACAGCTTCTATCGAGCATAGGTCGCTGTAGGCCATATGGGTTGGTTGTCCTCTTAACCAAGGAGTGTGGAGACACTGGTATGGTATACAGGTGAGATATAAGAGTACATCATCATTGAACATGACCAACTCCAGAGCATTCTGCTATCGAGAATGACTCTGATGGGATATAGGTATAAGTGTCCCTTAGACCTGAGATCACCTCAGTGACTTGCAAGCAACTCATTGTGCTTTGGTACTGGACTAACTGAATTTCTAATTCAGTGACGGAAGACTTCTGGGCATAGTCAAGTACTTGCAAAGTCAGAGTGTGATCGAGATGGGATTGACCACTCCAAGAGTTGTAGAAGAATAAGTCACTGTATTTCAATTTAGCAAAACCTTGGCTAGGGTAATCCATCAGATGGATTTGATATTTTAAAATACAATGTGGACAACCTGATCAGAGTTGACAGTTGAACTCTGAGGTGTCTTATGATCATTTTGGTCAAGGGGATGAATTATATGAAAACTATATCCACATGGGTTCTAAGGATGTTGTTCTACACATTCAACCTATCCAATCATCGGGTACCATTGCTAGATGGTCACTTCCATTGGTACAGAAATTTGGTCCTATGCTACCGACTTAGGTTCGGACCTATGAGGTCACACACATTAGAATTCATGATTCGATCAGATGGTTGATCAACGATTAAGAATCATTCTAGGGTTAAATGATCAATACGATTGACATTTAACCTAGTACAAGTGTTGCAGGAGGATCGATTAGCAATTCGATTGCTAATTGACTTAATATGATTAAGCCAATGGATTGAGATTAAGTCTAATTGAATATGATTTAATTAAATTTAGTTTGAACTTGATTGGATCAAGTTCAATTGGTTTATTGGATAAGCCAAGTGCAAGAAAAAAACTAATCCTAGTTAAATTAGGACTTAGGTCAACCTAATTTCTAATTTGATTAGAAAATTAAATTAGATTTAAATCTAATTTAATCTGATTAAATTAAGTTTTTAATTGGGTTAAAACCTATTTTAATTGGGTTGATCTAATTTTAGTTTGATTTAGTTTAAGAAATCAAATTAAAACAAGTCATAAGATAGAATTCTAGTAAGACTAGGATTCCACCTTGCACCACATAAGCCCCTCCCACACCCTCTCTCTTATTCCATGCCAATCCCCTCTTATTTTGTGCGACAAAAGCCCTCTCCCAGGTCTTTCCTATGTCCAAAAGGTTTTCTCTCTTCTTTGATACATGAAAAGTGGTTGGGGATCAAATCAAAGTAAGAATAAATTTGGATTTCAAATTCTATGAGATAGAGTTTTAGAAATCCAAAATTCTTTTCTTTTTGTACCAAATTTATTCAGATTTTTTTTAAGATTTTCATGACTTTTAGGGCACACATTATGCATCCTTTTCTGGTGATCCATCATGAAAATAAGGAGGAGGCACCTAAGAGTTGGGCACCCCTTATCTTGCCATGTTTGGATAAGCCTTGACTAGATATTTGACCTAGATAAGGACTCTATCATATCTCTCTCTGTAAAATGAGTTTCTTTATGAAATTTTAAAGAACATAGAGATTTGAGAGTCCTTTGGGGCATCCAAAAATTAGAGAGAAAGATCTTTGGGTCGTGGAGATATAATAGGCACAAGACAGGATGTCTAGGAGAGAGTAAAGAGAAGAAAAAGAGGATCTTCTTCTAGGGTTGTTAGTTTTATCTCTTTCCTTCCTCCATCTTGAGTTTTCTGAGAGCATCTTAGATCTAAAACTCCTCCTCCTACTTCTTATCTTTGGAAGAGTCTAAATCAAGAAGAAGGAGGCACTTGATCAACCATTGAAGAAGGATCAACGCAGTACTAACATACTGTGCTGATTTCCTGAAGCAGGACTTCTGGTCGAGATTCATGGGCTTGTGTGGATGACTCCTAGAGATTGGATGTATGTACGGTTTGCAACATCATCCTCAAGCCCGGATCAGCAAGGTTAGAACGTCTAAGTTGCAAGCTAATGGATCTGATCTATTGTTTAATACATACATTAGATGTAGTATAGAAACATGTTAATATGATCAATATGTAGTTCATGCTCTATATATTTTAATTTCTAATTTAATGATATATAATAATCATATAATAGGATCTTAGATCTAGAGATTCTTTAATTTTAAAAAATAAATTTTGATTTATTTTAATCTTCCGCTGTCTGATCTTGAAAAAGTTTCAAGATCTAACCCTGAAACCCTAGATCTGGTTTCTTCAGAGCATTGATCTGAAGGTATAATAAGATGGTCATATAATGGATGATAATTTCAATACATAATAAACACTAGGCATGTGGTGCCTCCTATGCCTATTTGAAATATTGGACTGATTATCAGGTCATAGATCTATTGTTGGGAATAGTGTCCCAAAGCCAATCGTCAGTTTGTTGATGGTTGTGATCTTTCTTGTATTAGTATATAAATTATAAATTAATAAAAATTATTTTGATATTTTTTATCATAAATTATTTCATCTTCTAATGAACTCCTGTGCTGTGGTGAAGTTCTTAGGACTATTTAGACTCGACAAAGGAGGATTTGTCGTTTAGTCCTTAAACCTGTTCGCGACCAAATGATACGTTGTTACCAAGGACAACAATGTTTATCAAGCATAGGTCGTTGTGTGCTATATGGGTTGGTTGTCCTCTTAACCAAAGAGTGTGGAGACACTGGTATGACATACAGGTGAGATGTAAGGGTACATCTGCACTGAACATGACCGACTTCGAAGCTTATTCTGCTGTCAAGATTTGCTCCGATGGGATATGGGTATAATTGTCCCTCCGATCTGAGACCACCATGATGACTTGCAAGCAACTCACTGCACTTAGGTACTAGACTATCTGAATTTCTAATTCAGTGATGGAAGGCTGCTGGGTGTAGTCAAGTACTTGACTTGTCGGTGTGTGTGTCAAGATGGAATTGACCACTCCAGTTCAGGAGCTGTGTACAGTCGTATTTCAATTTAGCAAAACCTTAGTCAGGATAGTCCTAGTGAGGAGTCACAAGACTATTTGAGTTGAGCATGATTTGGATGATCTAATCAGGGTTGATAGTTTAACCCTGAGTCGTCCTATACACAGGGGTCAAAAGAGATGAATTATACAGTAACCATATTCGCGTAGGTTCTGAATGTTGCAATTGTGACTATTCGACCTATCCGGATGTCAGATACCATTGCTAGACAGTCACTTTGATTAGTATAGGAATTAATTTCTGTGCTACCGGCTTAGGTTCGAACCTGCGGGGTCTCACACATTAGAGGTTCCTATCTGATCTGATGGCTGGTGAAGAGCCCACTGGACTGGGACTCTTCGACCAAGAGTCCTAATGCTTGGAGACTCTGAGTCCTACATGTCTGGGACTCTGTGATTAAGAATCAAAATTCTCTAATCATGAGTTCGACACATTTTGGGTACCGGGGTCAAGAGTCCCACTGGTTTGGGACTCTTCGATCAAGGTTTCATATCGATGGACTTTGATGCCCGATTGCCCATCGGATTTGGACTCAATATTTATGAGATATTTAATTAGTTATTTGATCACTAATTAACTTAATTTGATTGAGTAATTATTTTTGGATCAAGTCCAATTGAATTAGATTCAGTTGGGTTTGACCCGATTAGGTTAAGAGTTGACCTAATCGACGAGGTGGTTTGGTCCCTGATCTGATCAGGGGTTGGGCTTAGTGAATTCTTAATTTGATTAAGATTTTATTAAGCCTAATTAAACCTAATTGTGTTGGATTTAACTTAGTCTAATTGTGCCTAACCTATTTTAATAAGGTTGGTTCAATTAGGTTGATTTAATATTTGAAACCACCTTGACTTATCTCCCTACATAACCTCAGCTCACCTGCGCCTATTTGAATTCACAAGAAATGAGTTCTCATGAATTTTCTCCCATGCAGAAGCCTTCCCACGCCCTCCCTTGTGCGCCACTTGTGTGGATAATGATAAGGTTGGTTGGTCATTCAAATTCAAATAATGTTTGAATTTGAATGGGCAACTAATCTATGCGCCACCTTATCCTTTTGTGCACCCCATTCTCTACACGAAAAAAAGTTTCTCATGTAAACACTCCATGCACAAAGAACCCATGCCCCTTCTCTTCTTACATCTTGAGTGGATAAGGATAGGTTGGTTGGCATTTGAATTCAAATTCGATTTGAATTCAAGTGAGCAACCACCTAGCTTTATCTTCTCACGCGGTGAAAATGCTGAAAAGATGTGGTCTTGCATCATTTTAAAATGAGAGAGAAGGTGGGGCATACGCTATATAATCCAAGAGAGAAAGGGTGGCATGAGAAAGGCTCTGTGCATGAGAAAAGAAAAGAAAAGAAAAGAAGAGAGAAAGGGCACGGGGTTTTTCTGAGAGTACCCTAGGGTTTCTGCCTAGGGTTCGGGAAGTGAGAAGGTGAGCTTCGAGTGTCGTGAGCCCACCAAACTTTAGAAAGAGCTTCATCAACCTCTCAAGCATCTTTGCTGATGATCCGGAGCATTCAAAGAGTCAGTAGACACCGATCGAAGAAGTTCGATCAGCATCAGCCGTCGAAAGTATTCTGCAACGAACTAGCATTCGTGAGGAGCTAATCAAATCAGGAGCTTCGTGTGGATGATCCGCGGAGGTCAGACATACTGTGGCTGCATTGCGATGATCAAACCTTCCCGACGGTGATCAGACTGCGGTGATTGACTATCTGCACGAAGGTAATGTGTTCTAAACACATAACAGTAAAATATTTACTATAGAATTTAAAATTTTAAATTTAAATGCATACTATATATATCATATTTAGATCCTTGTGTAGGATTAATACATGTTAATTAATTAGATTAATTAATAATTTCCACTGTAAAATTATAATTTTGAAAAAGTTTTAAAATTATCATTTTACCCCTGCACTAAAATTTCCACATCTATCATGTACGTCATGACATGTACAAGATCAGATGTGGCATACTCACTAGAAGTAGTGAGTAGATACCAATCTGATCCTAGAGAAAACCATTGGAAAGTGGTTAAAGCCATCCTTAAGTATTTGAAAAATACTAAGGACCAATGGTTAGTTTATGGCGAGTCGGATCTGAAACTTATGGGGTTCACAGACTCCAGCTTTCAATCTGACCATGATGACAACAGAAGCGTGTCGGGTTTAATCTTTACTCTGAATGATGGAGCTATCTACTGGAAGAGTTCCAAGCAGCATACTGTGGCAGACTCTGTTTGTGAGGCAAAGTACATCGCAGCATCGAATGCCGCTAAGGAAGCTGTGTGGCCGAGAAAATTCATCATCGAGCTCGAAATAGCACCCTCCCTCAATGGTTCGATCCTGCTCTACGGCGACAGCACTGGTGCCATAGCTCAGGTGAAAGAACCCAAAGCACACCAGCGGATGAAGCACATTTTGCATCACTTCCACCTGATCTGGAAAATCATGGATCGAGGTGACGTCGACCTTCAGAAGATCGACAGAAAGAAGAACCTGACCGTTCCCTTTACTAAAACCCTGACGATAAAGGAGTTCGACAACCACAAGTCAAAGATGGGTATTAGATACTATGTCGAGTGGCTTTAGGACAAGTGGGAGTTGTTGGGAAATATGTCTCAAAAGCCAATTGTCAAGTTATTGACGGTTGAGCAATCAAGTATTATAATTAATTTATTAATAAATAAAATATATTTTTGGTATTTTCATCATAAGCTTTCATCTTATAATGAACTCCGTTGTTATGATGAAGTCTTTAGGACTATTTAAGTTCGATAAAGAGAGGATTTATTGATTAGCCCTTAAAACTATTCACGACCAAATGATAGGCTGTTAATTAGGATGATAGCTTCTATCGAGCATAGGTCATTGTAGGCCATATGGGTTGGTTATCTTCTTAACCAAAGAGTATGGAGATATTGGTATGACATACAGGTGAGATGTAAGGGGACATCGTCATTGAACGTGACCAACTTTAAAGCATTCTGCTGTTGAGAATGACTCTGATGGGATATAGGTATAAGTGTCCCTTAGATCTGAGATCACCTTAGTGACTTGCAAGCAACTCACTGTGCTTTGGTACTGGACTAACTAAATTTTTAATTCAGTGATGGAAGGCTTCTGGACATAGTCAAGTACTTGTGAAGTCAGAGTGTGATCGAGATGGGATTGACCACTCCAAGAGTTGGAGAAGAATGAGTCACTGTATTTCAATTTAGCAAAACTTTGGCCAGGATACTCCATCAGATGGATTTGATATTTTAAAATACAATGTGGACAACCTGATCAGAGTTGACAGTTGAACTCTGAGGTGTCCTATGATCATTTTGATCAAGGGGATGAATTATATGGAAACTATATCCGTATGGGTTCTAAGGATGTTGTTCTACACATTCGATCTGTCCGATCATCGGGTACCATTACTAGATGGTCACTTCGATTAGTACAAAAATTTATTCCTATGCTATCAGCTTATGTTCGGATCTATGAGGTCATATATATTAGAGTTCATGATCCGATCAGATGGTTGATCAACGATTAAGAATCGTTCTAGGGTTAAATGATCAATATGATTGACATTTAACCTAGTGCAAGTGTTACAGGAGGATCGATTAGTAATTCATTTGCTAATTGGCTTGATTTGATTAAGCCAATAGGTTAAAATTAAGTCTAATTGAATATGATTTAATTAGATTTGATTTGGACTTGATTGGATCAAGTTCAATTGGTTTATTGGATAAGCCAATTGCAAGGAAAAAACTAGTCCTAGTTCAATTAGGACTTGGGTCAGCCTAATTTCTAATTTGATTAAAAAATTAAATCAGATTTAAATCTAATTTAATCTTATTAAATTAGATTTTTAATTAGGTTAAAACCTATTTTAATTAGGTTGATCTAATTTTGATTTGATTTGGTTTGAGAAACCAAATTAAAACAAGTCATAAGATAGAATCCTAGTAAGACTAGGATTCCACCTTGCGCCACATAAGCCCCTCCCACGCCCTCTCTCTTATTCCACACCAATCCCCTCTTATTTTGTGCGACAAAGCCCTCTCCCAGGTCTTTCCTATGTCCAAAAGGTTTTCTCTCTTCTTTCATACATGGAAAGTGGTTGTGGATCAAATCAAAGTAGGAATAAGTTTGGATTTCAAATTCTATGAGATAAAGTTTTAGAAATCCAAAACTCTTTCTTTTTTGTACCGAATTTACCCAAATTATTTTTGAGATTTTTATAACTTTTAGGGCACACATTGTGTATCCTTTGATAGTGATCCGTGTATAAAAATAAGGAGGAGGCACCCAAGAGTTGGGCGCCCCTTATCTTGCCATGTTTGGATAAGCCTTGACTAGGTATTTGACCTAGATAAAAACTCTATCATATCTCTCTCTATAAAATAAGTTTCTTCATAAAATTTTTGTAGAATATAGAGATTTGAGAGACCTTTGGGATATCCAAAAATTAGAGAGAAAGACCTTTGGGTCATGGAGATATAATAGACACAAGATAGGATGTCTAGGAGAGAGTAAAGAAAAGAAGAAGAGGGTCTTCTTCTAGGATTGTTAGTTTCATCTCTTCCCTTCCTCCATATTGAGTTTTCTAAGAGCCTCTCAAATCTAAAACTCCTCCTCCTACCTTTCATCTTTGGAAGAGTCCAAATCAAGAAGAAGGAGGCACCTGATCAACCATCGAAGAAGGATCAGCGCAGTACTAGCATACTGTGCTGATTTTCTGAAGCAGGACTTCTGATCCAGATTCATGGGCTCGTGTGGATGACTCCTAGAGACTGGATACATGTGCGGTTTGCAACATTATCCTCAAGCCTGGATCAGTAAGGTTAGAACGTCTAACTTGCAAGGTAATAGATCTGATCTATTGTTTAATACATATATTAGATGTAGTATAGAAACATATTGATATGATCAATATGTAGTTCATACTCTATATATTTTAATTTTTAATTTAATGCTATGTAATAATCATATAATAGGATCTTAGATCTAGGGATTCTCTAATTTTAGAAAATAAATTTTGATTTATTTTAGTCTTTCGCTGTCTGATCTTGAAAAAGTTTCAAGATCTAACCCTGAAACCCTAGATCTGGTTTCTTCAAAGCATTGATCTGAAGGTACAATAAGATGGTCATATAATGGATGATAATTTTAATATGTAATAGACACCAGGCATGTGGTGCCTCCTATGCCTATTTGAAATATTGGACTGATTATCATGCACCTTAATGGGAGGCTATGATCTAGTTATCCCCATAACTAGCTCATTTTATGGACTAATAATTTAAAAAATTTGATTAATTTATTTTGTAAAATATTAGTCGACTTATAAGTTATAAATCCTTCTACTGACTTCACCAAGTCATGAAAAAGACTAGTGACTAGTGAGTCCAACCGGCATGTCATAGATCCTCCCACTGATTTTTTCACGTCATGAGAAGGATTAGAGACAAGTCGATCCAGGGCACCTAAATTAGTCATACTGATTAACCTTAACAACATGAGTCAACTCGAGTCACCTAACGATCCAATTAGCCTAATGACTCAGGCTCAATCTTTGAGCCTCAATCAAGTTTCATTTAGTTTGATCAAAAATATAGACTCGATCATTATAACTATTATTTTTTTTAAAAATTTGAAGTACTCTTGATCTAATCTAAATCAACTATTAGTTAGATTAGATCAACTACTCTTTTTAGTCCATTAAGTCTTTGATTCTAACCTTAGGTCTAACCTAATTGAAAGGACTTGATTTGAGCTAACCCATGCCCCATGTTTTATGCAATGTCATTAGATCTTTAATCACAATTCTAAATCTAAAATATATTTCTTAATTCTTAATTAAGTATAGCATTAACATGGGTTAAGGTTATTAATTAAAATAATTTCAATTTTATAAAATAATTTATATCAATTTTATGCAAAATTTTTCTGATCTGAAAACTAGATCAACTCACCCCTGAATTGAGTTGGCTTACTTCAGTGAGTCGACTAAGTCTGATACTTGATCGACTAACTGACCATGAACAGTAACCATTACTGTTTGGCCTGAGATAACTAGGTCGATTCAGTCAACACTGAATCGATTAAAGCAAAAGACTAGATCGACTTAGTTCAAAATTAGTCGACTCAATTGGTATGCCAATAGATTTCACATAGTTTTAGATCTGAAAATTCTCGCATAAATTGAAATAAAATCAATCATAACAAACTTTAGATCATATCTAAACATTTTATGATTTCAAATTTTATTTTGATGATTAAAATAATTTTAATCATATAGATTAGATATTTTACTTTTCATATAATTCATGCTTTGTATCACATACAATAAATCCTAGGGTTTCAACACTAGGGTTTTGTAGAAAAGTAAATTTTCTCCTTTCACTTTCTTCTTCATGAGACCTTACAGTGGCACCCCTACATGCCATGAAGAGCACCCCATTGAATAGAAAGAGAGGGTCATGTAACCCTACTTGCACCTATGACCGGACGGCCTGGTGATTATCCAATCCGAGTACTTTGCTACTTAGAACATCTAATCTAATTCATATATTATATATGTAAAAATTTAGATCTAATCTAAATTATATTAGATCTGATTTTATATTAGATCATATCTAAAATCAGATCATAACACATTTCATGCATTGCTAAATTTAGATTTTAACTCTACATGCATATATGTTCATGTCATAATGAACCTGGCTCTGATACCATTTGAAAGGAAGCATGGAGGGTATTGTGCATGCATTTTTCAAAAATTTATAGTGGAACATACATAGATTAAATAATTTAATCTATAATGCATACATAGATCAAATCTAAAATCACCATACAGGATCTATGACATAAACTAATATGCATGTATTCAAAACTAAAATCTAAAATTCAGTAAGTATAGATCATATCTATGTGTAATTAGATCATATCTAATTCATATTTAGATTATATTTAAAAATTAATTGAGATCAAAATCTTATACCTGAGCATGGGTAGTAGATCACCACATCCAAAATCTATGATAGTTGGTTTTTTATGATGCTTGGCAGTCGCACACACATCCGACCTCTATGGGTATCCACACGAAGCCCTTGTGCTGATCGATTTTTTTGGGAGTGCTAGCTTGTGAAGACACCATCCTTTGACTGATCTAAAAGGAACATATTAAAGATCAATAATAAGGAGACCCTCTCTTTTTCTTTCTTGATCCATGCATCTGATCTCTATAATAGAGATCAAGGGAAGAACCATTTCTTCTCAATTTTCTCATGCATAAGAGAGAACTTTTCCCCTCTTCCTTTCATGCCCTTAAGAAGAATTTTTTTCTCTAATTTTTTATGATGAAAATCAGATCTAATTTGATTTCTCATATTAAAAATTATATAAAATTTTAAGCTCTAAAAGAATTCAAAAGAGGAATCCAAGAGAAGAATCATTTTTCTCTCTTCTTCTCCCTTTGCTTCTTTGATCTAGAACTCTAGGAAGTCCCTTACATCCAACCAGATTTTTTTGATATTTTTTCTCTAAATTTTTATATTAAAAAATAGATTAAATCTGATTTTTATCCTAAAAAAATATTAAAAAAAAATCTAAAAGAAGAACTCCTTCTTCTTCAAGGCTGCAAATAAGAAAGAAGACCTATCTTCTTTCTTGATCTTGCTCTCTTTGGAAAGAACTTTTCTTCTCCAATTTTCTACTATAGAACTAACAGAGATGCTTCTCTTTGATTCTCAAAAACCAATAATAAACTCTCACAAAATCCTTTCAAGAAGGGAAGAGAAGAGGAGAGACAAGATGCATGAGGTATGGGAAATCCAACTCTTGGATGCCCCCTTCTTCTTTTTTTTTGTTTTGGCGACAACAAGGGGAGGGACACTTCCTTTTCTTCATGAAAAAGAGAAGAGAGGGGGTGCACCTTCTTTGGGGCATGAGGAATTCTCATGGTAATGAGAGAGTAGGGCATAGAGAATATATCACATGGGGTGTTCCAAGTTGGTTAAGTCCTATTCCAAATAGGATTTATGATCTTGATCAAATTCTAACTAATTCTTGAACCCAATCCTAGCTAACTTAAAAATTAGTTATAACAAACAACTAATTGGGTCCTAGCCCAATTTTTAGGCTCCAATTGAATTTATAATTAGTTAGATTAAAACCCCATTGATCCAAGGATTGATTCTTGATGGAGATTAGAGAAGCTATTTGATAATAGGACTTGATCCAATCAAGCCTATTATCTAATAGGCTTTGATCCAATCAAAGTCTACATCAAACTAATCCCGTTAAGTTGATTTTGGATCCCTGAGATCAATTGGAACAAGTTTTGTTATTCAATCGGACTGCTTCCAATCAATCCAAAGCAAATCTAATTGAATCCAATTCAATTAGATCTAATCCAATCCCTATTGCTCAATCAAATTAAACCAATTAACAATCATATTATTAATTAATTATTTTTCTAATTTATCAACCATTAGTAAATAATTTATTACAATCTTTGCATAGGATTAATCATCAATAAAATTGATAATTAAATCCTTCAATGATTCATAATCATCGATCAGCTATTTGATCAGATAGGTACTTCTATGTATGTGACCCCATAGGTTCGAACCTAAGTCAGTAGCATAAGAATAATTCCTATACTAATCGATATAATCATCTAGCAATGGGATCTGATGTCTGGATAGGTCGAATGTATGCCTAACAACACTCTAGAATCCATGTGGATATAGTTACCATGTAATTCATCCCTTTGACACTTGATGCTTAAGGATGACTAAAGGTTAAACTGTCAATCCAGGAAGAGTGGTCCACATTATATCTCAATCTTAAAAATCTTATGACTCCTCACTAGGACTACTTTGGCCAAAGTTTTATTGAATTGAAACCCAATGATACATCATCTCCAATTTTACTTAGAACGGTCAATCTCATTTTGACTCACACTCAGACTTCACAAGTACTTGACCGTATCCAGAAATCTTCCATCATCGAATTAAAAATTCGAATAGTCCGGCACCAAAGCACAGTGAGTTGCTTGTAAGTCACCGAGGCAGTCTCAGATCCAAGGGATACATATATCCATATCCCATCAGAGTAGCCCTTGACAGTAGAGTACTCTGAAAGTGGTCACGTTCAGTGAAATATACTTCTACATATCACCCGTATGCCATACCCATGTCACGACACGTCTTGGTTAAGAGGACAACCAACCAATATGACATACAATGACCTATACTTAATACAATTATCATCCTTGTAATAATTTTATCATTTGGTCACGAGCAGGATTTAAGAACCACATGATAAAAATTCTCCTTTATCATTTTGGTAGTAGTTCTGAGGATTTCATCATAATATATGAGTTCTATTTTAGAAGATGTATTCCTTATGATGAATCTGTCAGATAATATTTATCATTTTATAATTCATATACATATATAGAGCACAATCATCTACAACCTAGATGATTGGTTTTAGGATATATTTTCCAACATATGATAAAATAAATTTTACTCATAAACATCTTATGTATGTTGGACTGGGATAAAACAAGCATCATTTTTGATCTATCTCTATAGATCTTCATCTCTAGGATGAGAGATGCCTTTTTCAAGTCTTTTATGGAGAACAATGATAATAGTGAAACCTTTATTCCTTGTAATGTAAGGAATGCCATTTTTGATTAAAAAAATTTTATTCGCATACAAAACAAGAAATACACTCATAGAACTATTAACCCATTTATATCTGTAGGATTTTCTTTGTTCTCAACGAAACCATGCATTTTGATCACTTATCAAAATACATGTTTCAACTCCAAAATATTTAGCATTGCCATAGGAGAAATATCTCGTTATGGTCAATACCATAATGTTGATGATATTTTTAGCAATCAGACGAGCTTTGTAGGTCTCCACCTTCTCATCTGCGCTCTCTGTTCTTATTGAAGATCCACTTACACTCTATGGGTTTTACCCTTTCGAGTGGATCAATGAGTGTCCATACACTATTGACCTTTATGAACTCCATTTCGGGCTCTATGGCTCCAAGCCACTAATCGAAATCGGACCTCTGCATGGCATCTATATAAGTGATCAGATACTTGTTGTTCTCATCGAGTTCAACAAGATCACATCCCAAAACTAGAAATCGAAGTATCTATCCGATGGATAGATACACTACCGGATCTCCTTAATGGTGCCTCTACAATGGGTTCTGAATTTGATCTGATCAATTTTGGTTCTATTGGTTCACTAGATTGTATTGGTTCTTCTACCTATTGAACTTCATAAGTTTCATATTAAAGGCATCAGTACCTTCACCAAGGTACTCTTTTTTTGAAAGGAATGCTGAACAACTCTTATTCTTTAATATGGTAGAAGTTATATCCTCTAGATTCTTTGGGGTTACCCTATAAAATAATACATATAGAATCGAGATCCAAGCTAATTGGTCTACAAATGATCGACATAAACTAAACACTCCCAAACCCTAAGGTAAGAAAGTATCGGCTTACGCCTAGTCTATATCTCATATGGAGTCATTGTGACTGATTAATTCGGAATCCAGCTTAGAACATAATAAGAATCTTAAGAGTATAACTCTAAAAGAAGATTGATAGACTTATAAATCCCATCATGGATTGAACTATATCTAACAAAGTCAATTTCAATAAGAGAGAATCTTATTTTCTTTTAGATATGTCAAAAATTCATCAGAAAAGCATTCTCCTCTTTGAACTGACCAAAGAGTTTAATGCTCTTTCCAGTTCATTCTCTACCTTACTAAGAAATTATTTGAACATTTTAAATAATCTAAATTTATGACAAATATGTTCGTAGATCCAATACATCAGTATGTATCAGATTCAGAATATCATTGGCTCGTTCACTTTTTCTAGCAAAAGGTAATTCGATCATCTTACTAAAGAAATAGGATTGACAAATTGATAATAATTTACAATCATTAACTTCAAAGATTATCTCTTATTGATCCTATTTTTGTTTATATGATCGAGACTAAATTATCAAAGGTAGGCTTCTATGACATTATCTACTCTAAGGAATTTGTTTGTTGTGTACAGTACACTAACAGGCTGTGTAAATATTATTTCTTAGTCATCCATATGATTTTGACATCATTCATAATGATATCATAAAATCATTAGACAATAGTGATAATCACTAAAATGACATTATTAGAATTAAAAATAGGCTCGATGATTTTTAAAACCAAGATTCGAACATAACTTCCATCTCTAATGTTTAGGAATCTCTTGTTATTTTCAAACTTTCTACTAACCTGAAGTCATTGCAATAATTTGCATGGACTTTCAATATCCAATATTTAGGTAGTAGTGTCATAGATAGAGAAATCACAATGTGTTATCATATAAGTACCTTGTTCGGCAACTATTTGCTGATTTCTCTTCTTTTGTCTATTCGGATCAAGGGACTCTGCTAGACTAGGATAATCTTAAACTCTTTTGTCAGTTCGGGCTCCTCAACCTAAGCATGACTCTTTAGCACCTTTTTTTTTATTTTCAAAGAATTATTGCCTCACTGAAGATACATCTTCAGAGGTGCAAAAGAACTCCTTCAATATTTGAAGGATTTCCTCCTACTGAACATCATTGAATTTACAACTAAATTCATATTCTTTACTGCTCTCAAAAAATATCACACGATGATATGATCATTTGGCCACTTCTGATATGAGCCTTTGATCGCATCATGTGTGTTGGATGTGGAAACATCAGGTGCTAGATCCATAATCATATTTAGGTTCCATTCATGCTCTAAAACTATTTGTAACTTTTGATACCATCTATCGAAGTTGAGTCCTATAAATAAGTCACTGTCAAACAGTAAATAAAGCAATGGATATCTAGCCATAACTGAAAGAAAAATACAAGACCTCAATGTTTATGAATTGATTAAGTCTAAAGACTTGGACTTAAGTCTAAAGGTTCTTTCACTATTTTCGTCAAATTGGTAGCCTTTACCTCCAATCTAAGGAATTACCTTAATTTCTTAGTGGGTACTAGAATTCACACAGATTGCATACAAGTCCGAGGATGGCTCGGTCAACCCATATGTTGGAAAATATGTCCCAAAAGCCAATCGTCAAGCTGTTGACGGTTGAGCAACCAAGAATTATAATTAATTTGTTAATAAATAAAATATATTTTTGGCATTTTCATCATAAGTTTTCATCTTTTAACAAACTCCGTTATTATGACAAAGTCCTTAGGACTATTTAAGTTCGATAAAGAGAGGATTTATCGATTAGTCTTTAAAATTGTTCACGATCAAATGATAGGTTGTTAATAAGGATGATAGCTTCTATCGAGCATAGGTCGCTGTAGGCCATATGGGTTGGTTGTCCTTTTAACTAAGGAGCGTGGAGACACTGGTATGGCATACAGGTGAGATATAAGGGTACATCATCATTGAACGTGATCAACTCCAGAGCATTCTGCTGTCGAGAATGTCTCTGATGGGATATAGGTATAAGTGTCCCTTAGACCTGAGATCGCCTCAGTGACTTGCAAGCAACTCACTGTGCTTCGATACTGGACTAACTAAATTTCTAATTCAGTGACGGAAGGCTTCTAGGCATAGTCAAGTACTTGTGAAGTCAGAGTATGATCGAGATGAGATTGACCACTCCAAGAGTTGGAGAAGAATGAGTCGTTGTATTTTAATTTAGCAAAACCTTGGTCAGAATAATCCATCAGATGGATTTGATATATTGAAATATAATGTGGACAACCTGATCAGAGTTGACAGTTGAACTTTGAAATATTTTATGATCATTTTGGTCAAGGGGATGAATTATATGAAAACTATATCCGCATGGGTTCTAAGGATGTTGTTCTACATATTCGACCTATTCGGCCATCGGGTACCATTGCTAGATGGTCACTTTGATTGATACAAAAATTTATTTCTATGCTACCAGCTTAGGTTTAGACCTATGAGGTCACACACATTAAAGTTTATAATCCGATCAGATGGTTGATCAACGATTAAGAATCATTCTAGGGTTAAACGATTAATACGATTGACATTTAACCTAGTGCAAGTATTGTAGGAGGATCGATTAGCAATTTGATTGCTAATTGGCTTAATTTGATTAAGCCAATGGATTGAGATTAAGTCTAATTGAATATGATTTAATTAGATTTTGTTTGGGCTTGATTGGATCAAGTCCAATTGATTTATTGGATAAGCCAAGTGCAAGAAAAAACTAATCCTAGTTCAATTAGGACTTGGGTCAACCTAATTTCTAATTTGAGTAAAAAATTAAAATAGATTTAAATCTAATTTAATCTGATTAAATTAAGTTATTAATTAGGTTAAGATTTATTTTAATTGAGTTGATCTAATTTTAATTTTATTTGATTTGAGAAATCAAATTAAAACAAGTCATAAGATAGAATCCTAGTAAGACTAGGATTCTACCTTGCGCCACATAAGCCCGCCACGCCCTCTCTCTTATTCCATGCCAATTCCCTCTTATTTTGTGCGACAAAAATCTTCTCCTAGGTTTTCACCATGACCAAAAGGTTTTCTCTCTCCTTTCTTATATGGAAGATGGTTGTGGATCAAATCAAAGTAAGAATAAGTTTGGATTTCAAATTCTATGAGATAGAGTTTTAAAAATCCAAAACTCTTTCCTTTTTGCACCGATTTTATCCAAATTTTTTCTAAAATTTTCATGATTTTTATGGCACTTGATAGGTTCCCTTTACTATTGATCTATGCACAAAAAGAAGGAGGGGGCACCCAAGAGTTGGGCGCCCCTTATCTTGCCATGTTTGGATAAATTTTGACTAGGTATTTGACCTAGACAAGGACTCTATCATATCTCTTTATATAAAATGAATTTCTTTATGAAAGTTTCATGGAAAATAGATCTAAGAGAGACCTTTGGGGTGTCCAAAAATCAAAGAAAAATAAGGTTGGGGCATAGAGATATAATAGACACAAGATAGGGTGTCTAGAGAGAGCAAAGAGAAGAAGAAGAGGGTCTTCTTCTAGGGTTGTTGTGTTCATCTCTTCCCTTCCTCCATCTTGAGTTTTCTAAGAATGTCTCAGATCTGAAACTCCTCCTCCTACTTTTCATCTTTAGAAGAGTTCAAATCAAGAAGAAGGAGGCACCTGATCAACCATCGAAGAAGGATCAGCATAGTACTAGCATATTGTACTGATTTTCTGGAGCAAGACTTCTGATTGAGATTCGTGGGCTCGTGTAGATGACTCCTAGAGAGTGGATGCATGTGTGGCTTGCAACATCATCCTCAAGCTTAGATCAGTAAGGTTAGAACATCTAACTTACAAGGTAATAGATCTGATCTATTGTTTATTACATACATTAGATGTAGCATAGAAACATGTTGATATGATCAACATGTAGTTCATTCTCTATATATTTTAATTTTTTATTTATTACTATGTAATAATCATGTAATAAAATTTTAGATCTAAGAATTCTCTAATTTTATAAAATAAATTTTGATTTATTTTAGTCTTTCGCTGCATGATCTTGAAAAAGTTTCAAGATCTAATCCTGAAACCCTAGATCTGGTTCCTTCACCATATGCACCTATAGATAGGTTCTCAACTAATAATTTCTCTAAATAATTTTTAGTAATTAATTTAGTCTCAAATTTTATTTCAGTAGGTGATTGGCCTCCACTGAAAGTTTCGATTAGGTCAAACTATTAACATGAATCTACTCAGTGATTCTAGCTAAAGAATGATCAGGCCCGAGGATGTCTCGGTCAATCCAACCATTCATCAGATAGTACAACAGAGTCATCATATGATGAATGATAACTTTTGTTGGAGTTTGAGGTTTGGGGCATGCATGTGTGTTTCAAAATTTTATTTTCTAAATACCGTAGTAGAATACAAGATTAAAACACTTTTAATCTAAATCATGTATGCATAAAAATATAAAATCACAAGGATCTAGTTCATGTACTGAAATTGTATATGCTGAAATTTAGATAGTGATCAAATCGTATACCTATTTCATAATCTTTTTCCTCAAATCTAGATTTAGAAGAGAAAATTTTTTTTTTAATCCGCACAAATATCTAGCTTCTATGGATATCCACTCAGGATCAACTTGGAATAATACTCTTCAAATTAAATTTTCTTCTTTAAGAAAATTTAGCCTGCTAAATCTGAACAAAGCCTGGATCGCGATCAACACTTGATCTCTTTCCTTGATCTTCTTTTTCTCTTCTTCTCTTACCTTTCTATCCTTAGATTATACTGCTACCAGCACCAAAAACCAGCATATAAGAGGGGATGCCAAGGCCCTTTTGGGCATGAAAGATGGGATGCCCAAAGATGGGGCATGTGGGATGCCCAAGGGAGAAGAGAAGGGAGAGGAAGAGAGAGCATGGAGGACTTCTATTGAGTGTGGGGCTTGCTGGTTTAGATGCTCCAGGGACCTCAGATGAGATTCTTTTAAATAGGCATGAGGATTGAATCCTATTCAATCTCATAATACAAGTCCTACTTGCATTAGGTTTCCTAATAACTTAAGTTATTCAACTTACATTAAGAATCCTATTAGACACCAACTCTTGGAGCCCTTGCACTCATAATTTCACACCCTCTTTTGCACCCAAGGGATGTCCCATATGAAATCAAAAGGTCCTCTAATCATAGGACACGCCTAACTTGATCAAATCAAGGTGGTGCCCCATAATAACTATTAAAGAAATTAATAAGAGACTTGCACCCTTAATTTAATTGATCCAAATTTTAGACACCCAACAATTAGAGTCCAATGAATCTTATTCATTTAAGTTATTAGCAGGTAATTAAGTTTGAATTATCTTATCAAATAAAAAATCCAAATGGAAAGAGAAATGAGGTCCAACCATGTGATAGCAAGGTTACCTTGAACCCAATCAGATTTCTCTAAACCCAATTGATACTTCATAAGCTCAATTGCTAATTTCAAATCTAATTTCTTTGTTATGTGACCCCATAGGTTTAATTCTATATGGTAGTGAGATATACAATGATCTCTATCAAAGTATCATTGAAACTCTTTTCAATGGGTTGGAACAGTTCTACTCTAACTCATCAAGGATTGTTGATCCAGAACAACCCTAATAAGCTCTCACAATCCACCAGTGACACCTAGCAGTATGTTGTGGCAACCCAGTAGAATTGAAATAAACCTCTAGGTATAGTTAATGTATGAGTCAGTCCCTCTATTGTGAGTTCCGACTAGATGGCAGGTCATGGATAAATCATCAAATCTCAACATCAGTCATATGATAGATTCGATTAGCTCAAGTTCAGTTGTGACTTCTATGAAAACTCTTTTTCATCAATCACACTACTGTGGTCACAGATTCTTAGACTTAACCTCTCAAATCCTATAAAACTATTCCTTTCTATCAAGATTGGTAGATCTCATCTTGATGCACACCCTACTCCTATAGTGCACCAATTATCGTCAATATCCACTACAAGGACTCATTGAGATCCATGTTTATATGTCAATCAAACTCCAGCAATTTCACTGTGAGCAGCAATGCCATCTCAGATCAAAGGACCAGTCATACCACTACAACATCGAGATGATCACTGATAATCGAGTAGAAATTGAAGTGATCTCTTGTATGGTCACGCTCAGTACTAGTTGTTCTCTAACAACTATCCACACTCATCATCCAGTATCTCTACACTATAGACTAGAGATCCATCTATCTTGAAAGAAATAATTTGTGCACCAGTCTATCTGAATCGATCACCATCCTCATGATAATCCTATGATTGAGAGCATTTAGAAATTAAATACATATCTCTAATTCTCAACACCTTGAGAATATGTATTAAAAATTAATTTCATAGATGATTCAAGGACACATCACACTTGAATGAAAAATAAGTTTATCATTTTATTGATCAAATCAATGTATTAAGTACAAAATTATATCTAAGATTTATTACAATGTGTCAGCATATTAGCTTTTAGAACATACATCTAACAATCCCCCACTTGGACTAAAGCCAATTGGCCACAAATTTAGGTCCCATCTTCTCAAGGTAGACTTTCATTTTTGATTGGCTCAATTACTTTGTTAGTAAATTTGTCACGTTGTCCGCAGAGTCTACTCTTCTCACCTCTACATATTTCTTTTCGAGGTAGTTGTGTATAATATGATACTACCGCTCGATGTTCTTCGATTTCTGATGAGCCCTCGGCTCCTTAGCAAGTGCTATGGCTCCATTGTTATCGCAGTAGAATGGTATGGCATCCGATGTCATAACCTCAAGTTTCACGATAAATTTTTTGAACCAGAAGCCTTCCTTTGCAGCATCCGAAGCAGCGACATACTCAGCCTCTATGGTCGAATCCACTATGATGGATTGCTTGGAACTCTTCCAGCTAACTGCACCATCATTGCAAACGAACACATATTTTGATGTAGATTTTCTATCATCAAGATCAGACATGAAGTCTGAGTCAGTATACCTCTCGACTCATAACTCAAAATCTCCTTCAAAGATCAAGAACAAATTCTTAGTCCTTCTTAAGTACTTAAGGATGTTCTTCATAGCTATCCAGTGCTCCTCGTCTAGATTCGATTGATACCTACTCGTGACACTCACAGTAAGGGCAACATCAAGTTGAGTACGTAGCATGGCATACATGAGGCTCTCTATGGTTGAGGCATAAGGAAATCTACTCATGTGCTACACCTCCTCAGATGTGGTCGGATACATCATCTTGAAAAGATTAATACCATGCCTAAGAGGTAAAAGATCTCTTTGGGAGTTTTTCATGCTGAACCTCTTCAGCACTTTCTGTATGTACAGCTTTTGTGACAGGCCTAGCATCCATGTAGGTCTATCCTTATAGACCATTATTTCAAGAATATAGGATGCTTTCCTTAGGTCTTTTATGGAGAATTTCTTGGACAACCATCTTTTGATCGTGATCAGCATGGGAATATCGTTCCCAATGAGGAGAATATCATCCACGTACATTATGAAGAATGTTATCGCACTCCCACTGACCCTTTTATATACACATGGTTCCTCTTCATTTTTGATAAAATCAAACGATTTGATTGCCTTATCAAAATGATAGTTCCAACTCCTAGAAGTTTGTTTTAATCTGTATATAGACTTTTGCAGCTTGCAGACTCTGTGATCACCATCACCAGATTTGAAACCCATAGGCTGCTCCATATAGATATCTTTCTCAAGATATCCATTCAAAAAAATAGTTTTCACATCCATTTGCGAATTTCATAATCATAGTATGCTGTAACAACAAGCAGAGTGCAAATAGATTTCAGCATGACTACGGACGAGAAGGTTTCCTGATAGTCAATGCCCTTGCACTGACTATAACCTTTAGCCATAAGCCTAGCTTTATAGGTCTCTACCTTACCGTCGATATCTTTTTTTCTTTTGTAGATTTATTTACACCCAATGGATACAATACCCTCAAGTGGATCCACTAAGATCCAAATATAGTTTGAGTGCATCGAGTCAATTTCTAACTTCATCGCATCTAACCATTTTTTGAAATCGATGTCAGACATCACTTCGTCAAAGGTGTTAGGATCATCACCATGATCCTTATCTCTCATAAGGAATATTTTCTTTACTTTCTCCATAAGCATACCCATGTACCTTTTAAGAGGTCGGGAGATCCTGCAAGATCTATGAGGTGGTATAAGAACATCAACTACTGGCTTATGAATAAGGGGTTCCTGAGGATCTATAGCTCTTAGCTCTTCAGAGATCTTTTCTTCAAGCTTAACTAACCTCCCACTGCCACCATCCTAGATAAACTATTTTTCTAGGAATATGGCATTCCAACTCATAATCACATTGTAGTCTTGTGGAAAGTAGTAATATCCGATGGATTCTTTTGGATATCCTATAAAATAAGCTATTATAGATCTATCCTTCAATTTATCAGCCATCTATCTCTTGACATAGGTCGAACATCTTCAAATCTTAAGATCAACTTTTTATCAAACCATATCTCATACGGTATGGTAGGAATGGACTTTGATGGAACCCTATTCAACAAGTGAATGGTGGTTAACAATGTATATCCTCAAAGATATATAAGGATAGATCAATGAAGCTCATCATGGACCTGACCATATCCAATAGGGTCCTGTTCCTCCTTTCAGATATCTTATTAAGCTGAGGTGTTCCAAAAGGAGTCCATTGAGAGACTATGCCGTTGTCTTTAAGATATCCCAAAATTTTTTTGCTAAGGTATTCACCTCCCCGATCAAATCAAAGAACCTTAATAAATTTTTTTGTTTGCTTTTCTACTTCATGTCTGAATTTCTTGAACCTTTCAAAAGTCTCAAATTTATGTTTCATCAGATATACATATCCGTACCTAGACAAATCATCGATAAAGATAATGAAGTAGCTATAACCACCCTTGACCTGCACATCAAATGACCCACACACATGGGTGTGTACTAGGGCAAGTAATTTAATGGCCCTCTCACCATGTCCTACAAAGGATAACTTAGCCATTTTTTCTTGAAGTAAGATTCACAAGCTGGATACGACTTTGGGTTAAGAGAGCTAAGGATCCCATCCTTCTCCAATCTGTTTATCCTGTCCTCTCCAATACAGCCTAGTCTATGGTGCCACAAGTACTTCTAGTTAAATTCATTTTTGGATCTCTTTTGGCCTACGACACTCACTATTTGCTCGTTTAAGTTCACATTCGCATCAACATGCAAGTGATAAAGACTGTCAATTAAAAGATCTCGTGCAACCAATTTATTTCATAAATAAATAAAATAAAAATCTTTATTAAAATAAATTTCAAAACCTTTCTGTGCTAGCACAGACATGAAAATCAAATTCTGACTAGCTACAGAAATATAATAACAGTCTTTTAAATATAATTGAACAGCAGACAGTAATCGAAGAGGGTAAGTGCCAATGACCTCTGCAGTAACTTTTGCTCCATTGTCAACCTGAAGGATCATGTCACCTTCCTCAACCTCTTACTTTCTATCAGATCTTGCATTGAGGTACATATATGAGCATTCGAGCCAAAGTCTAATATCCAACCAGAAATAAAAGAAACCGTAAGGTTAGATTCAATTACAAGCATACCTTCAAAAGGTTTATCATTTTTTTTGATCTTTAAGCTCTCCAGATATTTTGGACAGTTCCTCCTCCAGTGGCCTTTAGCATGGCAGTGGAAATAATTTTTTTTTTGCTTCGACCTTATTAGGAACTTCCTTCTTTGGCTTATTCTTCTTTTTCTGTTTCTTAGTAGATTTAACCTTCTTCTTCCCAATAGAATTTCTCTTAAAATAAGTTCACTCTATAGTGCGAACAGTGCCCCTTGAACTCTTCTTATATAACTTAATTAATCTAATCTTAATCAATACTTCACTCAGTTTGATCAATTACTCAATCAAATTAGATCCATATGATTCAAATCATAAACTTTAGATGCAATCCAATTACATGACCAAACTTTTGATTTTTTCATAACCAAAACCCTCATGCATAAATATAAATTTTAGATTCCAAAATTAAATTTTAGATCTAAATTCTTTGCATAAAAGTAAATTTGAAATTATAAAAATAATTTTCAGATTTAACATATAAATATATATCTCATATATGCATGTAAAATTCAGATCCAAATAAAATTCAAATCAATACATGATGTCATAAATCTCATATACTAATCATGAATTAGATTGAAAATAAATTTTATGACCTAAACATGCAATCACATATCTTATATATGTATCATAAATTAGGTCAAATAAAATTTCAGGTTTATGCATGCATCTACATATCACATGAACATGAACTAGAAATCGTTCTAGATCAAAATTTAGATCTATGCATGCTTAGAAATATCATCTATATGTTCTAAAATTAAATTTAAAATAAAATTTTAAATTCAAAATATTTATTTATACATCTCATATATTAAAAAAAATTAGATTTTAAAACTCTTTTCAAAATATGTATGTCAATTTCATGCATATAAAATCCATGGCTCTGATACAACTGTTAGAATTCATATGTAGGGGCATGCATGTATGTTTCAAAATTTTATTTTTTAAACACTAGAGTAGAATAGAAGATTAAAATATTTTTAATCTATATCACGTATGCATAAAATATAAACCACAAGAATCTAGTTCATATGCTAAAATTATATATATGCTGAAATTTAATATGTGATCGAATCACATACCTGTTTTGCAATTCTTTTCTTCAAATCTCGATCTGAAAGAAAAAAAATTTTCTCTTAGCTGTGTAAGTGTCTAACCTCTATAGGTATCCACTTAGAATTAGCCTGGAACAGTCCTCTTAAGATTGAATTTTTTTATCTAAAAAAATTCAACCTGTGAATCTGAACGAAGCCTAGATCGCGATCAACTCTTTGATCTCTTTCTTTGATCTTCTTCTTCTCTTACCTTCTTCCATTGATTTATGCTACTACCATGCACTAGAATCCAGTAAACAAAAGATGCCCAACAGCCTTGGGTGTGGAAGAAGATGGGATGCCCAAGAGGTGGGGCGTGTGGATGCCCAAGGGAGAAGAGAAAGGGAGGAGAAGAGAGGGCATTGGGCACTCCTATGGGTTGTGTGGGCTACTGGTTGCGATGCCCAGGGACCTTAAAAGAGGCCCATTTAAATAGACATAAAGATTGAATCCTATTCAATCTCATAATATAAGTCCTACTTGCATTAAGTTTCCTAATAACTTAAGTTATTCAACTTCCTTTAGGAAACCCATTAGGTGCCAACTCTTGGAACCCCTACACCCACTAAATCACACCCCCTTTTTTAAGCAAGAGACACCCCATAAAGAGTCTACACACTCTCTAAAGATAGGACATACCCAACTTGATCAAATCAAGATGGCACCCCAACTTAACTATCAAGAAAATTAATTAGGGATTTACACCCTTAATTTATTTGATCCAAAATCTTAGACACCCAACAATTAGAGTTTAATAAATCTTATTTATTTAGTTTATTAGCAAGTAATTAAGTTTGAATTATCTTATCAAATAAAAAAATCAAATATAAAAAAAAAATTAGGTCCAACCATGTGCTAGTAAGGTTACCTCGAATCCAATCAGATTTTTCTAAACCCAATTGACACTTCATAAGCTCAATTATTTATTTCAAACCAAATTTTTTTGTTGTGTGATCCCACAGATTTAATTCTATCTGGTAGTGAGATATACAATAATCTTTATCAAAGTATCATTGAAACTCTTTTCAATGGATCGAAATAATTTCACTCTAACTCATCAAGGATTGTCGATCCGGAACAATCCTAGTGAGCTCTCACAATCCACCAGTGACACCTAGCAGAATATAGTGGCAACCCAGTATAATCAAAATAAATCTCAAGATATAGCTAACGTGTGATTCAGTCTTCCTATCGTGAGTTCTGACTAGATGATAGGTTATGGATAAATGATCAAATCTCAACATCAGTCATATAATAAATTCGATTAGCTCAAGTCTAATAGTGATTTTTATAAAAATTCTTTTCCATCAATCACACTGTTGTCACCACAAATTCTCAAACTTAGCCTCTCAAATCCCATAGGACTACTCTTCTCTATCAAGATCGATAGATCTCATCTTAATGCGCATCCTACTTCTTCAGTGGACCAACTATTATCAATATCCACTACAAGAGCTCATTGAGATTATATTTATGTATTAGTCAAACTTCAGCAGCCTCACTGTGAACAATCATACCATCTCAAATCAAAAGACCATTCACACAACTATAGCATCGAGATAATCACTGACGATTGAATAGAAATTCAAGTGATCTCTCGTATGGTCATGCTCAGTACTAGTTATTCTCTAATAACTATCCATACTTATCGTCCAGTGTCTCTACACTATAGACTAGAGACTTATCTATCTCAAAAAAAATGATCTATGCGTCGATCTATTCGGATCGATCACCATCCTAATGATGATTCTATGATCAGGAGCATTTAGGAATTAAATACATATCTCTAATTCTCCATACTTTGAGAATATGTATCGAAAGTTAATTCCATAGACGATTCAAGGACACATCACACTTGAATAAAAAATAAATTTACCCTTTTGTTAATCAAATTAATATATAAAATATAAAATTGTATCCTAGATTTATTATAATGTGTCATTCATATTAGCTTCTAGGACATACATCAAACATAAAGCCATCATTGAGTCTCTTACTTAACAGTTATTGGGCCTAACCCCATCTTTACCTTAGGGTATCTAATGCCAATATAGTGGTTGCGTCTTCCCGATACAACCAAACTACTGTAACCAGCCGAGAATGATCAACATTAGAGAAGGCACCCGTATCTCTACAACGGTAGAAGACCAGTAGACTTAATATTTAGTGAGGAGATTTAGGTTCAGATTGTTGGGAATAGTGTCCCAAAGCCAATTGTTAGCCTATTGATGGTTGTGCTCATTTTTGTATATGTACATGAATTATGAATTAATAAAAAATATTTTAATATTTTTCATCACAAAATGTTTCATCTTTTAATGAACTCCTATGTTGTGGTGAAGTCTTTAGGACTATTTAGACTCGACAAAGGAGGATTTATCATTTAGTCCTTAAATCTGTTCACGACCAAATGATACGTTGTTACCAAGGATGACAACGTTTATCAAGCATAGGTCGTTGTGTGCCATATAGGTTGGTTGTCCTCTTAACCAATGAGTATGGAGACACTGGTATGGCATACAGGTGAGATGTAAGGGTACATCTGCACTGAACGTGACTGACTCCAGAGCTATTTCTACTGTCAAGATTTGCTCTGATGAAATATGGATATAAATATCCCTCCGACCTGAGACCGCCATGGTGACTTGCAAGCAACTCATTGCACTTAGGCACTGGACTACCTAAATTTCTAATTCAGTGACGGAAAGCTGCTGGGTGTAGTCAAGTACTTGACTTGTTGGTGCATGTGTCAAAATGGGATTGACCACATCAGTTTAGGAGTAGTGTATAGTCGTGTTTCAATTTAGCAAAACCTTGGCCAGGGTAGTCCTTGTGAGGAGTCACAGGACTGTTTGAGTTGAGCACGATTCGGATGATCTAATCAGGGTTAACAGTTTAACCCTAAGTCATCCTAAACACAGAGGTCAAAAGGATGAATTATACAGTAACCATATTCACGTAGGTTCTGAGTGTTGCGATTGTGACTATTCGATCTATCCGATCGTCGGATATCATTGCTAGATGGTCACTTTGATTAGTACAGAAATTGGTTCCTGTGCTATCGGCTTAGGTTCGAACCTACGGGGTCACACACATTAAAGGTTCCTATCTGATCTGATGGCTGATGAAGAGTCCTAATACTCATGGACTATGAGTCCTACGTGTCTGGGACTCTATGATCGAGAATCAAGATTCTCTGATCACGAGTCCCACACATTTTGGGTATCGGGGTCAAGAGTCCCACTGGTTTGGGACTCTTCGATCAGGGTTACATATCGATGAATTCTGATGCCTGATTACCCATCGAATTTGGACTCAATATTTATGAGAGATTTATTTAATGATTTGATCATTAATTAACTTAATTTTATTGAGTAATTATTTTTGGATCAAGTCCAATTGAATTGGATTCAGTTGGGTTTGACCCGATTAGGTTAAGAGTTGACCTAATCATCGAGATAGTTTGGTCCCTGATTTGATCAGGGGTTGGACTTAATCAATTCTTGATTTAATTAATATTTTATTGAGCCTAATTAAGCCTAATTAAGTTGGATTTAAATTAGTCTAATTGGGCCTAACTTATTTGGTTGAATTAGGTTGGTTTAAATAATGAAACCACCTTGACCCATTCTCCCTGCGCCACCTCACTTCCACTGTGCCCATTTGAATTCACGAGAAGAAAGTTTTCATAAATTTTTCCTCATGCAAAGCCCTCTTCACACCCTACTTTAATGTACCAAATGAGTGGATAAGGATGATTGGTTGGCCATTCAAATTCAAAACAAAGTTTGAATTTGAATGAGCAACCAATCTTAGCGCCTTGACCTTATCCTCTTTTAATGCCCCATTTATTACACCAAAAAATATTTCTCATGAAATCACTCATGCACAAATTAAGCCACACCCTCCTCTTCTCATGCCCTTAGTGGATAGGAATAAATTGGTTTCCATTTGAATTCAAAATTTGATTTGAATTCAAATGTGCAATTACTCATCTTTATCCTCTCACGTGGATAAGATGTTTGACATTGTTTTAAAAGGAGGAGAAGAGTGGGGCGTGTGAAAGAAAATTTTTGAGAGAAAATCTGAGCATGAGGAATCCTTGTGTGCAAGGTGAAGGTCTATATCCTTCCGAGAGAAAAAGAAAGAAAATAAAAAAAAATTATGCGCAGGGTTTCAGTGAGTTCTTCAGGGTTTCAGCCTGGAGTTCGAGAAGTAAGAAGGTGAGCTACGAGTGTCATGAGCCCACCAAATTTTAGAGATATCTTCAACATCCTCTCAAGCATGTCTATTGATGATCCAGAGTATCTGAAGAATCGACAGACATCGATCGAAGGAGTTCGATCAGTATCGACCGTCGAAAGAGCTCTACAACGAGCTAGTACTCGTGAGGAGTCGATTAGATCGGGAGCTTCGTGTGGATGATCTGCAGAGGCCAGATACATTGTGTGGCTGTATCGCGATGATCAAACTCTTCCAATGGTGATCAGATTGCGGTGATCTACTACCCGTATAAAGGTATTATGTTCTGAACACATTACAGTAAAGTGTTTATTGTTCAAATTTAAATTTTAAATTTAAATGCATGCTATATATCATATTTAGATCCTAGTGTAGGATAAATTTATGTTAATTAATTAGATTAATTAATATCTTTCCACTGTAAAATTATAATTTTGAAAAAAATTTAAAATTACCATTTTACCCCTGCACTGAATTTCGCTTCAAAATGGTATCAGAGCGGGTTCTTAGATATGATATATATATTTGCATGCATAGATTAAGTTGTAATCTAAAAGTTTAAAATTTAAAATTCAAAATTTGAAATTTAATTTTGAAATTTAAAATTCAAAATTTAAAATTCAAAAATTTGAAATTCAAAATTTGAAATTTGAAATTTGGTAGAAATTTCAAATTGAAATTCAAAATTTAAAATTCAAAATTTAAAATTCAAAATTTGAAATTCAAAATTTTGAAATTTGAAATTTGAAATTTATTTGAAATTTGAAATTCAAAGTTTAAAATTTAAAATTTGAAATTTGAAATTTAAAATTTAAATTTTAAAATTGATATATTTAGATATACTTAATCCAAGTAGCAAGTAATCGAATTGGGTTGGTTGCCATGGCCGTCCGGTCATAGGAGAAAAGTAGGGTTTAAAGGCCCTTTTCTCCCATTCGATGGGGTCTCCTATGGTGGTTGGGGTGCCGCTGTAATTATATCCCATGCAGATGAAGCAGCGAAAGGAATTAATTGTATAGGTTCAATTATGAAATTTATCATGAATGTGTTAGATTAGATCTAAAGGAATATTCATGATTTATTTTGATTGAGTTATTTTCTGTTATGTAATTAGCAATAGGATTGCTATTTATGAAATGTGCTGATCTATTTGTGAAATGAGTCAACATATTTGGTGAACAGAAAATAAAATCTTTCAAATTTGAAAATTATTTTCGAAATGCCAAACCCTGACCCATCAGCTCAAATATTTAATTAAAAGAATTAAGTGTTGTCTAGTAGGTCTAGAATTGTGAATTAAGACCTAAGACAATTGCATAAACTTATGGATCAATGGGTTAGATGGGTTAGACCTAAGATTAGCTTAAAGAAATGGACTAAATTAGAGTAATTGGTTAAATCTAATCAAAAGTTGAATTAGATTAGGTCAAGGATACTCTAGACTCAACTCCAATAGTTGTAGTTGAATGGGTCCATATCTTTAACTAGACCAAGATGGACTTAATTCATGGCAATACGGTGGAACCCAATTTACTAAGTTGATCAAACTAAAACTAATGAACTGGTTGGTGTCTAAGGTAAATTTGGCAGTTTGACCAGTGGTTTTTAAGTGGGAGCTACTTGCAGTGATTTGATCTCTGACGAGTTAATGGCATATCTCCACCACTGATCTCACTTACCTAGCCAACCTGGTGAATTAGGTTTTGATTAGATCACTTGGTGATTAGGGCTCACCCATGTCATTAGATAAATTAGTGTGACTGATTTAGGTGCTCCTAATGCCGGCTTTAATTAAATCTTTTTTAATCTAACTTGGTGAAGTCAGTGGGAGGATTGAAATTGGCTAGATATAATATTTTCTTCTCATCTATCCTTTAATAAAATCTTCAAAATTATTAGGTCCCTAAAATGATTAAGTTATAGTGATAACTAAGTCATAGCCTCCCATTAAGTGAGTGATAATCAGTCCTTTAGTTTAATAATCATTGGAGGCCCAAAGGCCTGGTGCTTATTGACTAATGGAATTATCATTCATAATATGATAATTTGATTTGAGTCTTTCTGATGGTGGTCAGGTTGGCCGGCCAAAGTCGGGCCTGATCATTTATTGGTCCAATTCACCAAATCAAGTCATGTTAATGGTTGGACCTAACCAGATCTTTTCAGTGGAGGCCAAAGCCTACTGATTAGGTTCTGGGGCAAAATCAATTACTAGAACTTGTTTAGAGAAACAACTGGTTATGAACCTACCCATAGATGCACATGGGTTGACCAACCAAAGTTGGGCTCGTGTGTAGTCTGTGCGGATTCTAGTACCCACTAAGGAATTAAAGTAATTCTTCGAATTGGAGATTGAGGCTACCAGTTCATAAAAATACTGGGAGAAATTTTAGACTAAAGTTCAAGTCTTTAGTATTAATAATTTATGTACTAATATAAGTCTGGTTTTCCTTTATGTAGCTATGGCCACTACCCTTTCGCTCCGGTCATTATTAGATAATGACAAGCTCATGGGACCTAATTTCGATAGCTGGTATCTAAAATTAAAAATTATCCTTGAGTATGAGCGGATCCTTTATATAGTAACGGATCCGACACCTGAGGAGCCAGCCCCGAACGCTAGAGGGGTGGTCCGAGACACTTACCAGAAGTGGCTTAACGATCGCACCACCATTCGGTACATTATGTTGGCGGCAATGAATGATGAGTTCAGCCGCAGGTTCGAGAACGCCCAACCACAGGAGATGCTTCAAATGTTGAATGACTCCTTTGGCACGCCTGACGACATTGAAAGGCACAAAACTAGTTATGCCATTTTCAATGCTCGGATGAGGGATGGAGCCTCAGTCACTGATCATGTACTGTACATGATCGAAATGATTGAGCACCTAAGTAAACTGGGCTTTCCCCTGCACGAGCAAGCTCGGTAAGGCTGCGATCTTTAATTCCCTGCCCAAGTCCTACCTTCCCTTCCTTACTCATTTCGGAATGACAAAGCCTGCAGTGAACTACCACGGCTTTTTGGGGTTGCTGCAGAACTTTGAGAAGGACCACCAGCTCCATAAGGAGTCGGTAAATATTGTGGGAGGGTCTTCTTCTGATCGTCGACCCTTTAAGAAAGGGAACAAGAACATGAAGAAGAAGAATAAGAAGGTGCAGCCGCATGCTGGGATGTCTGCACAGGGTCAGACCAAGAAGCGCAAGCCTGACCAAAGCCAGACGGAGTGCTTTTTTTGTAAGAAGCAGGGACACTGGAAGAGGAACTGTCCTTTATACATTGCCTCACTGGACCCGAACAGGCCGAAGAAGAAGCAAGGTACTTATATGATAACACCTTGCAACTTTTCTATTTGTGATACTACTGCCTGGGTATTGGATACCGGAAGCCCTTATCATATTTGCAATTCGATATAGGGTCTGCAGGTCAGTAGGAGATTTGATGAAGGCGAGAGATTCCTGAACGTTGGATATGGAAGCAAAGTTTCAGTTCTAGCATTAGGAATCATGAACCTTGTAATCAATTCTCGAAATATAATTCTGAGTGAATATCACTACTGTCCAAGCTTTTTATTAAATATTATTTCTGTAGGCCTTTGGGCCATGAACGGTTATCAATTTTTAATAAAAAAAAATATTTACAATATCATTTTGAATAGTGTTACAATGTTTGTTGGACAACTTAATAATGAAATTTATCTTCTATCACAACCTGTTAATATGGTTCAAACCTCCGGTAAATACCCTAGAATAGATAATGTGTCAAAAGTCTACCTTTGGCACTATAGGCTAGGTCATATCAATAATAATAGGATAAACAGGTTGGCTCAAGAAGGAATTCTTAAAGTAGGTGATTGTGAATCACTTCCAACCTGTGAGTCCTGTCTTCTTGGTAAAATGATCAAGTCACATTTTACTGGAAAAGGTGAGTGAGCCAGTGAACTCTTGAGTCTGGGTATGTCTATTTAATGAAGCATAAGTCGAAGTCATTTGAAATGTTCAAACTATTCCGAAATGAGGTAGAAAAATAAATTGGAAAGTGTATTAAAACTCTTCGATCTAATCGAGGAGGTGAATACCTTTCCAATGATTTTCTGACATATCTTGGAGAGAATGAGATTCTCTCTCAATAGACTCCTCTTGGAACACCACAGTATAATGGTGTATCTGAAAGGAGGAATCGAACCTTGTTGGACATGGTTCGATCCATGATGGGGTTTGCTGGTCTGTCGATCTCCCTCTGGGGATATGCGCTCGAATCAGCTTGTTACCTTCTAAATAAAGTTTCAAGTAAGTCTATAACCAAAACGCTATATGAGATATGGATAGGACGTAAGCCAGTACTCTCGTACCTTAGGGTTTGGGGGTGTCCGACTTATGTTAAATATTTAATTACGGACAAGCTAGGACCTAGATCTGACAAGTGTAATTTTATAAGATACCCAAAAGAGACCAAAGGGTATTACTTCTACCTAGCTGATGAGCAAAAGGTGTTTGTCAGCCTTAAGGCAATCTTTTTGGAAAAAGAGTTCCTTGGTGAAGGGACTATTGCCTCTAAGGTCGAACTTGATGAAGTTCGACAGGTGGAAAAACTGACACAAGTTGCTGAACCTGAACCAGATTTGATTAGATCAAATTCAGAGCCCATTGTTCAAGCACCCTTAAGGCGATCTGGTAGAGTACCATGTCAACCGAACAGATACTATGGTTTCTTAGTCCGGGACGACGATCCTATCGAACTTGATAAAAATGATGAGGATCCGATCACTTACATGGATGCAATGCAGAGACCCGACTCTGAGAAATGGCTAGAGGCCATGAAATCCGAAATGGAGTCCATGAAGGTCAACGATGTGTGGACGTTGATTGACCCACCCGAAGGAGTAAAACCCATAGGGTGTAAGTGGGTCTTCAAGAGGAAGAGGGGCACAGACAGAAAGGTGGAAACCTATAAAGCCCGTCTGGTTGCCAAGGGATATAGTCAACGTTATGGTATAGACTATGACGAGATGTTTTCTCCTGTGGCAATGCTCAAATCCATTCGGATTATGCTTGTGATAGCTGCCCATCTGGATTATGAAATCTGGCAGATGGATGTGAAGACAGCTTTCCTAAATGGAGAGCTGGATGAAGAGGTGTATATGATACAATCTGAAAGATTCACATCCACTGATGAGTCTAAGGTGTGCAGACTATAGAGGTCCATTTATGGACTTAAGCAGGCATCCTGGAGTTGGAACATACGTTTTGATAGGACGATCAAGACGTATGGCTTCATTAAGAACGGAGAAGAGCCCTACATTTATAAGTGGGCTAATGGTCCAGTAGTGGTATTTCTTGTATTGTATGTGGATGATATTCTTTTAATCGAAAATGATGTCCCTGCATTACAGGAAATAAAGATTTGGCTATCGTCACAGTTCTCCATGAAGGATTTGGGAGAAGCTTCCTACATCCTAGGGATAAGGATCTATAGGGATAGATTTAAAAGGTTGCTTGGTTTATCCCAGTCTACGTACATAGATACTATGCTGAAGAGGTTCAGTATGGAGAATTTTAAGAAAGGCTATCTACCGATAGGCCATGGAATTTTTCTCTTGAAGAGGGATTGTCCGACAACACCTCAAGAGAGAGGGCATATGGGTAGGATTCCATATGCTTCAGTAGTGGGATCTATCATGTACGCCATGACATGTACACGACCAGATGTAGCATACTCATTAGGGGTAGTGAGTAGATACCAATCTGATCCAGAAAAAAATCACTGGAAGGTTGTTAAAACCATCCTAAAGTATTTAAGAAATACTAAGGACCAGTGGCTTGTTTATGGTGAATCAGACATGAGACTTATAGGATTTACAGACTCTAGTTTCTAGTCTGATCATGATGACAGCAAAAGTGTGTCGGGATTTATTTTTACCATTTATGGTGGGGCTATCTGCTGGAAGAGTTCCAAGCAGCACACAGTGGCTGATTCAGTTTGCGAGGTGGAGTATGTCGCTGGATCAGATGCTGCCAAAGAAGTGGTGTGGCTAAGAAAGTTCATCACCAAGCTCAGAGTAGCACCCTCCCTTGTTGGTCCAGTTCTGCTCTACTATGACAGCTCTAGAGCCATTGCTCAGGCGAAGGAACCAAAGGCACACCAGCGGACGAAGCATATTCTGCGCCGCTACCATCTCATTCAAAAAATTTTGGATCGAGGTGACGTCGACCTTCAGAAGATCGACAGAAAGGAGAACCTGGCCGACCCATTCACTAAAGCCATTGTGGTGAAGGAGTTCGACAACTACAAGTCGAAGATGGGTATTAGATACTGCACCGATTAACTTTAGGCCAAGTGGGAGATTGTTGGGAATAGTGTCCCAAAGCCAATCGTCAGCCTGTTGATGGTTGTGCTCATTTTTGTATATGTACATGAATTATGAATTAATAAAAATTATTTTGATATTTTTCATCACAAAATATTTCATCTTCTAATGAACTCCTATGTTGTGGTGAAGTCCTTAGAACTATTTAGACTCGACAAAGGAGGATTTATCGTTTAGTCCTTAAATCTATTCACGATCAAATGATACATTATTACCAAGGACGACAACGTTTATCAAACATAGGTCATTGTGTGCCATATAGGTTGGTTGTCCTCTTAACCAATGAGTGTGCAGACACTAGTATGGCATACAGGTGAGATGTAAGGGTACATCTACACTGAACATGACCGACTCTGAAGCTATTTCTGCTGTCAAGATTTGCTATGATAGAATATGGGTATAAATATCCCTCCAACCTGAGACCGCCATGGTGACTTGCAAGCAACTCACTGCACTTAGGCACTGGACTACCTGAATTTCTAATTCAGAGACGGAAGGCTGCTGGGTGTAGTCAAGTACTTGACTTGTTGGTGCGTGTGTCGAGATGGGATTGACCACTCCAGTTTAGGAGCTATGTACAGTCATGTTTCAATTTAGTAAAACCTTGGCCAGGGTAGTCCTTGTGAGGAGTCACAGGACTGTTTGAGTTGAGCACGATTCGGATGATCTAATCAGGGTTGACAGTTTAACCCTGAGTCATCCTAAACACAGAGGTCAAAAGGATGAATTATACAGTAACCATATTCACATAGGTTCTGAGTGTTGTGATTGTGACTATTCGATCTATCTGGTCATCAGGTACCATTGCTAAATGGTCACTTCGATTAGTACAGGAATTGGTTCCTGTGCTACCGGCTTAGGTTCGAACTTGCGGGGTCACACACATTAAAGGTTCCTATCTGATCTGATGGCTGATGAAGAGTCCTAATGCTCGTGGACTATGAGTCCTACATATTTGGGACTCTGTGATCGAGAATCAGGATTCTCTGATCATGAGTCCCACACATTTTGGGTACTGGGGTCAAGAGTCCCACTGGTTTGGGACTCTTCGATCAGGGTTACATATCGATGAATTCTGATGCCTCATTACCCATCGGATTTGGACTCAATATTTATGAGAAGTTTAATTAATGATTTAATCACTAATTAACTCAATTTGATTGAGTAATTATTTTTGGATCAAGTCCAATTGAATTGGATTCAATTGGGTTTGACCCGATTAGGTTAAGAGTTGACCTAATCGTCGAGATGGTTTGGTCTCTGATTTGATCAGGGGTTGGGCTTAATCAATTTCTAATTTGATTAGGATTTTATTGAGCCTAATTAAGTCTAATTAAGTTAGGTTTAAATTAGTCTAATTTGGCTAACTTATTTGGTTCAATTAGGTTGGTTTAAATAATGAAACCATCTTGACGCATTCTCCCTGTGCCACCTCACTTCCACTGTGCCCATTTGATTCACGAGAAGGAAGTTCTCATGAATTTTTCCTCACACAAAGCCCTCCTCATGCCTTACTTTAATGCATCAAATGAGTGGATAAGGATGATTGGTTGGCCATTCAAATTCAAAACAAAATTTGAATTTGAATGAGCAACCAATCTTAGCGCCTTGACCTTATCCTCTTTTAATGCCCCATTTATTACACGAGAAAATATTTCTCATGAAATCACTAATGCACAAATTAAGCCATGCCCTCCTCTTCTCACGTCCTTAGTGGATAGGAATAAATTGGTTTCCATTTGAATTCAAAATTTGATTTGAATTCAAATGTGCAATTACTCATCTTTATCCTCTCACGTAGATAAGACGTTTGACATTATTTTAAAAGGAGGAGAAGAATGGGGTGTGTGAAAGAAAATTTTTGAGTGAAAATCTAAGCATGAGGAATCCTTGTGTGCAAGGTGAAGGTCTATATCCTTTCGAGAGGAAAAGAAAGAAAAGAAAGAAAAAGTGTGCACAGGGTTTCAGTGAGTTCTTCAAGGTTTCAGCCTGGAGTTCGGGAAGTGAGAAGGTGAGCTACGAGTGTCGTGAGCCCACCAAATTTTAAGAAGATCTTCAACATCCTCTCAAACATGTCTGCTGATGATCCAGAGTATCCAAAGAATCGACAGGCATCGATCAAAAGAGTTCGATCAGCATCGGCCGTCGAAAGGGCTCTACAACGAGCTAGCACTCGTGAGGAGTCGATCAGATCGAGAGCTTTGTGTGGATGATCCACAGAGGTCAGACACACTGTGTAGCTACATCATGATGATTAGACTCTTCCAACAGTGATCAGATTATGGTGATCTACTAACCGCACAAAGATATTATGTTCTGAACACATTACAGTAAAGTGTTTATTGTTCAAATTTGAATTTCAAATTTAAATGCATGCATGCTATATATCATATTTAGATCCTAGTGTAGGGTAAATTTATGTTAATTAATTAGATTAATTAATATCTTTCCACTGTAAAATCATAATTTTGAAAAAGTTTTAAAATTACTATTTTACCCCTGCACTAAATTTTGCTTCAAAACAGTCTCTTCTAATTAGTCACATACATCTGATGTAATGACTAATATGGTTTGGGTTAGCATATTTTATGTCTGACCAATCTAGTCAGCATGGGTGAACTCAAGCCAATAAATAACCTAATACAAAACATTATCTCCCAAGATGGTCAGGTAAGTGAAGATGAGTGGGGGTCCCCCCATTGCTTTTCTTAGACACCAATGAATTGACCAGGTCAGACAACTGAACCAATTAAATAACCACCATCTAATAGTTGCCTTAGACATCAAATTGGTTGATTTGAATCAATTAGGTTAACCGATAGATCCGGGCTCGAACCATTGAGCCAAATTCAATCTTGACTTAATCAATTCACATAAAATATGAATCAATTTGACCAACTACAACTAAATTCAATTTTGAGCCCCTTTAACCCAATCCCAACCAACTTTTGATTCGGTTTGATCAACTGATCAAAATCAAAAAGAGTTCTAACCTGATCTAATCAGTGACACTAGTTATAGTTTAGTCTCTAAACCTAATTTGTTCAACCTATACTCGAAGCCCATATTTTATGCATTAAAATTTAGATCTTAAATTCATAATTTCAGATCTTATAATTTTAAATCTTAATTCTCAATTAAGTACATTATGTACATGGATTTAAGTTTAGATCTTGAAATATTTTCTAATCAAACTATTTTATTGTATCTCATACAATATGTTTGTCCACAGAATCGAGTCGACTCATCCTGGTATACGATTCGACTTATCACAATTAGTCAGCACAATACTAAGATAAATAAAAAACTATAGACCTAGCATGCATAATTGAGTCAGCTCATTAGCAAATGACCCGACCTATCATGTCTTAAGTTGACTCCAACAAAAATTAGTCAACTCACCATGCACTCGAGTCGATCCAATTGAAAATCGAGTCGACTCCACAGGCATACCAGTTATAGTTTCATATTTTCATGCAAACAAAACTAGGGTTTTGGATCTAGAGTTTTGTAGAAATTAAGTTTTAGATCGTGTGTCCAAATAATATATCAAATATAATATTTTAATAATCTAAATACATAAAAATATATACATAATCTGATTTAAATCTAAAAATGCATCACATACAATTATCCATTCACTATTCATCTTCATGAAAAATATCATAGTCGGCACCCCTACATGTCATAAGAGAGAACCCATCGAATGGGCAAGAGAGAGACTTTAATCCCTTCATTATCTTATGACCAGACGGCTATGGTGATTATCCTAATTCAATTACTAAGCTACTAAAAATTTAATCTAATATATCACATATGTAATCAATTAAAAATCAGATCTAATTATCTTTCATATGTCAAACATATGAATAATAACATCGAATCTATACATGTAAGAAAATTTTCAATAATCGTACTAGATTCAAATTAAATCCTAATTGATATATTCAGATCTAAAACTAATTTTAGATCTAAAAAATTCATGATTTATTTTAAATTTAAAATAATTTTAGATCCAAAATTATCTTATAATTATATTACAGTATGTAGAAAATTCAAATCTAACTATAATTGATGATCTATATCATTCTAAGACAATCATTCAGCAAAATAGGATTATGCCAATAACCTAATTTCAAAATGAGTAGATCATCAAACAAACTTTGGGATCTGATTTCTACAAATCAGATTTTAGATCTGAGGGGTTTTTATGTTCATATCAAAACCTATGCTCTGATACCACTGTTAGAAAATTGCTACAATTTTGTACGTGAAGTTTAAAATTTTTTCTAAATATCTATGTAGTGAAAATAAATAAATTAAAATATTTTTAATTTATTTACATATCAGATCTGATCTAAAAATTATAGCAAAGATCTTGATACGAACATGCAATCATGATCTAAAGTCTAAAAAAATAAACAAATCATTAGCAAAATAAATCGAAGATCAGATCCCATACCTTAGATCCTATGGATGTCTTGGATTCTGATCGTAGCCATGCACGCATCCAGCCTCTGATGGTATCTACACGAAGATGTCTGATCAAAGCATTGAGATCACCGGTATGCTAGCACTTTGCAGATCTTGCTCCTCAACCTTAGATCTAGATCTCTTCTTCTAGATCTCAAAGAAGGGGATCGCTGTACGAACTCTTTCGCACAGATCCGACGGGATCTGAACCAGATCACCATGAAGAGAAGAAGAACCCTTCTTTTTTTTTTCTTCTCTCTCTTTTTCACTTTTAGATCTGATCACCATCAGATCTTGGTATGGAAGATGTAAGGAATAGGGCATTGGGGTGTGTAAGAAAGAAAGAAGTAGTGCATGAAAACCAATTTTCATGTCTTAAAGAAGCCGTCCGCTATCTAACACCAATACTCTTCATGCCCCAAAAATATTTTGTCACACAAAATAACATCTCCTCTTTTTTAATCAGATAAGATTTGATTCCATCAAATGAATGGATGAGATGTGGAGGCGTGAAGAAGCAACATCGCAACAAATGAACCGCCCAAAACTTTATCACGTACGCACACCCCTTTTTTAGAAAATTTTGTCACACAAAAATCTGATTCCCCTTTTGTTCCATGCCTCAATCAGATATGATTATTTCTATTCAAATCTGGGTTCAAATAAAAGTTTTATCATATCAAGAAAGAGTCCCAAAGCAAGGGGAGGTGCCAACTATTAGCGCCCCATAAGATTTCACGCATGCCTAGAGAAGAGCACGAGAAAACTATCATCCCTTCTGAATTTTGGTCAGCCAAATGGAGAGAGAGTCCCAAAGAACTTGAGCTTTTTGAGTCATAGTTCATCTGGTTTATGTTGAGTCTCAATCAAATTAAAATCAAGTTCTATTCGAGTCAAATTCGAAAAAACTATCAAGCCTGATCCAATCAAGCTTGAAATCCAAATCTAATTTCGATAATTAAATTTAATTAATATTAAATTAAATTAAATTTTATTTAAATTAATGAAAACTTAATTCATAATTTTATCAGTCCCAATAAAATTATAATATTTATAATTAAGTCCCTACGTAACAATTAGCAGCTTCTAAAACTGTAACACATACAAATTAGCAGTTTTTAAAATTCAAACTATCAATCTGATTGATAATTTGAATATAATCCAAGTCATTGATCCGGTCATGCTCTTTTTATGTATGACCTCTCAAGTTCTATTCTGTCTGGTAGTGAGACATACTATGATCTTCATTACAGTATCATCGAAACTCTTTTTAATATGCTAGAACGATTTCAACTAATTTCAACAAAGTTTATTGATCTAAAAATGATCTTAGTGAGTTGTCATGATCCACCAGTGATGTCTAGTAGTATGTAGTGGCAATCCAATAGAATAAAAAAATTAAACCCCTAAGTGCAGTTATTGTGTGATACAATCCCTCTATTGTGAGTCCCGACTAGATGGAGATCATGGAGAACTCATCAAATTCCACCATCAGTCATATGCTAGATTGACTCGACTCGAGTATATCTATGAATCTCATAAAAACTCTTTTCAATATTCACTCTTACTCTGGCCTGAGATTTTCTGAACTCAATCTTGCGAATCGCATAGGACTTCTCCTTTTCTATCAAGGATGATAGATTCCATCTAGATGCATCCTACTCGAAATATCAAATCTGAACTTATAATAGCCAATATACACAGCAAGGATTTGAATGGCTAGGGACCAAGAGAATGCGCAATCAAATTAATTAGCCTCATTGTGAATAGCCAACACACTGCAGGTTAAAGGACCAGTCACACCACTACAGCATCAAAAAGATCACTGACGAGTGAGTAGACATCCAAGTGATTTTTTGTGTTTGTCATGCTCAGTGAAAGTTATTCTCTAATTACCACCTACACTCTCACCCCAATATCTCTACACCACAGACTCAAGACTCATCTGCCTTAAAGGGAGATGATCCATGCACCAATCTTGAATGGTTTGATCACTATCCTCTGTGACAATCCTTCAATCAGGAGTATTTAAAAATTAACCATTAATAATGTATGTCTTAAATTCTTAACACCTTGAGAATATACAAAATCATCTTTATTAATTTTTAGGATAAATCATGGACATAAATGACATGATTGGTTATAAAAACTGCCCATCAAGTATAAAATATGCCCCAGAGAAAAGTATGTGTCTGCTAAGATTGAATTCTAGGATACACATCTAACATCTACCTTCTTTCATATCCAAATTTGAAGAAAAAAATTATAAAATAGATATGTGATTTGATCACATATTTAATTTCAATAAAAATTCAGCATGTGTTTAATTTCAATATATGAAGTAGATCCTTGTGTTCTATATTTTATGCATGCATGATTCAAATTAAAAAATATTTTAATCTTTTATTTCACTATATTATTTATAAAAAAAAGTTTGAAGTATATATGCATACCTCTATATAAAATTTCAACAGTAGTATCAGAGCCACAGATTTTATATGCATAAAATTGACATATATGTTTTGAAAAAAATTTCAAAATTTGATTTTTTTTTTTTACACATGAGATGTATAGATGATTACTTTGAATTTAAAATTTAATTTTAGATTTAGTTTTTAGTTTATATATTTGATATGAGAAAGCATGCATAGATCTAAAATTTATTCTAGATAGGATTCTAGTTCATATATATGAGACACAAAGATACATGCATAAACCTGAAAGTTATTTTGACCTAATTTATGATTTATATATGAGATGTATGATTGCATGTTTAGGTCTAAAAATTAGTTTCAATTTGTTCCATGATTTATATATGAGATATATAATATCATGTTATGATCTAAATATAAATTTTACATGCATATATGAGATATATGCTTGTACGTTAAATCTAAAAATTAATTTTTTGATTTAAATCTTATCTTTTATGTAAAAAATTTAAATCTAAAATTTACTTTTAGAATCTAAAATTTGTATTTGTGCATGAGGATTTTGGTCATGAAAAAAATAAAAATTAGATCACATAATAAGATTATACCTAGGATATTTGATTTGAATAAAATGGTTCTAATTTGATTAAGTAATTGATCAAACTAAATCAAGTATTGATTAGGATTAGGTCAATTAAGTTTTAAGATCATATAATTATTGTTGATCAAATTGATTAAATTTTATATATAGAATCGATTAACCTAAGGATCTAATTCGGCTCGATGGCTTGAGCCTAATTCACTTAAGCTAACCTTTTGGGACCAATTAACCTATTGGTATCTAAGGCAAGTAATTAAGAGATGATTATTTAATTCATTCTATTTGTTGATCTGGCTAATTTATTCGTGTCTAAGAAAAGCAACGAGAGGACCTCTACCGATCTTCACTTATCTAGCCAATCAAAAAGATTGAGTTTTGAATAAGGTTGCTTGGTGGTTTGGTTTAGCCCATGCCAATTAGATCGGCCATATGATGACTGATTAGATGAGACCTACACCTAAACCTCCTCATAAATATTAAGTCCATAGATCTTCCACCATTGTAGATATACGGGTGTGGTACTGATGTTGATTGTTCTCGACTGGTCACAGTGGTTCAGCTGCATCGAAAACATACAACCACTCTATAAGCGAAGAGTTACTCTAGGGTGAGGATGGGGTTGGGCCCAATAACTATTAAATGAGGGACCCAATGATGGCCTTGCACCTGCTTGTGAATGATGGGTCAGATTTAACTAAAGAATGTAGTCAATAACTATTAGGCGAGCTCATATAACTTAGAAACCAAGTTGCTGCAACATGCTTAGAGAAGTATCTGGGCAAAGAGTTGTCCATGCATCGATGTGCATGTTACCAATAACTGTTAGGTGAGGTACATGGCATCGATGGGACCACAGCATCCATTAGAAATCCAATTATCGCATTAGGGTTTTCGCTTCCCACCCAGAGAGTGGAGGGATCCAAAAAAATAATGAGAGTTTTTATTTACTTCTTAAAGTTCTTAGAGTAAATATAAATTTAAAGTACAAAAAGTCTAACTTAAATCTCTACTCATGTAGTTAAAATATGTCAGCATCAAACCCTCTAACCTGCATTCTTGAATCCAATCATTTGACTGAAACCAATTTTAAAAACTGCCTAAGAAACCTCAGGATTGTCCTGAATTCTAAAAATTTAAGCCATGTACTTGATCAGAAACCCTTAGTGTTACCAAACCATTCTACTAGTAAGCAAAGAGCAGCATATGAAAAGTGGATGGATGAAGACAGTCAGATTAAGTGCTATGTGCTGGCATCCATGATAAATGAGTTGTAGAGCCAGCATGAGCATATTCCCACTGCCAAGGCTATGATCACTTATTTACAAGAGTTGTATGATGAGCAAAGCCACACAGCATGCTTCGAAGTGTCCAAGATACTCTTCAATCTGAAGATGCACGAAGGGCAGTCAGTCTCCGAGCACTGTATGATAGTGATCAAAGATATTAAGGAGCTTGAAAAGCTCGAGATTGATATGCAAAAAAAATTACAAATGAATTTGATCCTTCAATCCCTTATGAGTTTATATAGTTAATTTATTGTAAATTTTTATATGAATAAATTGGATTATACTAAATCCGAACTAGTCAACATGTTGGTCACTACTGAGAAAATCTTGAAGAGTTCAAGGGTCACTGTTCTCGCTGTAGAGCAGATTTCTTCATCCAAGAGAAAATCTGGTTAGAAGAAGAAGGCTAAATCTACAAAGAAACAGAAGAAAGAGAGCAAGCCAAAAAAAAAACATTTTGAAAAAGGCTGAAGTAAAGGAAAAGTATTTCCACTGTGACACTGATGACCATTAGAGGAGGAACTGTCCACTTTATCTGGAGAGCCTGAAGACCAAAAAAGGTGATAAACCTTTAGAAGATATACTCATAATTGAATCTAACCTTATGGTTTCTTCTACTTCTAGTTAGGTATTGGACTCTGGTTCGAGTGCTCATATATGTACTTCAATGCAGGATCTAATAGAAAGTAGGAGGTTCAGAAAAGTTGACATGATCCTTCAGATCAGTAGTGAAGCAAAAGTTACTGTAGAAGTCGTTAGCACTTATCCTCTTCAATTACTGTCAGGATTTAGATTAGATTTGAAAGACTATTATTTTATTCCTGTAGCTAGTCGAAATTTGATTTTTGTGTTTGTACTAGCACAGGATGGTTTCGATTTTAATTTTAATAAAAATTTTTGTTCCATTTATTTATGAAATAAATTGGTTGCACGTGGTCTTCTACTTATAGTCTTTATCACTTGCATGTTGATGTGAATATGAATTTAACTGAGCAAGTAGTGAGTGTCGTAAGAAAAGAGATCCAAAGATGAAATTAATCAAAAGTACTTATGGTATCATAGACTAGGTCATTTTGGAGAGGACAGGATAAACAAACTGGAGAAAGATAGGATCCTTGGCTCTTTTGATTTAGAGTCATACCTAACTTATGAATCTTGTCTTCAAAGGACAATGGCCAAGTTACCCTTTATGGGATATGGAGAAAAAGCTATCGAGTTACTTGCCCTGGTACACACCGACGTGTGTGGATCATTTGATATCCAAATTAGGGGTGGTTATATCTACTTCATTATCTTTATCGATGATCTATCACAGTACGGGTATGTGTATCTGATGAAACACAAGTATGAAGCCTTTAAAAAGTTTAAAAAATTCAGAATTGAAGTAGAGAAATAAACAAAAAAACCTATTAAAATTCTTTGATCTGATCGAGGAGGTGAATACTTTAGTCAGGAGTTTCTGAGATATCTTAAGGAGAATGGCTTAGTCTCTCAATGGACTCCTCCTAGAACACCTCAGCTCAACGAGGTATCGAAAAAGAGGAATAAGATCCTATTAGATATGGTTAGATCCATACTGAGCTTCACTGACTTATCCTTATATCTTTGGGGATATACCTTATTAACTGCAATTCACTTATCGAGTAGGGTTCCATCCAAATTCGTTCCTACCACACTATATGAGATATGGCATGGTAAGAAGCTGAGTCTAGATTATCTTAAGACTTGAGGATGTTCGGTCCATGTCAAGAGATAAATTGCTGATAAATTAAAGGATAGATCTGTAATAGCTCATTTCATTGGGCATTCAAAAGAATCAATGGCACACTACTTCTACTTTCTATAAGATCACAATGTGATTGTGAGTCAAAATACTATATTCTTAAAAAAATAGTTTATCAAAGATGGTAGTAGTGGGAGGTTAGTTAAGCTTGAAGAGAAGACCTTTGAAAAGCAAAGAGCTATAGATCTTTAGGAACCCATTATAAATAAGCTAGTAGTTGATGTTCCTCCACCACTTTGTAGATCTAGCAGGGTCTCCCAACCTCTTAAAAGGTACATGGATATGCTTATGAAGGAAGTAAAGAAAATATTCCTTATGTGAGATAAGGATTGTTGGTGCAAAAATCCGCCTGCGCCGGAGAAGCTGGAGTTGAGGAAGCCGCGGTCGCCGCCGGGACCTGCAAGGGAAGTCTAAACCGGAGGTGGGGTTGCTCCGGCAAGACCCTCCGATGCTCAAGTCAGTTCTCTGCCTCAACAAGAATGGAGTGCTCGAACGGAGAATTTAGCAGAGTTTTGAGATAAGGCAAAAGAGCTTAGAGAATAACATATCTGGATCCCCTTTTATAGGCAGAGGGGGCAACGGATTGATGGTGACACTTGCAACCGTCTGGTAGTGGGCCGCCCACGGTCAGGGAAATTAATTGCGGAGAGTGGTGGGGTAGACTCGTGGCTATTGTCATAGTCTGCCACGTATGGTCTGTTGCGGATAGTGGGGCGGCGTCCGTTGCCGCTAGCTGTCAGTGAGTAGTGGGATCGTGCAGAACCTGCCGCAGGGAGCGGAACAGAATCGTGGCCGTTTGCTACAGTCTGTCAGGGAGTAATGGGTCCGCTGCTGGAGCCGCGTAGAATCCGCTGTAGGACCTGGAACAGGATCATGATTGTTGTCGCGACCTGCCGAGGGGGTGCGGATCTGTCGATTGAGGTTCGGCCGTGGTTGGAGCCCGGCCTCCGTAGGAGCCCGGGCGGAGCCGCTCTGATGTCGGAGGTGGAGCCCGGCTCTCGTAGGAGTCCGGGCGGAGCCGTTCTGATGTCGGAGGTGGAGCCCGACTCCCGTAGGAGTCCGGGCGGAGCCGTTCTGATGGAAATTTCGACCGCGGGTATTTTATACCCAACACCAGTCCCCCTACTTCCAAGTTTGAATTTCAAGCGAAGGAAGTACACAGAGAGAGAGATGCACAGCCGAAATTGCCCCTTCGATCCCTGTGCGCAGCTGCCCCCACTTAATGTGCGCGTGTCAGAATCCGTTTTTTGGCAAAGGCGACTTGAAAAGTCTTTTCGGAACCCCCGTTGAAACACGATCCCAGGCGTCGCTCTGTGGGAATCTGTGAGCGATCAACCCTCGATAGCAACGAAGCGGATAAGCGCGACACGCGGCACACACCATCTGGCCCAGGAATTTTCGCCGTCATAACTGCGCCAGGATCCGCCGGCTATTTAAACCCTTCGATCCATTCACGGTCTCATCTTGGCGTTCTTCTTTTCCCCTGAGAGTCTTGCTCCCCTCGCACCAATTCTCGCCGCCCTTTGCCTATCAATCCCCCTCTGAGGGTTTCCACACCATGTCCTCAACTCTGGAGGCTGTTCTTGAGGGGATTGCTAGGGCTCGGAGGAAGGTGAGGAGGAGGACGACGGTCGGTGAGAATCTCTGTCATCTCAGAGGGGGCCCAAGGAAGAATTCCTTCAACAACAGGGGTTTAATATCGGGGGCTGTTGTAGAAGCTATTCTGCCCGTGAATTTCGGAGCAGTAAGGCGGGGCAATACCGGTCAAGAGGGCAGAATAGACGTCACAAGTCACGACGGGATCCTTGACGCCGTCGGGGCCAAGGGACCAGAGACGGTCGACGGCGGGGCGGTAGAACTTGTTGCGGAGACGGTGGAAGTAGCGCATGCCGACCTTGCCGGAGTGTTTCAGGGGCGGCCGTCATGGCTACGGCTCTTCTTGAAACATGTCTTCGTTACTGCCGTCGTTACCCCCACCGCCTTCGGAGATCAATCCCACCCCTTTCTCGCTAAGGTCGGGACTTTGGGAACAGAATGAAGAGAGATGGGGCGAGAGCTGTTACACGCACTGGAGAACGCGGCTGAGAAGGATAGAGACGGGAAGAGGAATTTGCAGCTTGGATCGGCCTCCGATTCATCCTGCCCGAACCGTGCTTTGCGAGACATGTATTTTCTTTTTCTCTTTTTCCTGACCCGCCGGGTCCTGTAACGTGTGCTTCTATCAAATAAAATAGTGATTTCAGTACCTTGTTTACCTCTCATGTCAAATAATTATCTGCCGAACTTCTTTCCTTCTCTTTGCCTGTGTCATGCCGTTCCAAGACCGTCGGTGACCTTTTCAGTTCATGTGGGGTCGTCCTTCGCCGGGCTTCTTTTCGGTTTTTCCTGTCGTTAGGAGATATCCACTTGTTAGGTTTGCTGGGATCTTTCTCCGCTGGAGTTGGGGCTAGGTTCGAAGAAGCTCCTGAAAGTTGAAGTAGCATAGTTTTCGTAAGAATTAGGGCAAAGTCTTTCTGTAATCAAAGTCATAAGTAAAGTTCGGCTTCCGTAGAAGTCCGGGTGGAGCCGCTCTGATGTCGGAGGTGGGGCCCGGCTCCCGTAGGAGTCCGGGCGAAGCCTTTTCGTGGTGGAACCCGACTCCCGTAGGAGTCCGGGCGAAACCCTTTGTGGCGGAACCCGGCTCCCGTAGGAGTCCGGGCCTTACTCCCCGCTCATGTCAGGACGAGGTTCTCCTCCTGTTCCTGATAGGGCTGCGGGGGCACGTATGGGCGTTGTGAGGCCTCTCCCCCCATCCGGTCTAAAGGAACCGGGCCTTCGACTTTGCTCAAGTTAAGGCGAGGTTCTCCTCCTGTCCCTAACAGGGCTGTGGGGGCACATATGGGCATTGCGAGGCCTCTCCCCCCATCCGGTCTAAAGGAACCGGGCCTTCGACTTTGCTCAAGTTAGGGCGAGGTTCTCCTCCTGTCCCTAACAGGGCTGTGGGGGCACATATGGGCATTGTGAGGCCTCTCCCCCCATCCGGTCTAAAGGAACCGGGCCTTCGACTTTGCTCAAGTTAGGGCGAGGTTCTCCTCCTGTCCCTAACAGGGCTGTGGGGGCACATATGGGCGTTGTGAGGCCTCTCCCCCCATCCGGTCTAAAGGAACCAGGCCTTCGACTTTTGTAAGATTGCGTTCTCATTTTTGATACCGTCTGCTTGAATTGTCCCTAAATAAGTGGGTACACATTTTTCGATTAGGATGAAATCACTGGTAGTATACCCGTAAATTTTCTGAGTTCCATGGTCGCGGGAGGTCGGCCCCACCGAGCTCCTTAAGATAATAAGTCCCAGGTCGGACTACTTCTTTGATCTCATAAGGTCCTTCCCAATTTGGGGCTAGCTTCCCCTGGGCCTGCGGCTGTGAGACAGCAGCTCGTCGGAGTACAAGATCCCCCGCTCTAAATGTCCTGTTCTTGACTCGGGCGTTATAATATCGGGCAACCTTCTGTCTGTAGGCCGCCATTCGGACCTGGGCGATCTCCCGCCTTTCTTCCAGTAGGTCGAGGTTGGCCCTGAGATTTTGTGCATTCTGGGGTTCGTCGAACGCCACGACTCGTGCCGATGGGAGTTTAAGTTCGATCGGGATGACGGCTTCTGTACCAAAGGCTAGAGCAAAGGGAGTCTCTCCCGTAGGCAACCTCTGGGTAGTTCGGTACGCCCATAGCACATGGTAAAGCTCGTCCGCCCAAGTTCCTTTCGCTTTTTCAAGCCTTGTCTTGATTCCCTGCAAAAGGGTTCTGTTCGTTACCTCGGCTTCGCCGTTTGCCTGGGGATGGGCCACTGATGTGAACTTGTGGGAGATGTTTAGGTCTTCACAGAATTCAGCAAATCTGGCTCCCGCGAATTACCGTCCATTATCAGTGATCAGTGTTCGAGGTAAACCGAACCTGCACACTATTGATTTTCAGACGAAATCCTGCACTTTCGCTTCTGTGATTTTGGCTAGTGGTTCGGCCTCGACCCATTTGGTGAAGTAGTCGATTGCTACGAGGAGGAATTTTCTTTGACCGGACGCCATGGGAAAGGGGCCAAGAATATCCATCTCCCATTGCGCAAAAGGCCATGGGGCACTCAGGGGTGTGAGCTCGGTAGCAGGTTGTCTCTGGACGTTGGCGTACCTTTGGCATCGATCGCATTTTTTGACATATTCAATTGAATCATGATGCATTGTGGGCCAGTAGTACCCTTGGCGGAGTAGTTTGTGGGATAGAGATCTGGCACCCAAATGGCTTCCGCAAACTCCCTCGTGCACTTCCCATAAAGCGTAGTCGGCTTCTGAGGGTCGGAGACATCTCAAGAGAGGCAAAGAGTACGATCTCTTGTACAATTTGCCCTCATAGAGGATGTACCGGGATGCTTGATTTCGGAGTTTCCGGGCCTCTTTCGCGTCTTGGGGAAGAATCCCATCTCTAAGATAGGTTATCAGCGGGTTGACCCAGCTGGGCTCGTGGTCAATATCCATTACGAGCTGCGGCTCTTCCGTACTTGGGTGCTTTAAAACTTCAAAGAGGACGCCTTTGGGCAATTCGGCCAGAGCCGATGTTGCTAGCTTGGAGAGAAAATCGGCTCTGGCATTCTCCGATCTTGAAATTTGCTTGATGTCGAAATTGCTGAAGGCGGGGGTGAATTCCTTCACCTTCTCAAGATATTTGGCCATACTGTCCTCCCGCGCTTCAAAGCTCCCACTGACTTGTCCCACTACAAGTTGGGAATCGCTGTGTACCCGGAGTTGGTTTATTCCAAGCTCCTTAGCGACCCTCAATCCTGCGATTAGAGCTTCATATTCTGCTCCATTGTTTGTTGCGGGGAATCCGAAATGCAGAGCGTACTCCGCGATGACTCCCTCCGGGCTGGTCAAGATCAGGCCTGCACCAGCGCCCGCCATGTTGGAAGATCCGTCCACGTGGAGGGTCCAAAAGCCATCGAAGGAACTGGCTTCTTCGTCGGAGGAGTCCGGTTGAGTCTTCAGGTCGTCAATTTTGCTTTGCTCAGGTTCGGCCTCCTCAGGGATGGTGCATTCTACTATGAAATCCGCCAATGCCTGGGCCTTTATTGCCGGCCTAGACTGGTAGTTGATGTCGAATTCTGTGAGCTCGATTGCCCATTTCGCCATTCTCCCAGAAATATCAGCTCGGTGCAAAATCGCTTTGATCGGTTGGTCGGTGAGCAACGTCACCGTGTGTCCTTGAAAGTAAGGTCGGAGTCTCCGAGCTGCAATCAACAAAGCGTAGGTCAGTTTCTCTAATTTAGTATACCTGGTCTCGGCGTCCCTTAGCACGCGGCTAATGTAGTAGACCGGCCGCTAGATTTTTGTTTCTTCTTTGACAAGGACTGCCGCAAGGGATGTGGGAGAGACTGCCAGGTACAAAAATAACTCCTCCCCAGGTTCGGGCTTCGCCAGTAGTGGAGGTGAACTAAGGTAGCTCTTTAATTCCTCGAATGCCTGTTGACATTCAGGGGTCCAACAGAAGTTCTTCGGCTGTTTGAGGGTTTGGAAGAAGGGCAAACATCGCTCAGCCGACCTCGCGACAAAGCGATTAAGAGCTGCAATCCTCCCAGTGAGGCACTGAACCTCCTTGATCGACCGCGGAGCGGCCATCTCCTGGATGGCGCGAATTTTCTCCGGATTAGCCTCAATCCCACGCCCCGACACCATGAAGCCCAGGAACTTTCCTGAGGTTACCCCAAAAGCACATTTGGTCGGGTTCAGCTTCATTCTGTATTTTCGAAGAGCGCCAAAAGTTTCCTCGAGGTCGGCAACATGATTTTCGGAAGATCTACTTTTCACAAGCATATCGTCTACGTACACCTCCATGTTTCGGCCAATTTGTTCTTTGAAGATTTTATTTACCAACCGCTGATAGGTTGCGCCTGCGTTCTTGAGGCCGAACGGCATAACCCTGTAGCAGTAAAGGCCGCGACAAGTGATAAAAGCAGTCTTTTCTTCATCTTCCGATGCCATCCTAATCTGGTTATAGCCGGAGAATGCGTCCATGAAAGTGAGAAGCTCGTGGCCCGAGGTAGCGTCCACCAGTTGGTCGATCCTGGGCAGGGGGTAGCTATCCTTTGGGCAAGCTTTATTCAGCTTTTTGAAGTCAATACACATCCTCCACTTGCCGTTCGCCTTCTTGACCAAGACAACATTGGAGATCCACTCTGGATAATTGACCTCCTTGATGAATCCGGCCTTGAGAAGTTTATCCACTTCCTCGGCTATCGCCTTCTGCCTCTCTGGGGCATGACTCCGAATTTTTTCTTTTGTTGGCCGATGTTTAGGGTCGACCGCCAGATGATGTTCCATGACTTCTGTCTCGATCCCCGGCATATCCGCCGGGACCCATGCGAAAACGTCCGCATTCCTTCGGAGAAAGTCCACGAGATGCGTCCGCACCTCCTCCTCCAGGTTGGAGCCAATCAACACCACGTGCTCCGCATTCCCATCATTCAAAGGAATTGGTATTAGGTCCTCGGTCGGGCCGCCCCTCTCTTCAGTGAGGTCGTCGCGCGCATCCAACCCGTCGACTGGACAAAGGTCCGCTTGATCGCTTCTTTGCAGGGCAATATTGTAGCAGTGCCTGGCCAGCGCCTGGTCTCCCCGAACTTCTCCAATCCCTTTGTCAGTGGGGAACTTCAACTTCAAATGATAGGTTGAAACAACGGCTCTGAGGGCATTGAGGCCGGGACGGCCAAGAATTGCATTGTAGGCAGATGGCGCCTTTACCACCAGGAAATTCACCAGAGCCCTGGACTGCTTTGGATGCTGACCCGCGGTCACAGTTAGAGCTATCGTTCCTTCCGTAGGAACGGCGTCACCAGTAAACCCTATCAAGGGGGAGCACATCGGCCTTAGATGACCGCCAAGAGTGGTCATTCTTGAAAAGGCGTTGTAGAACAAGATGTCAGCCAAACTTCCGTTGTCGACGAGAACGCGATGGACATCATAATTCGCTATGTTCAAGGAAATTACGACCGCGTCGTTGTGAGGGAATTGGACTCCCTGGGCGTCTTCTTCAGTGAAGGCTATGGGTTCCTCGACTTTTTGCCGCTTGGGGGGTGCAGCTGATTGGCCGATCGCCTCCTGCTGGGATTCCCCCGAGACGACATTAACGGAATCCCGCGGAGACTGGTCGCCCGACCACCCTTTATCAGCGGTCATAGCCAGAGGTAGTTGTGCAGAAACCCCGCGAGAAGGCATCGGACAGGGAAAGGAGGCTTGGGTGCCGGAAAAGATGGCCGGAAGCGAATCCGTTGAGCGCTCCTTTAAGAACAAGGGTGCTGCGAAGGTTCAGCCGCCCTTCCTCTCGCGCCAATCCTGTTGGTGCAAAAATCCGCCTGCGCCGGAGAAGCTGGAGTTGAGGAAGCCGCGGTCGCCGCCGGGACCTGCAAGGGAAGTCTAAACCGGAGGTGGGGTTGCTCCGGCAAGACCCTCCGACGCTCAAGTCAGTTCTCTGTCTCAACAAGAATGGAGTGCTCGAATGGAGAATTTAGCAGATTTTTGAGATAAGGCAAAAGAGTTTAGAGAATAACGTATCTGGATCTCCTTTTATAGGCAGAGGGGGCAACGGATTGATGGTGACACCTGCAACCGTCTGGTAGTGGGCCGCCCACGGTCAGGGAAATTAATTGCGGAGAGTGGTGGGGTAGACTCGTGGCTATTGTCATAGTTTGCCACGTATGGTCTGTTGCGGATAGTGGGGCGGCGTCCGTTGCCGCTAGCTGTCAGTGAGTAGTGGGATCGTGCAGCACCTGCCGCAGGGAGCGGGACAGAATCGTGGCCGTTTGCTACAGCCTGTCAGGGAGTAATGGGTCCGCTGCTGGAGCCGCTGTAGGACCTGGAACAGGATCATGATTGTTGTCGCGACCTGCCGAGGGGGTGCGGATCTGTCGATTGAGGTTCGGCCACGGTTGGAGCCCGGCCTCCGTAGGAGCCCGGGCGGAGCCGCTCTGATGTCGGAGGTGGAGCCCGGCTCCCGTAGGAGTCCGGGCGGAGCCGTTCTGATGTTGGAGGTGGAGTCCGGCTCCCGTAGGAGTCCGGGCGGAGCCGTTCTGATGTCGGAGGTGGAGCCCGGCTCCCGTAGGAGTCCGGGCGGAGCCGTTCTGATGGAAATTTCGACCGCGGGTATTTTATACCCAACAAGGATCATGATGATGATTCTAATACCTTTGACCAGACGATGTCTGATATCGATTTCGAGAAATAGTTAGATGCAATAAAGTCAGAAATTAACTCAATGCACTCGAATCAAGGATGGACCTTAGTGGTCCACCAAAGGGTATAGTACCCATTGGGTGTAAATAGATCCACAAATGAAAAATAGATGCTGATGGCAAGATAGAGATCTATAAAGCTAGGCTCATGGCTAAAGGTTATAATCATCATGAAGGCATTGACTATCAGAAAATCTTCTCGCCCGTAGCCATGCTGAAATCCATCCGCACTCTACTTGCTATTGCAGCTTATTATGATTATAAAATCTGTCAAATAGATGTGAAAACTAATTTCTTAAATGGATATCTTGAGAAAGTTATCTATATAGAGTAGTCTTTAGATTTCATATTTGGTGATACTGATCATCGAGTCTGCAAGCTGCAAAAGTCCATATACGGATTAAAGCAAGCTTCTTAGAGTTCGAATCTTCATTTTGATGATGCGATCAAATCATTTGATTTTATCAACAACGAAGAGGAACCTTGTATATGTTAGATGTGTGCCCTAGATGCCAAATTGGCTAACACATTCTTGTACAAATCTAAGGGCAAATTTATAATTTTGACTATAAATCAATAAATGAGTTATTCTTCTATGACATTGTGTACATTGTGTCTGTGATACATCCTTTAAGTTAGTAGGAATGTTAATTCATATTTTCAAGAGTTGAAAATTTAAGACATGAATTTACATAACTAACTCATAAACAGCTCCTGACCATAGGATCATCACGAGGATGGTGATCGATCCAGAAGGTTAGTGTATGATCGCTTCCTTAGGGTGATGTATTTTGAGTCTATGATGTGGAGACACCAAAGTGAGAGTACAGGTATTCATTGAGAACGAGAGTACTGAGCATGACCATATCGAGCAGTCATAAGGAAGTCTACCTTCTCATCGATGACTAGCTCGATGCTGCAGTTGTGTGTCTAGTTCTTTGACCTGAGGTGCATCGATAGTTCATCTTGAGTATGTTATAGTTTGACTACACCATAATTCGATCTCCTAGCCATTCAGAACCCTGAGGTGTATGTTGGCTGTAGCATATTCATTGTAGGAACTAGGTCGCACCAAGATGGGATCTATCAACCTTGGTAGATGAGAGGAGTAGTCCTATGATGATTGAAAGATCGAGTCCTTAAGCCCTTGGCCATGGTAGAGTGAAATAATGAAAAAAGAGTTTTCCATTGGGGTTTCATATTGGACTTGGATCGATCGATTAACTCATATGACTGATGTTGGATTTGACGAGTTCACCTTAACCCTAATTCAGTCAGGACTCATGATAGAGGAACTCAATCACACAGGTAGCTACACCGAGAGGTTCATCTTCAATTCTGATGGGTTGCCACCACATACTACTAGGTGTCACTAGTGGATTTGGGAGCAATTAGAATGATCTTGATGATCGATCATTCTAGTTGTCTGAATCAGAAGAGTTCTGGTCCATCGAAAGGAGTTTCGATGATGTCAATGATGAGATCATGATATGTCTCATTATCATACGAAATTGAATCTAACTGGGTCACACAAACAAAGGTTAGGATCTGGATGTCATCAATTGGGCTAGCCCAATTGATTTGGATTAGATCCAATTAGGTTCAAGAAAATCGTGCTAACACACAATTGAGCCTAACTTTCTCCTCGTGTAATCTTTTCTACCTCGATTGAGCCAAATGTGATTTGACTTATCCAGAGAACCTTGAGAATATTTTTCTCAATCTAAATAAAGCTTGTCTAGCTCAAAAAAGTCTTGTCTTAATTCATGAGATGAATTTAAGACAACACCTACTAATTCCTAGCACCTACCAATTTCATTTTAGGACATCTGTCAAATGTTGACATATGGGTCTTAAACTGAAGAGAGCTCATTGGAGGATTTTTGTGGAGTGTCCACATACCTAAACCGCATCAAATTGGGTGCCATAATCAGATTATGGCATGAGCCCAATTGGATTAAAGTGGGCGCCCCAAATGGATAAGGATGAAAGAACATGGACTCTTGGGCGCCACCTCTATTTGTGCTTATCCAATGTTGGTGCCATCTTTTGGAGATAAGGTGGGGTTCTTATCTGATATAATCAAATAATATCACTCCATTAATCAAATTTTTTTTAGAATTTATTGGAATTTTTTGATTGGTTGAATGATGTGGCACTGTGTAGCATACAGGGTCTATATAAACCCTGCTGCGCCTAGGATTTCGAGGTAGAAGATTTTTTATGAACAAAACCCAATAGCTGCCACCCCCTCCCCTCTTCTTCATATCCTCCCTGCTCTCCTTCCTCCCCTCTTCACGTCCAAAGAGTTGGACATCCATCTGGCAAAGATCCAAGGTGTAGTGACGCTTGGAACAGAAGGCTGCAGGACTTCTTCGACAGGCTGCTGCTCCAACTTCAGGAAGACTTTTGAAGATCTTCCTAATTAGATTTAGATCTGATTTTTGGAGCATAGATTTGTGAGGAGAAGATGTTCTAGGTCTTGCCTGAGTGGATACCGGTAGAGGTCAGGCACTTGCATGGCTACATCAGAACCTCGGGCTGTGCTGAAATCATCTACAGGGTAATCAGATTACCCTTAAGGTATTACTTGTTTCCTCATCCCTTTTAAATTTATTTTAGACTTAATATTAGATATGAAGATTAGATCTAGAGACTTAGATCTGAAATATATGTAGAATAATTTTTTTTAAAAATTATTTCATCCTAGATTTGATGAAATCTGGAAGATCCTACGAGGAAAAGTAGTTTTCCTCTTTCAGTATATATAAGAGGGTTAATGGGAGCACAATAGCATTCCTCTTATTATACATGGATGATATTCTTCTTATTGAGAATGATATTCCCATATAGACCTCGATCAAAAGATGGTTGTCCATGAAATTCTCTATGAAAGATCTAGGGGAAGGATCCTATATTTTTGGAATAAAGATTTATAAGAATAGATCTAAAAAAATGCTAGGACTATCACAAAAGCTGTACATAAAGAAAGTGCTAAAGAGGTTCAGCATGAAAAATTCTAAAAGAGGACTCTTATCTCTTAGGCATGTATTCATCTTTTCAAGTTGATGTGTCTGACCATATCTAATGAAGTTCAGAGCATGAGTAGGATTTCTTATACCTCAGCCATAGAGAGCCTCATGTATGCCATTCTGTATACTCGACCTGATATTGCCCTTGCTGTGAGTGTCACGAGCAAGTATTAGTCGAATCTAGATGAGGAACACTGGATAGCTATGAAGAACATCCATAAGTACTTGAGAAGAACTAAGAATTTGTTCTTGATCTTTGGAGGAGCTTCTGAGTTGCGAGTCAAGGGGTATACTGATTCAGACTTCATGTCTAATCTTGATGATAGAAAGTACATCAGGATATGTGTTCACATGCAATGATGGCGCAGTCAGCTGGAAGAGTTTCAAGTAACCCATCATAGCGGATTCGACAACAAAAACTGAATATGTCGCTGCTTCGAATGCTGTAAAGGAAGATTTTTGATTCAAAAAGTTCATTGTGGAGCTTGGGATAACAACATCAGATGCCATACCACTTTATTGCGACAACAATAGAGCCATAGTACTTGTTAAAGAGCCGATGTCTCATTAGAAATCAAAGCACATCGAGCGGTGGTTCCATATCATACGCGACTATCTCGAAAAATAGTATGTCGAGGTATGAAGAGTAGACTCCACGGATAATGTGGCAGACTCGCTGATAAAGCTATTGAGCCGGCCAAAGATGAAAGTCCACCTTAAGAAGATAAAACTTAGATTAGTAGCCAATTAACTTTAGTCCAAGTGGAAGATTGTTAGATGTATGTCCTAGAAGCCAATATAGTTGACACATTGTAATAACTTTAGGATATAAATTTTTACGTAATATATTAATTTGATCAATAAAAGGGTAAGTTTTATTTTTATTTAAGTATAATGTAACCTTGAATCATCCATGGAATTAATACTTCGATATATATTCTCAAAGTATTTAGAATTAGAGGTATGTATATAATTTCTGAATGCTCTCGATCATAGTATAATCATGAAGATGATGATCAATCCAGATAGACCAACATATAGATCACTTTCTTTGGGATAGATGGGTCTCTGGTCTACAGTGTAGAGGTACTAAGTGATGAGTGTGAGCAGTTGTTAGAGAACAACTAGTACTGAACATAACTATACGACAGATCACTTGGAATTCTACTCGATCGTCAGTGATCGTCTCGATGCTGTAGTTGTGTGAATGATCCTTAGACCTGTGATGGCACAGCTGCTCACAATCAGGTTGCTGAAGTTTGACTGATATATAAATATAGGCTCAATAAGACCTTGTAGTGGATGTTGGTGACAGTTGGTCCACTATAGGAGTAGGATGTGCATCTAGATGGAATCTATCAATTTTGATAGAGAGGAGTAGTCTTATGGGATTTGAGAGACTAAGTCTAAGAGTCTGTGGTCACAGTAGTGTGATTGATGGAAAAAAAATTTCATGAGGATCATAATTGGACTCGAGCTAATCGAATCTATCATATGACAGATGATGAGGTTTGATAATTTATCCATGACTTGCCATCTACTCGAGACTCACGATAGAGAGACTGAATCATATAAAAACTATATCTTAAGATTTTATTTTAGTTCTACTAGATTGCCACTACATACTGCTAGGTGTCCTAGTGGATTGGGAGAGATTACTAGGGTTACTCAGGATCGATAATTCTTGATGAGTTAGAGTGGAATCATTTTGACCTATTGAAAAGAGTTTCAGTGATACTATGATAGAGATCATAGTATATCTTACTATCAGATAGAATTGAACATATGAGATCACACAATAAAGGGATTAGACCTAGAATAAGCAATTGGACTTATGAAGTCTCAATTAGATTTAGAGAAACTCTATTGGGTTCAAGGTGATCTTGATAGCATATGGTTGAACTCAATTTTTTTCTTGCACTTAAATTACTTATTTGATAAGATTAAATTGAGTTAATTACCTACTAATAACCTAAATGAATTAGATTCATTGAGCTTCAATTGATGGGTGCCTAAGATTTTGGATCAAATGCATTAAGGATTCAAACCCTTAATTAATTACCTTGATAGTTTGCATAAGGCACTACTTGATTTGATCAAGTTGGGCATGCCCACACTAAAGGGGGTGTGTGGGACTAGCATGGGGTGTCCCCTTAGCCCCATGTGGCATATGAAAAAATGAATGCAAAGGCTCCAATAGTTGGCGCCTAAAGGATCTCCTAAGGGGGTCAAATATCTAAGGCTACAAGGATTCCTAATACAGGTAGGATTTGTATTATGGGGCTATTTAGCTTGAATAGGATTCAAACCTTTAGCCTATTTAAAGGGACCTTCTCTAAGGCTCTTTACTTCAGATTTTTAGCAGTCCATGCCTCCCATAAAGTCCCCCCATGCCTCCCTCTCTTCTCCACTTTGGATCCAACGCCCAAAGGAGTTGGGCATCCTCCATCTCCACACCCAAGAGGACCTTGGGCGTCCCCTTTTCTTTACTAGTTTTTAGATCTTGATTGCTTCATAATCAAGATAAGAAAAGTAAGAGAAGAAGAGAAGAAAAAGGTTCAAGGAAGGATCAAAGAGTTGATCGTGATCCAGACTTCGTTCAAATTCACAGGGTAATCATTCTTGGAGAAGAAAGATCAACACTATAGAGGGCTATTTCAGACTGATCTTAAGTTGATACCCATAGAGGTCAGGTATTTGCATAACTAAGAGAGATCCTATCTTCTTCTAGATCTAGATTCGAAGAAAAAATTATGAAATAGGTATGTGATTCGATCACATATTTAATTTCAGTAAAAATTTAGTATGTGTTCAATTTCAACATATGAAGTAGATCCTTGTATTCTATATTTTATGTATGCTTAATTCAGATTAAAAAATATTTTAATCTTCTATTCTGCTACGTTGTTTAGAAAAAAAAAATTGAAACATACATGTATGCCCTTACATGAAATTCCAACAAACATGCCGTTTGATTTAATCAATCAAGGATGGTTCTAATACTACTGTTAGGATTCGGATGCACAGTAGAATTAAATTTTAAATTTTTTTTTACATGCATCAATAATTAAGAACAAGCAATCCGAATCTCAAACCAAATATCACTTTGATGTATTCAATCAAACATAAATCACATAGCATATAAAAGAGAGATTTGAAATATTATACCAAACATGAAGATTTGAATAGCCTGATAATCAGCATCCTCAAGGCACTCAAATGCATGTTGGATTTTTTATAGATGCTAGTGCATGTGGATTTCAAAATTTTACTAAATCTAAAATACAGTAAAAAAATTAGATTAAAATACTTTTAATCTAAGCATACAATCATCACATGAAAGCATCTATAGATCTAGTTCATATACTGAAATTAACATAAACTGATTATAGGATGAATAAATAAAAGTCTGTGATCAATTTATATATTTGAATCGCTTTCTCTTTTGCTTCAAATCTATAACTGGGATTGACTCCAATTCAATCCATGAATTTGAGGTTGAACAAGTTTTGAATTGGCAACACAAGCATCCTACCTCCATGGATAGATCCTCTTGACTCCTGCTTGCTTGAGCTAAAGCCCTAAATAGGCTTGAACCAAGCCTGGATAGGGATCAAGCCTTGAACCCTTTTTGATCTTTCTTTTCTGATTCTTCAAGAAACCAAGAATCTTTCTTAATCCCTCAACTAATTAAGAAGAACAACAATCAAGAAGTGGTTGTAACTAAGTCCCAACAAACTTGAGAGGAAGAGGATGAAACTAGCAATAACTTTATGCCAACCAATTGACACCAAGGAGGGATGTTGAAAGAAGAGTGTCCTATAAGCTAATCGCAAGTGTGTTGCGATGAAATTTTTATTTATAATTTTCCAACTCATGTAATAATATTTATTATATGATAATAAAAATGAGGTATTGATTCATCATTTTAGCTACATCTTATTATGTCTAAGATTATGATGAATCCTAAAAATTAGGACAATAATTTTAGGAGATATGAACGGGTCATGCTAGTAAGACCTAAAATTCTAAAACCATAATCTTAAATATTTCTGGTTGTAGGAGCATTGAGTCGGAGATCAATATTTCGGATAGACTGGTACATCCTATGTATGCTCGATGGAGAGGGTGGCAGATCTCACTAGCCACTTGTGTATGGGATACTAATACAAGAATATAGGTGTTCATTTGGAAATGAGTCCACTGAATTGACTTGATGAAAAGAAACATCCTATGGAAGCCTTACTTGCATGTCAAAGATGGTTCTCTAAGTAGAAGTTGTGCAAGTAATCCTTAGGCCTGAGATCATCATGAAATCTTATGCACATGAACTCATATTTTGGTTCATACCCAGGCATGGCATTAAGACATGTACAGGATATTCTGAATATGGTATAGTGTGTATGAAGGTTATGAGTCGGTCAACATAGAATCGATCACTCTTAGTAAAAGAAGATTGCATCCTGTGTATTCTCATTCCTAAATGACACTGAAAAAGTTTTTTGGCCAAAAGTAGAAAGGAGAATAGAAAGAGTTTCTAATGCTTCATCATTGGAGTCATCATTGGTTGATTGAGAATCGATGTGAATATATATTTGAGTTTGACATAATTTCATACTCATGAACATATTCGAGATGCAGGGATGATCGAAGGATTGAATTGCATGATAACTTACCACTGAACGATATATTTGATATTTTATCAAATTTTATATCTTTTGAGTAGTCATGATACATTGCTAGATATCAATCTTGACTTATAGGTTTGATTGAATTAAAGAGTTTAATTCTATCACCAATTAGAAAGGATTCTAATTTTTGAACTTGGATTAGCTCAATTGGACCTAAATTGGTTAGATTGAAATCTAATCAAATTTGATCAACTTGCATCCAGACCTACTGTTGGCTAGATATAAAACCCAATGCATCACACACATATAAAAATTGGTCAAGGACCCTTTTGATAAGGTTGATTGAAATTTTGGATTCAATCAGGATTCCCAATAAGAATGCTAGCACGTCTGGAAATCCTAGCTCTTTGGAGATCAATTTGGTCTCATCCCTTGCAAATTAGCTAGCCTAATTTAGTAGGCATTTGGGTCAGGTCGTGCCATCTAGAAGCAGCCCAAATTAAAGTACCACATCTCAATTTAACGCCATATATGAAGAGTCCAAATTATGAAGGACTTTTGGTGCAAAAATAAATCACCATGCACATGTTGGTGTGAGTAGGAGGAGTCCTTCTGGCATGGGATTAAGATGTGTGTGGTAGCACATATCATCCTCCATCTTCTGGTGCACATCTCAAAGCATAAGATGGATTTTTTTTTGGATTATTTGGGGTGGAGAAAAATTGGAAAGGTGAAGGTCTCTCGTGCGTGCACATTGAAGCATTGCATTTCCTCTCATTTTAGAGAATCCTTCTATAGATCAAACTCAATTAAAATGGAACAGCTCCTTTTAAATAATGTTTCACTTTTAATCAAGTTTTTTATGGATAATTTTTTGGAATTTTTCCAGATTTATCTAGAGGTGTATTGGATGCCAAAGGCACCTATGCGTGTGCGTGCATGCGATGATCAGCCTTCGCATGAAAGGATGTGAGAACACATCCTTTCATGGATTATTTGCTCTCCTTATTAGTTGATTAGAGATTATGATTGAATCACCTATCCACATGGAATTTTGAGGATTTTTTTTGATTTGAGAAGGGGCATAAAAATATCCCTTCTCTGGACACACGTGTAGGTGAAGATGCTGATCAACGTATCATTGATAAGAGTCCTTCTGCTTGAAGAAATTTTTATCTCTGATAATCAGATCAGAAGGACTCTTGGATGAGGTGTGTCCTTCTATTTTAGTGCCCCTCTGATGGCTATAAAAGGGCTTGGGTGTTGGGTGTCTGATATATTCAGATCGACTTTTCAATTTCTCTCCATTACTCTCCCTTCTTTCTTACAACCTATCTTAGTTTTAGGATAAGACTTTGGGATTTAAGACAAAGCCTTATCTGATCCAAACAAGACTTATGAGGATCCTAAAGAAGAAGAATCAGAAGTACAGAGGAGATTCTAAGAGGGTCGAGTCAGGTTCTTGGAGAAGCCTGATCGATATAGGGCTAGTCGAGTTCTAAGGGCTAGAACTCTTGAATCAAGATGGAGGAGTGCTGTCTTTGGTCTAATTTCCATGTGGATCACTGTTGAAGAGCAAACACTTGGATGGCTCATGGAAATTAGATTAGCACTACCGATATTCTTCTTATCCAAGATTAATTTAATTTTACTTTGATTATTATAGTCAATAATTTCTGGGCATTAGGATTTTCAGTGCATCAGGTGTTTTGAATAAAAATTTTAAACACCTGACCCTTCTACTACACCACCAGAATCTAACAGTGGTATGAGAGCCTACCTTGATTTATACAATCAAAGGTTGAAATATTATCTTGATTGTGATCAAGCTTAGATTTTTGGTTTGGTTCAAGTTGGGTTAAGGGTTGAACCCAATTGAACATCCAAATCCTAGCATATCTTAGAGATATGTTTTAATATAAAATACATGATGTATGTATAGAATTTTTCTTAGTAACTTAGTACTCTAATTGAGATTCATCATCAGGCCATCCAGTCATAAGAGTAAGTAGGGTTCAAAGATCCTCTCTTTTCATTCTATGGGGTACTCTTATGGCGTGTAGGAGTGCCACTGTGATGTCCCAAGAAGAAGAATAGCGAAAAGAGTCTTTTATATTCATGCTATGTTATAATCATGTTGTATGATTATGATTTCATATCTTAGAGATATGATTAAATGCTATGATTAGTTGTGATGATTATTAAGATACAACTATAATAGTGCATCATTTTGATTTATTGAATTAGGATGTGTATGAGACCATTAAAGCCCTCATAAAAATTATATTAAGACATAGTGTTGTGAACCAGTAGCTGCCCTATTTCTTGAATTGATTAATCATTTGGTGTCTAAGGAGTGCATCAAGTGTGATAGTTATTTAATTGGTTCCGTTTGTTGCCTGGCGAATTTTATTGATGTCTAAGAAAAGCAACAGAGGGACCCCCACCAATCTTAACACTTTTTTGATCAATTGAATTACTTTGAATCTTGAATAAAGGTTGCTTAGTATTTTGAACACTACATATGTCTTCCTTCATGCCTAGTCAATATCCTATCAAAAATCATAATAGGCTTGTTGTGATATCCATAAGGCTTGCTACAGGGATTGATGTGGGTTTATCTTGGTACATATTAGATGCCTTATGGCATATTTTAGATATGTTGCTTTGTTGTGATATCCACAAGGACAATACTTTTCAGATATGATAGTATGAAAATGAAGGGTCTGACTTAACTAAAAATACTGTAGTTTGTTGTGATATCCATAAGGCAATGAGTGTTTTTAGAGGCAAAAATTATGTTGAGAATTACATGAGATATAATTGGATAAGTTTTTCTACCTTTGAACTCATTAAGATTTGTTATGATATCCATAAGGCTTCATTGAGGGATTAGGGTCTCAACCCTAGTAAGAAACTAGATTAGAGTTTTTCATTTACTATAGGAGAGGGCTTTGGTATCCGATAAAATAGTGGAAGATATAACTAGTTAAAAGACCTCATCTTGTTATGCATGTCAAACATGAGTGGTCTGCTTATACTATTGTTCTTTACTTATGTAGATTTAAATCTACATTGTGGCTTCTTTATTTTCACTGCATGAAACCATAAATAAAAATATGTTGACCAATCCTAGCTGTTGGGTATAAAATACCCACAGCCGAAATCCTCGACGAAATCGACTTCGAGTAGCCGGGCTCCTCGATCGACAGCAGAACGGCTCCGCCTGGACTCCTACGGGAGCCGGGCTCTTCGATCGACAGCAGAACAGCTTCGCCCGGACTCCTACGGGAGCCAGGCTCCTCGATCGACAGCAGAACGGCTCCGCCCAGACTCCTACGGGAGTCGGGCTCCTCCATCGACAGCAGAACGGCTCTGCCCGAACTCCTACGGGAGCCGGACTCCTCCATCGACAGCAGAACGGCTCCGCCCGAACTCCTACGAAAGCTGGGCACCTCCGATCGACAGCAGAACGGCTCCGCCCGGACTCCTACGGGAGCCGCTCCTCGATCGACAGCAGAACGCTCGCCCGGACTCCTACGGGAGTCGGGCTCCTCCATCGACAGCAGAACGGCTCCGCCCGGACTCCTACGGGAGTCGGGCTCCTCCATCGACAGCAGAACGGCTCCGCCCGGACTCCTACGGGAGTCGGACTCCTCCGGGAGTCGGACTCCTCCATCGACAGCAGAACGGCTCCGCCCGAACTCCTACGGGAGCCGGGCTCCTCCATCGACAGTAGAACGGCTCCGCCCGGACTCCTACGGGAGCCGGGCTCCGACCTCAGTATCAGCTGCTGGAGTCGGACTCCACCCACGACCTCAACCGGAAGGAGGACCCCTCCCGGACTCCTGCAAAGGCCGAACTCCGACCACTGCCGAGCCTCGATCAACAGATCCGCGCCCCCTGGCGGATCACAATAACAACCATGATCCTGTTTCGCTTCCTGTAGTGGATTCCGTGCGGCTCCAACATCCCCTACGGCGGACCCATTACTCTCTGACAGGCTGTGTCAACGGCCACGATTTTGCTCCGCTCCCTGCGGCAGGTGCTGCATGATCCCACTACTCGCTGACAACTAGCGGCAACGGACGCCGCTCCACTACCTGCAACGGGCCCTACGTGGCGGGCTATGACGATAGCCACGGGTCTACCCCACTATCTTTCGCAATCAATTCCCTTGACCATGGGCGGCCCACTACCATACGGTTACAAACATCGCCATCAATCCGTTGCCTCCTCCGCCTATAAAAGGGGGACCCAGATACGTTATTCTTTAAGCTCATTTTCCTATCTCAAAACTCTGCTAAAATCTCCGTTCGAGCACTCCATTCTTGTTGAGGCAGAGAACTGACTTGAGCGTCGGAGGGTCTTGCCGGAGCAACCCCTCCTCCGGTTTAGACTTCCCTTGCAGGTCCCGACGGCGACCACGGCTTCCCCGACTCCAGCTTCTCCGACGCAAGCAGATTTTTGCACCAACAAGATTGGCGCTAGAAGGAGGGCGTGTGTCTTCGTAGCACCCTTGTTCTTGAAGGAGCGCTCAACGGACCCACTTCCGACCATCTTTTCTGGCACCCAATCCTCTTTTCCCCATCCGATGCCCTCTCACGAGGTTTCTGTACAACTACCTCCGGCTATGGTCGCCGATAAAGGGTGGCCGGGTGACCAGTCTCCGTCGGATTCCGTCAACGTCATCTCGGGGGAATCCCGGCAGGGGGCAATCAGCACATCAGCTGCATCCCTCAAGCGATAAAAAGTTGAAGAACCCATAGCCTTCACTGAAGAAGACGCCCAGGGAGTCCAATTCCCTCATAACGACGTGGTCGTGGTTTCCTTGAACATAGCAAATTATGACGTCCGTCGCATTCTCGTCGACAACGGAAGTTCGGCCGACATCTTGTTCTACAATGCCTTTTCAAGAATGGCCACTCTTGGCGGTCATCTAAGGCCGATTTGCTCCCCCTTAATAGGGTTTACTGGTGACGCCGTTCCGACGGAAGGAATGATAGCTCTAACTGTGACCGCGGGTCAGCATCCAAAGCAGTCCAGAGCCCTGGTGAATTTCCTGGTGGTAAAGGCGCCATCTGCCTACAATGCAATTCTTGGCCGACCCGGCCTCAATGCCCTCAGAGCCGTTGTTTCGACCTACCATTTGAAATTGAAGTTCCCCACCAACAAGGGGATCGGAGAAGTCCGGGGAGACCAAGCGCTAGCCAGGCACTGCTACAACGTTGCCCTGCAAAGAAACGATCAAGCGGACCTCTGCCCGATCGACGGATTGGATGCGCACGATGACCTCACTGAAGAGAGGGGCGGTCCAATCGAGGACCTAATACCAATTCCTTTGAATGATGGGAATGCGGAGCATGTGGTGTTAATTGGCTCCAACCTGGAGGAGGAGGTGCAGGCGCGTCTCGTGGATTTCCTCCGAAGGAATGCGGACGTTTTCGCATGGGTCCCGGCGGATATGCTGGGGATCGACACAGAAGTCATGAAACATCATCTGGCAGTCGACCCTAAACATCGGCCGACAAAAGAAAAAATCTGGAGTCATGCCCCGGAGAGGCAGAAGGTAATAGCCGAGGAAGTGGATAAACTTCTCAAGGCCGGATTTA
>NC_025993.2:45799721-45823745 GCF_000442705.2 Elaeis guineensis
ACCTCATCGCAGGAACCTTTCCTTCTCTCTCTCTCCCACCACCGCCATATATAGCACCGCGACGCTCCACGACCACCCCGGGCCGCGTCCCCATTCCCATGGGGTGAAGGGCTCCCCTTGCGTTCCCGTTCCCTTTCCCTTTCCCGATCCCTAGGGGAGAAGGGCTCCACTCGCGCGCGCTCCCGTCCCCGTTCCCATTCCTTGGAGGAGAAGGGCTCGATCCCCTTGCGTTCCCGTTCCTGCTCCCTTTCACTGGGGAAGAAGGGGACGGCAGAGGGAGGGCCGGTAGAGCGAGTTCGGGGACCGTTTGCAAGTCAAAAAACGCGGCATCAATGTACAATGATACAGTAAAAAGTATTTTCCGTCCGGAGAGGTGGGGGTGGAGAGGAGATACTCAAATGGACGCGGCCGTATAACTCTTATTTGAGATTTGCTTTATGCGAGCACTGCTCGTAGAAAGAGACACAAAAAACCAAAAAAAAAAATCAAGATTTTGAATACCAGTTTTGAACTAGAATTTGAGTTAAAAGTATGCAGCGTCAAAAAAAAAAAACGATGTTAGATAGTTCAAGATGCAATGATTCTTTCTATTACATTGAAAGTCCAGTTAAATTATGCAGTGTTAATTTTTTAATTTGAGGTAAATATATGTAGTGTTAAAATGCTAAAAGAATGATCAAAAATTTAAAAAATCAAGACCAAATCAAGCTAAGCCAGCAAGATTCACAAAATGACAGGGACATCTCTGACAAAAAAAAAAAAGAAAAAGATAAGAAAATATCTACGAAAAGATTTTTTATGAAAACAAAATAAGATGTCTATAGAAATCAGATAAGACATCTATACTTACATTTGTAGGCTCAGGTATAGTGCTCCCAAGCTTTGAGAGATCAGATGATGAGCTATGGTGTTGGCTTCATGAGTCTAGGACCGATTTGGATCTTAGAGCTAGGACCGGTTGGATCCTAAGGTGGAGGTTGGCCCTCCATGGTCTTAAGGGCCAAAGATTGGGGCCTTGAGGGTCCTGAGGCCCAGTAGATTTGGGTCTTAAATGGGCTAATTCATATTTGGGCTAGGTTTGGATCACAGAGGGTGAGAGCATGTCGAGTCATGGATGTATATGGGCTTGGATTAAGTGCCATCACATTGGGTTAGCTATGGGAGTTTTTGAGATAGGGTTTGATCTATTTGTATAGGTATATATATACATGTAATTAGGTCAAATGACAAGAGAATGAAAAGAGCCTTTTTCCTTAACTCTCTTTCTCCCTCTCTGGTGGCCGCCCTATCTCTTGGAAAAATCTTGGGTAGCACTCCATAGAAGCACCCAAAATCCTAGCCACCCAGGAGTCCTTGTGAGCCTCAAATTGCTGCCACCCAAGCTTCTAAATGCCTCCAAACCTTTTGGACACCCCTTTTTTTGTGAATTGCTACTAGTTCTAGGTCTCTACGCCCCAAGAAAGGTTGCCAACAATTGGTATTATAATTTGGTTGGATGTGAAAGAGGAAAGAAAGAGTCCTTGAAGAACTAGGTGCAGCACAAGGCAGCAATCAATAAGGAGTTCTAGTCCTACTAGGAATCCTTATCCATCCCTTTTTTAGACCATCTTTTTACTAGTTCTAGATTTTAAAAGATCTAGTGAGGACCTCTACACATGGTAGGAGTCAAGGAGAAGAGCCCCTCAACATCTGATTGCATGGGGGGGAAGAAAAAAGGAAGCTATCAAGAGGAAGAAAAATTCTACGCATCCAGAAATTTTTCTATAGCAACTTGTTCGCCTCAAATCTCTTCATACCTTCTTTGTGATGATCTTCAAACCCTTATGAGAGCTTTTACATGTGGCAGGAGCCAAGAAGAAGAGGTTCCCCAACATCTGGGAGGAAGAACATCAGGTTGAAGAAGGAAGAAAGTTCTCCAAGAAAAAAAAATCTGCACACTCTCTTCTAAGATACATCTTGTCAGATGTATGTCCTAGAAACCAATATGGCAGATACATTGTAATAATTTTAGGATATATATTTATACTTAAATAATTGATTTATCAATAAAAAGATTTTTTCTATCCATTCTTAAACTAGATCATTTACAGAAGCCACAAAAAGTATCCTTTTATGACCATATCATAGTTACCACTATAAAATTCTTTTATGGCAACCACTTCAATTTGCCACTAAAGTTTGATCTTTTAGAGATTAGGATCCAGCCATCACTAAAGAGATCTTTTAGAGGCAGCCGCATTGTGGGTTACTATTTATTTTAGTGACAAAATTTTTAGTCACAAGTGTGGCATGCCACTGCTGATTGCCATTAAATAGTTTTAGCGGCAGCATTTGAAACTTTTAGTGATGATCTCGGCCATTACCAAAAATCAATTTTCTTATGGTGGATCTTCTTCTCTTGTCCGACCATCCTCATTTTTAAGTGTTCGTTACTGAATCTTGTGGCTAGTTCCCTTGCACCAATTGTGCCACTACCTAAGCTAGCCGCTAGCGAGGGCTGAAGCTTGGAATAAATTACAATGCTTTTATTTTGGTTAATTTTTTATTTGATTACTCACTATCGACCATCTGTTGTCACTAGTCGCCACTCACGATGATCGACTGTCAATCTTCTGGCTGGCAATCGAATCCATTGCCTCTTCCCTTCTTCTATTGGATAGGCTATGTTCTCTTTTTCTTCCCTAGCTCTCTTTTGTTTTGCTCTCTCTATATTGTTTCTCTTTATATTATTTATCTGAGATTTTGTAGGATTTCAAAAAATAGCATCCACAATTTATCTCAATCGACGTTGATGAAGGGGTCCTGATCCCCCACTGCTGGGTAATGTGTAGGCCTCTACCTTAGCTCTTATTAGATATAACTAGATTTGGTTATCTTTGTTCTCTATATTAAGCCATCTATATCTAGTCCGACCTTGTTTTGATGAAATTAATTTGATTAGATTGACCTGAGGTGTCGAATATTATCACTTGGTCAACCCTATGAGAATGTTGGGATTGAGGATTCTATTCTAAAATTAATCATGGCCAATATTTGACAAAAATATAATTTTTAAATAATAGATTTTGAGATAGGTTTCAAAGTTATAGGATTTGTCAGCTAGTTGTACTTGCAAGAAAAGTAATGGGACTATTTTTCTAGATTTGTTGACAAATCATAAAATATTTTATAAATTAAACTATTCATGATTTATGAATAGGATGCATAGTTTATTATTAAATATGTCATTTTTTGGAATATTAGTTCTTAATCGAGCATTTTGATTTTGCAATGGATTATGCTTGATTAATTTCGATATTGTATGGTTTTATTTATCTTTTGATTTAGAACATGGAACATGTTTTTAAGCAAAAGGAGTTTTGATTCAAGATGGATTTAGACTCACAGCTATACTATATCTTATACCCTGCTAATGGGGGTTGTATATTGGCATATCAATTTCATATTAGTAATGATTATACATGGACATTTTGACTATTTCTAAGATCGTTATCTAGTCTAGCCACTGTTAGATGAGTGCCTTAGATGCCAGATTGGCTGACACATTCTTGTACAAATCTAAGGACAAATTTATAATTTTGACTATAAATTAATAAACGAATTATTCTTCTATCACATTGTGTACATTGTGTCTGTAATACATCCTTTGAGTTAGTAAGAATGTCAATTCATATTTTCAAGAGTTGAAAATTTAAGACATGAATTTACATAACTAACTCATAAACAGCTCCTGACCATAAGATCATCACAAGGATGGTGATTGATCCAGAAAGTTAGTGTACGATCACTTTCTTTAGGTAGATGTATCTTGAGTCTACGGTGTGGAGACATTGAAGTGAGAGTACAGATATTCATTGAGAACGAGAGTACTAAGCGTGACCATATCGAGCAGTCATAAGGAAGTCTACCTTCTCATCGATGACTAGCTCGATGCTGCAGTTGTGTGTCTAGTTCTTTGACCTGAGGTGCATCGACAATTCACCTTGAGTGTGTTATAGTTTGACTACACCATAACTCGATCTCCTAGCCATTCGAAACCCTGAGGTATATATTGGTTGTAGCATATTTATTGTAGAAACTAGGTCACACCAAGATGGGATCTATCAACCTTGATAGATGAGAGGAGTGGTCCTATGGTGATCGAAAGATCGAGTCCTTAAGCCCATGGCCATGGCAGAATTTCACATCAGACTCAGATCGATCGATTAACTCATATGATTGATGTTGAGTTTGATGAGTTCACCTTAACCCTAATTCAGTCGGGACTCATGATAGAGGAACTCAATCACATAGGTAGCTGCACCGAGAGGTTCACCTTCAGTTCTGATGGATTGCCACCATATACTGTTAGGTGTCATTGATGGATTTTGAGAGCAATTAGAATGATCTTGATGATCGATCATTCTAATTGTATGAATCAGAAGAGTTCTGATCCATCGAAAGGAGTTTCAATGATGTCGATGATGAGATCATGACATGTCTCATTATCATACAGAATTGAACCTAACTGGGTCACACTAACAAGGGTTAGAATCTGGATGTCATCAATTGGGCTAGCCCAATTGATTTGGATTAGATCCAATTAGGTTCAAGAAAATCATGCTAGCACACGATTGAGCCTAATTTTCTCCTCGTGTAATCTTTTCTATCTCGACTAAGCCAAATGTGATTTGACTCATGCAGAGAATTTTGAGAAGATTTTTTCAGTCTAAATGAAGCTTGTCCAGCTCAGAAAAGGCTTGTCTTAATTTATGAGATGAATTTAAGACAAACACCTGCTAATTCCTGTCACCTGCCAATTTCATTTTAGGACATCAGTCAAAATTGACATATGGGTCTTAAATTGAAGGCCACTTAGCAAGAGCTCATTGAAAGATTTTTGTGGAGTATCCACATGCAATCAGCATCAAATTAGGCATCATAATCAAATTATGGTGTGAGCCCAATTGGATAAAGAGGGCACCCCAAGTGGATAAGATGGAAGTTGATTTGATCAACATGGATTCTTTGGTGCCAACATGATTGTGCTTATCCAATGTTGGTGCCAACTCTTGGAGAGAGGCTTGGGTTCTTATCTGATGTGAACAGATGATATCACTCCATCAATCAAAATTTTTTCAGATTTATTAAAATTTTTTGATTGGTCGAATGATGTGGCACTGTGCAGCATAGCAGGGTCTATATAAACCCTGTCTGCGCCTAGGGTTTCTAGTGATTGCACCAAACCTATCAAAGCTGCCACCCCCTCCTCTTCTCCATATCCTATCTGAAGTCCTCCCTCCCCTCTTCACGCCCAAGGAGTTGGGCATCCATCTGGTGCAAGATCAAGGTGTGGTGATGCCTTGAACAGGAAGGCTGCAGGAGTTCTTCAACAAGCTGCTGCTCTAACTTCAGGAAGACTTTTGAAGATCTTTCTAATCAGATTTAGTTTTAATTTTTGAGCAGAGATTCATGAGGAGAAGATGATCTAGGTCCTTCCTAAGTGGATACTGGTAGAGGCTAGACGATTGCGTGCTAAATCAGAACCTCAGGCTTGCTGCGATCATCTACAGGGTAATCAGATTACCCTTGAGGTATTTCATATTTCTCATGCTTTTAGATTTATTTTAAATTAATATTAGATAATAAAATTAGATCTAAAGATTTAGATCTAAAATAAATATAGGATAAATTTTTTTAAATTATTTCACTCCAGATTTGATGAAATCTGGAAGATCCTACAAGGAAAAATATGATTTTTTCTTCAACTGGTATCAGAGCCAGGTTGATGGCTCAGTTTTAGATCTAATTTTAATTTATTTGATATTAAAAATTTTAGATATTACATCAAATATGATAGAATCTGAAATCAAAATATTTAAAATTAAATCTAAGAAGATCTAACATGCATGAGATGCATGACTAGACTAGGAATAGTTTGATCTATGAATAGTCTTGTAAGTTTATATTTTAATGAGATTAAAATATAATTTATATCTAATTTATTCTTTTATTTTGATGATATAAATATTATATATTAGATCAAAAATAGAAAATAAAAATTTGGATAATACATAAGATTGATCTATTGCATGCCTAGACTAGTTATAGAATTGTTCTAGTAACTGTCTAGAATAAATTTTATGTTGAATAGTTTAATTTAAATTTTATTTTTCAGATGTTACATGTGATGTATTAAATCTGAAAGCATGTTAATTAGATCATTTTTGATACATGAGATGTATGCAAAGCATGTATTAGTTAGATCTTAAATTGTATATGTGATATATAAATTTAGATCTAACTAGTTTTGTAGTTAAATTTATATTTCTGATTAAAGTATTTCTCATGGCCGTCCGATCATAAGAACAAAGTAGATTTAAAGACCCTCTCCTCCCATTCAATGGGATGTTCTTATGACGTGTAGAGGTGCTGCGCGTTCATCCTTAATCAAAAATCAAAACTTACTTTTCTGCAAAATCCTAGATCCTGAAACCCTAGGATTTATTTTACATATTTTGTTTATGAACCCAAGACTTAATTAATAAATTAAGCTTATGAAATTAAATTAGATCTAAAATTGAGAATTTCAGATCTAAGTCATTTTCATAAAATTGGGTTCAGACTTGGGTAGCTCAATTAGGTCTAGCGTTGATCAAACTGAATCAACAGTTGTTAGGTGGGATCATGAAACTAATAATTGACCAGCCTAATAGATTATGTCTAGATCAAGGTCGAATCACATTTAGATGTGACTCGATCAAGTTAAGACCTAATTTGGTCAGTTGTTAGACCTGGATTGTAGCTAACCCAATTAGTTCTGGTTCGACAATTTGGTGTCTAAGGTAAGTTGGGCAATGCGACGACTGATTTTTAATTGGGAGCTACTCGACTCGAATACTTCTTATCGAGTTAATGGCATATCCCTTCCACAGATCTCACTTACCTGGCCATATTGTCGATCCAGTTCTGATTTGAGGTGGCTAACAATTCGAGCTAACCCATGCCACTAGGTTAGTCATAATTGTTATGACTATGTCAAGTCAAGTTTAATGAGATCCTAAATCAAATCTTCCTAAGAAAATATTAAGTCTAGATCTTCCACCATTGTGGATGTGCGGCCCTTCCGGGGTTGATTGTTCTCGGTGGATACAGTGGCTCAGTTGCACTGGGAAGATGCAACCATGTCCATTAGGCATTAGATGCTACGAATTAGAGGATGGGTTGGGCTCAATATTTCAGATACGGTGAGGGATCCAATCAGGAATCTAGTTGTGCAAATGGTGGGTTTGACTTAACTAAGATTGGAGCAATATTCGGACATGATGAGCTTCATGAATTAGAACCAAATTTTGGGTGCATCATGATTAAAGAATCATTGGACAAGAGTTATCCACTCATCGATTGACCCATCACCAATAACTATTAGGTGAGGTGTGAGCCAGTCGTGAGACCACACCACCCACTAGAAATCACTGATCATGAGATTTTCACATCTCTACCAAGGAGTGTAGGGATATGAAAAATAGTGGGAGCCTAATTTATTTAAAAATAAACTCCTAAAAAATTGTTAAGTCTGATTATAAAATCTAACTAGAAACTGTTGACTCTCTACAGGAAATATGTCTGCGTCCAACCCCCTGACCAAAATACTAACACTCATAGATTGACTGGACCCAATTTCAAGGACTAGTTGAGGAACTACAGAATTATTCTGAGTTCAAAAAATTGACCCATTCTTGGACCAGGACCCACCTACCATGCCAACATGTCCGACTGCTGAACAGAGAGCATCTCTGAAAAAGTGGATGGATGATGATAACAAACAAGGTACTATATGTTGGGTGCAATTCTGATGACTTGCAGTGCCAACATGAGAATATTTGACTACCTGCCAAATGTTGGCTCACCTACAAGAGTTGTTTGGTGAACAAAGTCACGCAGCCAAGTATCAAGTATGTCAAAGACTTTTTAAGGCTAAAATGAGTGATGGGCAGTCAGTTTAAGATCATTGTTTGACAATGATCAAGGATCTTGAGGAGCTTGAGAAGCTCGATGTCATCTTAGACAAGATTTTCAGACTGATGTAATCCTTCAGTCCTTGTCTGATGCATATGGTCAGTTCATCATGAACTTCATATGCATAAGATGCAGTGTACCTTGGCTGAGTTAATGAACATGCTGGTTACGGCTGAGCTTTCTATGAAGGGTTCAAAAGGCTCAGTTCTTACTGTGGAGTGGATTTCTTCCAAGAGAAAGTCTTTTGGAAAGAAAAAGAAGTCTGCGAAGAAGCAGAAGGTGGATGGAAGAAGAAGAAGACAGAACGAAGAAGAAGGTGCTGAAAAGAAAAATATTTCACTGCAATCAGATGGCATTAGAAGGAACTGTCCTCATACCTGACCACCCTGAAGAACAAGAAGGATGGTCCTTCTGGAGGTATGCTCATTTTAGAATCTAATCTTACGATTTCTTCTGTATCAGTTGGGTGCTTGACTCTGTTCTAGTGCTCATTTGTACACTTTATGCAGGATCTTGAGGAGAGCAGGAGGCTGAGAGATGGAGAGATGATCCTATGCATCGAAAACGGAGCAAGAGTTGCTGCTATGGCCGTGGAACCTACCCTCTGCGATTACCGTTAGGATTAGATTTATTTCTTAGAGATTGTTATTATGTGCCTGCAGCAAGTAGGAATTTGATTTCTATTTCATGTTTAGCACAAGAAGGCTATGTGATTAGCTTTCATAAGGACCATTGTAACATATTTTATGAAAATAATAAAGTTGCAAATGATTTTCTTATTAACGATTCTATCAGCTACATATTGATGTATCTGTATTTAATATCGAGCAAAATATGAATGCCATAGGAATTAAAAGGCCTAGAGATAGTCTAAATGATAGGTATCTGTGGCACCTAAGGCTAGGTCATATAGCAGAAGACAGGGTTAACAAATTGAGAAATTCGGGCTGTTGAGTCCATTGACTTCCGAGTCATATCCAGTTTGTGAATCATGCCTTCAAGGCAAAATGACAAACTCCTTTTGTAGGACATGGGGAAAGGCCACAGACCTACTTTCCCTAGTACATACGGATGTGTGGGCCCATTTGATGTGCGGCTAGAGGCAACTATGTCTACTTCATTACCTTTATCGATGATATTCTAGGTACGGATATGTATTTCTAATGAAATATAAGTCTGAAGCCTTTGAAAGGTTCAAAGAATTCAGACATGAAGTAGAAAAACAAACAGAAAAGCCCATTAAGGTTCTTCGATCAGATCGAGGAGGTGAATACCTTAGTCGGAGTTCTAGACTATCTTAAGGAAATGGCATAGTCTCTCAATGGACTCCACCTAGAACGCCACAACTCAACGGGATTTCAGAATAGAGAAATCGGACCCTATTAGATATGGTCCATTCCATGATGAGCTTCACGGACCTCCTGAGTTTCTTTAGGGACATTATCTCATGACAGCAATATATGTATTGAATAGGGTTGCATCTAAAACTTCCTACCACATCATATGAGATATGGCTGGTAAGAAGCCAAGTCTAATCATCTCAGAATTTGGGGTTGTCGGCTCATGTCAAGAGACAGCAGGTGGACAAGTTAGAGTTCAGATCTTTTAGAGCTCGATTCATAGGATATCCTAAAGAGTCATTAGGATACTATTTTTATATTCGGAAGACCACAATGTGATTGTGAGTCGAAATCTATTTTTTTTGAAAAATAGTTTATTCAAGATGGTGGCATCGGAAGAATAATTAAGCTCAAGGAGAATGTCTCCCAAGAGCAACGAGCTAAAGAACCTGAGGAACCAAATCAATCAGAACCAGTCCTAACATAACCTCTTCCACCTCATAAATCACTAGGGTTTTCCTCCTCCTGAAAGTACTTAGGTACTATACAAGAGGATATAGAGAAATATTCCTCATCAAAATGGGGCTCATGGTGATGATCCCAAGACCTATGACAAGGCGATATCAGATATCGACTTTGAAAATGGTTAGAGGCAATGAGATCAGAAATTGACTCGATGTACTCAAACCAAGTCTGGACCTTGGTAGATCCACCTGAAGGTATTGTACCTATTGGGTGTAAATGGATCTTCAAGAGAAAGATAGTGCAGATGGGAATGTAGAGACATTCAAGGCTAGGCTCGTAGCGAAAGGTTATAGTCAGTGTGAAGGCATTGACTATCAGGATACCTTCTCGCCGTAGCCATGCTAAAATCCATCCGCACATTGCTTGCTATTGCAGCCTATTTCAATTATGAAATATGGCAGATGGATGTGAAAACGGTGTTCTTAAATGGACATCTTGAGGAAGATATCTATATGGAACAGCCACTTGGTTTCACATCCAGTGATGATGATCACAAGGTCTGCAAGCTGCAAAGATCCATTTATGACTTAAGCAAGCATCTCAGAGCTGGAATACTCGTTTCAATGATGTGATCAAAATATTTAGTTCATCAAGAACGAGGAGAACCATGTGTGTTCAAAAAGGTCAGTGGGAGGCAGTTGTCTTCCTCGTATTGTACGTAGATGACATCCTCCTAATTGGAAATGACATTCCCATGTTGACCTCAGTCAAAGTATGGTTGTCTAAGGAGTTCTCTATGAAAGATCTAGGAGAGGCATCCTTTATACTGGGTATTAAGGTCTATAGAGATAGACCAAATAGGATGCTGGGACTTTCACAGAAGATGTACATAGAGGAGGTGCTAAAAAGGTTTAGCATGAAAAACTCCAAAAGAGATTTGTACCTTTTAGACATGGCATTCATCTCTCCAAGAAGATGTGCCCTAGCACTTCTGAGGAGATTGAACGCATGAGCAAGATCCCTTATGCTTCGGCAATAGGGAGCCTCATGTATGCATGCTATGTACACAACCTGATATAGCCCATGCTGTGAGTGTCACAAGCAGATATCAGTCGAATCCAGACGAAGAGCACTGGACTTCTGTGAAATGTATCCTTAAGTACTTGAGAAGGACTAAGGATATGTTTCTAGTCTTTGAGAATGGAGAACTTCAGATTCAGGGATATACATACTCAACTTTATGTCTGATATAGATGATCGAAAGTCGACATCTGGAGTCTGTTCATTTGCAATGGTGGTGCAGTTAGCTGGAAGAGTTCTAAGCAGACGGTGATTGCTGATTCCACCATGGAGGCAGAGTATATTGCTGCATGGAAGCTGCGAAGAGACATTCTGGTATAAAAAGTTTTCCGCGAAGCTTAGAGTGATGTCATCGGATGCCATCCCTCTTTACTGTGACAATAATGGCACCATAGCCCTAGCTAAGGAGCCTGGTCTCACCAGAAGTCCAAGCATATCGAGTGGTGATTCCATCTGATCCGTGATTACCTCGAAAAAGATTATGTCAGGTTAAGAGAGTCGACTCCACAGACAATATGACAGACCCGCTAACAAAGCCATTAGGCCAACAAAAGATCAAGCCCACCTTGAGAAGATGGGACTTAGATATATATCCAATTGGCATTAGGTCAAGTGGGAGTTTGTTAGATGTGTGCCCTAGATGCTAGATTGGCTGACATATTCTGTACAAATCTAAGGACAAATTTATAATTTTGACTATAAATCAATAAATGGGTTATTCTTCTATCACATTGTATACATTGTGTCTGTGATACATCTTTTGAGTTAGTAGGAATGTCAATTCATATTTTCAAGAGTTGAAAATTTAAGGCATGAATTTACATAACTAACTCATAAACAGCTCCTGACCATAGGATCATCGTGAGGATGGTGATTGATCCAAAAGGTTGGTGTATGATCGCTTCCTTAGGGTAGATGTGTCTTGAGTCTATAGTGTGGAGACACCAAAGCGAGAGTACAGGTATTCATTGAGAATGAGAGTACTGAGCGTGACCACCTTGAGCAGTCATAAGGAAGTCTACCTTCTCGTCGATGACTAGCTCGATGCTGCAGTTGTGTGTCTAGTTCTTTGACCTGAGGTACATCGACAGTTTACCTTGAGTGTGTTATAGTTTGACTACACCATAACTCAGTCTCCTAGTCATTCAGAACCCTGAGGTGCATGTTGGTTGTAGCATATTCATTATAGGAACCAGATCGCACCAAGATGGGATCTATCAACCTCGATAGATGAGAGGAGTAGTCCTATAATGATCGAAAGATTGAGTCCTTAAGCCCATGGCCATGACAGAGTGAAATAATGAAAAAGAGTTTTCAATTGGGATTTTACATCAGACTCGGATCAATCGATTGATTCATATGACTGATGTTGGGTTTGACGAGTTCACCTTAACCCTAATTCAGTTAGGACTCATGATAGAGGAACTCAATCCCACAGGTAGCTGCACTGAGAGGTTCATCTTCAGTTCTGATGGGTTACCACCATATACTGCTAGGTGTCACTGGTAATTTTGGGAGTAATTAGAATGATCTTGATGATCGATCAGTCTAATTGTCTGAATCAGAAGAGTTCTGGTCCATCGAAAGGAGTTTTGATGATATCGATGATGAGATCATGATATGTCTCATTACCATACAGAATTGAACCTAACTGGGTCACACTAACAAGGGTTAGGATCTGGATGTCATCAATTGGGCTAGCCCAATTGATTTGGATTAGATCCAATTAGGTTCAAGGAAATCGTGCTAGCATACGATTGAGCCTAACTTTCTCCTCGTGTAATCTTTTCTATCTCGACTGAGCCAAATGTGATTTGACTCACCAAGAGAACCTTGAGAAGGTTTCTCTCAATCTAAATGAAGCTTGTCTAGCTCAGAAAAGGCTTGTCTTAATTTATGAGATGAATTTAAGACAAGCACCTGCTAATTCCTGTCACTTGCCAATTTTATTTTAGGACATCAGTCAAAAGTTGACATATGGGTCTTAAATTGAAGGCCACTTAGCAAGAGCTCATTGGAGAATTTTTATGGAGTGTCCACATGCTAAATCAACATCAAATTAGGCACCATAATCAAATTATGGCATGAGCCCAATTGGATAAAGAGGGCGCCCCAAGTGGATTAGGATGGAAGTTGATTTGATCAACATAGACTCTTTGGTGCCAACATGCTTTTGCTTATCCAATGTTGGTGCCAACATAGGAGAGATGGTGGGGTTCTTATCTGATGTGATCAGATGACATCACTCCACCAATCAAAATTTTTTTGGATTAAATAAAATTTTTTGATTAGTCGAATGATGTGACACTGCGCAGCACAGTAGGGTCTATATATACCCTGTCTGCGCCTAGGGTTTATGTGATAGCACCAAACCCATCAAAGCTGCCACCCCCTTTCCTCTTCTTCACATCCCATCTGAAGTCCTCCCTCCCCTCTTCATTCTCAAGGAGTTGGGCATCCATCTGATGCAAGATCAAGGTGTGGTGATGCCTTGAACAGGAAGGCTGCAGGAGTTCTTCGACAAGCTACTGCTCTAACTTCAGGAAGACTTTTGAAGATCTTCCTAATCAGATTTAGTTTTGATTTTTGGAGCAGAGATTTATGAGGAGAAGATGATCTAGATCCTACCTGAGTGAATATTGGTAGAGGCCAGACAATTGCGTCGCTAAATCAGAACTGTAGGCTTGCTGCGATCATCTACAAGGTAATCAGATTACCCTTGAGGTATTTCATATTTTCTCATACTTTTAGATTTATTTTAAAATTAATATCAGATAATAAAATTAGATCTAGAGATTTAGATCTAAAATAAATGTAGGATAATTTTTTTTTTTAAATTATTCCACCCCAGATTTGATGAAATCTGGAAGATCCTACAAGAGAAAAGGCAATTTTTCCTTCACCCTTTTGGAAAAGGTTGATTAGAATTTTGGATTCAATTAGGGTTCCGATAAGCATGCTAGCACATGTGGAACCCTTGCTCGTTTAGAGATCAATTTGGTCTCATCCCTTGCTAATTAGCTAGCCTAATTTGATGGATATTTGGGTCAGGTCATGCCACCTAGAAGTAGCCCAAATTGGGGCACCACATTCTATTTTAACGCCAATTATGAAGAGTCTAAGTTGTGAAGGACTCTTGGCGCAAAACAAGTTCTGCATACAAGTGTTGACATGGGTAGAAGAAAAGAGTCCTTCTGGCATAAGATTAAAATGCATGTGGTAGCCCATATCACCCTCCATCCTCTGGTGCATATCTCAAATCATGAGATCTATTTTTTTTGAAATTTTTGGAGTAGAGAAAAATTAGAAAAAGAAAGGAAGTCTTGTGCGCGCGCAGAAGCATCGCATCTCTCTGAGATTTGGAGAGTCCTTCTCCTCATCAAATGCTTTCAAAATAGAACTATTTTTAGTGATAATATTCATATTTGATAAGATATTTTTGGTGATTTTTCTAAAAGTTTTTCAGACTTATCGAGATACCAAACAGATGCCATAAGTTCCTCCTCTTGCTTGCGCGCAGGGTGATCAGACTTTGCATGGAAGGATGTGAGAACATATCCATTTGTGGGAATTTTTATCTACTTATTATATATTCCAGAATCAAGATTGAATCTTCTATCCATAGATTTTTTAGGACTTTTTTGATTTAAGAAGGGATGTGAAAACATTCCTTCTCTGGTCACACGCGCAAAGCTGGGTGCTGATCGACGTATCATTGATAAGAGTCCTTCTGTTTGAAGAAACTCTTATCTCTGATAATCAGATCAAATAGACCTCTTAGATAAGGTATATCCCTCTCTTTTGGCATCCCTCTAGTGATTATAAATTCACCGGGGCACTGGATGTCCAAGGCATTCAAAAAAAGTTTCCAATTTTATCTCCGTTGTTCTCTTTTCTTTCTTACAACCTTTCTTAATTTTAGGATAAGGCTTTGGGATTTAAGACAAAGCCTTATTTGGTCCTAACAAGGATTGTGAGGGTCTTAAAGAAGGAGGATCAGAAGTCCAGTGGAGGTTCTGAGAGGGTGGAGTTAGTTTTTTGGAGAAACCTGACCGGTATGAGGCTAGTCAAGTTCTAGTGGCTAGAACTCTTGAAGCAAGGTGAGGAAGAAGTGCTGTCCTTGGTTCAGTTTTTGTGTGGATCACCATTAGAGGGCAGACACTTGGATGCCTCATGGAAATTAGATTAGCACTATAGGTATTCTTCTGATCTTAATTTATATTTATTATACTTTGATTATTATAGTCAAGGGTTTCTAGGCATTGGGGTTTCTGGTACATCAAATATTTTGAATAAAAATTTTAAACACCTAACCCTTCCGCTGCACCACCAGAACCCAACAATTAAGACATCTCTCCCTCTCTTTTGTTTATGTTTAGACATGGGTGTTTTTTTTTCTCTCTGTTCAAAAGTTAGGATAAAATTTTTACATCTCTATTGTAGAGATTTGGTGTATGGGTTTTAGGAAGAAAAGAGAAGAAAGGGTTCTTCTCATGATCTCTAGCATAGAGATCAAGATTCTTCTATATTTTTTTTCTTCTCTAAGAGTGTCTTGAGAGAAAAAAAGATTTTCAACTGTCAAGATGCGATCTCTGTAAAAGAGCTAGCACCTCGATAAGATCAAAAGGCTTCTGATCATATCAGAGTCTCGTGTAGATATCCATAGAGGTCAGACATCTGTGCGGCTACAAGGGACCTTCGGAAGACATCCATGATTATCAGTTCATAGTGAAAATTGATCCATGCCAAGGTATGTTCACTATTTATTTTTTTTTTATTTGATTTCTATATCTGAATCTTATCTCACATATGATGATTCTGTTTATGATTTTAAGATTTGATCTTATACATGCTTAGATTAAATTAGATTTAATTTAAAAATTTTAAATTCTATTGTATACTTATTTTGAAAAATTTTTGCATGCATGAAATTTTGAAACTCCAACAGTCTCTGGGGTATATCCCTAAAAAGATATTAAAAAATCAGTGAAGCACATCATGGACCACACCATATCCATCAAAATACGATTCTTTCTTTCTTCTGCACCATTTAACTTGGGTGTATAAGGAGGGGTCCATTTAGAGAGAATATCTTTACTTTTTAGATGATCAAAAAACTCACTGGATAAGTATTCTCCTGTTTGATCAGATCGAAGAATCTTGATATTTTTTTTAATTTATTTTTCGATCATACTTTGATGCTCTTTGAATTTATCAAAGACTTCGGATTTATGTTTTATAAGATACACATATCCGAACCTTGATAGAACATCTATAAAGATGATAAAATAGAAGTATCCTTCTCTGGCCTGAGTTGTCATCGGTCCACATACATCTGTATGTACTAGGGCTAACAACTTATTTGCCCTCTCTCCATGTCCAGAAAAAAGGAGTCTTGGTCATCTTACCCATGAGAGAAGATTCACAAGTTTTCAATAATTCATAATCATACGGGTCAAAGAATTCTTTTTTGTATAACTTGTTTATCCTTGACTCACTAATATAATCAAGGTGGCAATGCCAGAGATATGTGATATTCACATCTTCTCTCTTTTTTTTCATATTTTTTTAATAAAAAAAATATTTTCATTAAGTGCAAGAATTAAAAGATTGTTATTAATATAACCACTGCCATAATATTCATTAGAAAAAAAAAAATAGAGCATCCATTTCCCATTAGCCTTATTTCATAATCTTATTTTAATAATAAAAGTATAGAAATAATATTTCTAATGACCTTTGGTATGTAATAATAGTCTTTCAATTCTAAAGTTTTGTTCGAAGGTAAATCAAGCATACAGGTTCCTACATTTTTTGTACTAATAAATACTCCACTTGTGCCATAAAGCTCAAGGTCACCTCTTTTCAAACATTTGATATTCTGTAGTCATTGTAATAAAATACAAATATGCGATCCACAGGCGATATCTAATATCCAAGTATCAGATTCTGAGCCACTTAATAAAAAACATGTTTGTATCATATACAAACCTTTTGGTACTATACTTGCACCCTACTTCAATCTTGCAAGATAATTTTTACAATTATTTTTTTAATATCCAAATTTGCCACAAATAATATCCATGGGGACTTCTTTTGTCTTATTATTGCTGATCGATCTAGGGTCAGGAATATCCAGAACATCGGAGTACTTCTTTGGTGTGAACCTAATTTGCAAGTTCCTCAACCAATCCACATAGCTAGTGTTGGTGCAAAAATCTGCTTGCACCGGAGAAGCTGGAGTCGGGGAAGCCGCGGTCGCCGCCGAGACCTGCAAGGGAAGTCTAAACCAGAGGAGGGGTTGCTCCGGCAAGACCCTCCGACGCTCAAGTCAGTTCTCTGCCTCAACAAGAATGGAGTGCTCGAACGGAGATTTTAGCAGAGTTTTGAGATAGGAAAATGAGCTTAAAGAATAACGTATCTGGGTCCCCCTTTTATAGGCGGAGGAGGCAATGGATTGATGGCGATGTTTATAACCGTATGGTAGTGGGCCGCCCATGGTTAGGGGAATTGATTGCAAAAGATAGTGGGGTAGACCCGTGGCTATCGTCATAGCCCGCCACGTAGGGCCCGTTGCAGGTAGTGGAGCGGCGTCCGTTGCCGCTAGTTGTCAGCGAGTAGTGGGATCGTGCAGCACCTGCCGCAGGGAGCGGAGCAGAATCGTGGCCGTTGACACAGCCTGTCAGAGAGTAATGGGTCCACCGCAGGGGATGTTGGAGACACACAAAATCCGCTACAGGAAGTGGAACAGGATCATGGTTGTTATTGTGATCCGCCAGGGGGCGCGGATCTGTTGATCGAGGCTCGACAGTGGTCGGAGTTCGGCCTTTGCAGGAGTCCGGGAGGGGTCCTCCTTCCGGTTGAGGTCGTGGGTGGAGTCCGGCTCCAGCAGCTGATACTGAGGTCAGAGCCCGGCTCCCGTAGGAGTCCGGGCGGAGCCATTCTGCTGTCGATGGAGGAGCCCGGCTCCCGTAGGAGTCCGGGCGGAGCCGTTCTGCTGTCGATGGAGGAGTCCGGCTCCCGTAGGAGTCCGGGCGGAGCCGTTCTGCTGTCGATGGAGGAGCCCGACTCCCGTAGGAGTCCGGGCGGAGCCGTTCTGCTGTCGATGGAGGAGCCCGACTCCCGTAGGAGTCTGGGCGGAGCCGTTCTGCTGTCGATGGAGGAGCCAGGCTCCCGTAGGAGTCCGGGTGGAGCCATTCTGCTGTCGATGGAGGAGCCCGGCTCCCGTAGGAGTCCGGGCGAAGCCGTTCTGCTGTCGATCGAGGAGCCCGGCTCCCGTAGGAGTCCGGGCGGAGTCGTTCTGCTGTCGATCGAGGAGCCCGACTCTCGTAGGAGTCCGGGCGGAGCCGTTCTGCTGTCGATGGAGGAGCCCGGCTCCCGTAGGAGTCCTGGTGGAGCCGTTCTGCTGTCGATGGAGGAGCCCGACTCCTGTAGGAGTCTGGGTGGAGCCGTTCTACTGTCGATCGAGGAGCCCGACTCCCGTAGGAGTCCGAGCAGAGCCGTTCTGCTGTCGATCGAGGAGCCCGGCTCCCATAGGAGTCCGGGCGGAGCCGTTCTGCTGTCGATCGAGGAGCCCGGCTACTCAAAGTTGATTCCATCGAGGATTTCGGCTGTGGGTATTTTATACCCAAAACCAGTCCCCCTACTTCCGAGTTTGAATTTCAAGCGAAGGAAGTACACACAGAGAGAGATGTGCACAGCCGGAATCGTCCCTTCGAATCCTGCGCACTGCCGCCCCCAGATATTTTGACATTTAATGCGTGCACGTCAGAGTCCGCTTTTCGATGAAGGTGACCTGAAAAGTCTTTTCGGAACCCCCGTTGAAACGCGATCCCAAGCGTCGTGCCGCGGGAATTTGTGAGCGGTCAACCCTCGATGGCAATGAAGGGGATAAGCGTGACACGTGGCACACACCAGCTGGCCCAGGAATACCTGCCGCCATAACTGTGCCAGGATCCGTCGGCTATTTAAATCCCTCAGTCCCTTCGTGGCTTCATTCTGGCGCTTTTCTTTCGTCTGAGAGTCTTGCTTCTCTCGCACCAGTCCTTGTCTCCTTCCCTTGCACCATGTCCTCTACTCGGGAGGCTGTTCTTGAGGGAATTTTTAGGGCTTGGAGGAAGGTGAGGAGGAGAATGGCAGTCGGTGAGAATCTCCGTCGTTCTAAAGGGGGCCCAAGGAAGAATTCCTTCAACAACAGGGGTTTAATAACGGGGGTTGTCGGTGAAGTTATTCTGCCCGTGAATTTCGAAGTAGCAAGGCGGGGTGATACCGGTCAAGAGGGCAGAGTAGTCGTCATAAGCCATGACAGGATCCTTGACGCCGTCGGGGCCGAGAGACCAGAGGCGGTCGGCGTCGACGGTGGGGCAGTAGAACTTGTTGCGGGGACGGTGGAAGTAACGCATGCCGACCTTGCCGGAGCATCTTGGGCGGCGGCCGTCGTGGTGCATTCAGAAATGAGGCACATCTCTGGTGTTGCTACCGCTCCTGAAGTGGCTACGGTTCTTCTTGAAACAGGTCTTCGCTACTGCCGCCGTTGCCCTTACCGCCTCTGGAGATCTATCCCACCCCTTTCCCGCTAAGGTTGGGACTTTGGAAACAGAATGAGGCGAGATGGGGCGAGAGCTGTTACACGCACTGGAGAATGCGACTGAGAAGGATAGAGACGGAGAGAGGAGTTCGTAGCTCGGAGCGGCCTCTGGTTCGTCCTGCCCAAACCGTGCTTGCGAGACTGGCGATGACGTGTATCTTCTTTTTCTTCTTCTTTTTCCCTGACCCATCGGGTCCTGTAACGTATACTTTTGTTAAATGAAAGAGAGATTTTGGTACCTCGTCTGCATCTTGCGTTAAATAGTTGTCTGTCAAATTTCTTCATTTTCCTTTCCTTCTCTTCGTCTGTGTTACGTCATCCCGAGGTCGTCGGCGACCTCTTCAGTTCATGTGGGGTCGTCATTAGCCGAACTCCTTTTCGGCTTTTATGCCGTTCGAAGATACCCACTTGTCAAGTTTGCTTAGGGCCCTTCGGGCCCAGGATTCCTCCTAGGGCTTGAACCCGGGGATTCGAGCTCCCGTTGCTTTCGGGCACTATTTGCTTTTCTTTTTTGCTTGGATTTTTCTCCGCTGAAGTCAGGGCTAAGTTCGGTTCCCTTGATAGTCCGAACGGAGGAGCCCTCCTGAAGTTGGAGTAGCCCGGCTCTCGTAAGAGTCAGGGCAAAGTTTTTCTGCAATCAAAGTCATAGGCAAAGTCCGGCTTCTGTAGAAGTCCGGGCGGGGTTGTCCTGTAGTTGATGTCGGCGATGGAGCCCGGCTCCTGTAGGAGTCCGGGTGAAGTCTTTTTTGTTGTTGGAACCCGGCTCCCGTAGGAGTCCGTTAGAACCCAGCTCCCGTAGGAGTCCGGGCCTTTCATTTTGCTCGAGTCGGCGTGAGGTTCTCCTCGTGTTCCTGACACGGCTGTGGGGGTACATTGGGGCGTTGTAAGGCCTCTCCCTCTATTCGGTCTAAAAGAACCGGGTTTTTGACTTTGCTCAAGTTAGGGTGAAGTTTTTCTTCTATCCCTAACAGGGCTGTGGGGGCACATATGGGCGTTGTGAGGCCTCTCCCCCCATCCGGTCTAAAAGAATCGGGCCTTCGACTTTGCTCAAGTTAGGGCGAGGTTCTCCTCCTGTCCCTAACAGGGCTGTGGGGGCACATATGGGCATTGCGAGGCCTCTCCCCCCATCCGGTCTAAAAGAACCGGGCCTTCGACTTTGCTCAAGTTAGGGCGAGGTTCTCCTCCTGTCCCTAACAGGGCTGTGGGGGCACATATGGGCGTTGCGAGGCCTCTCCCCCCATCCGGTCTAAAAGAACCGGGCCTTCGACTTTGCTCAAGTTAGGACGAGGTTCTCCTCCTGTCCTTAACAGGGCTGTGGGGGCACATATGGGCATTGCGAGGCCTCTCCCCCCATCCGGTCTGAAAGAACCGGGCCTTCGACTTTGCTCAAGTTAGGGCGAGGTTCTCCTCCTGTCCCTAACAGGGCTGTGGGGGCACATATGGGCGTTGCGAGGCCTCTCCCCCCATCCGATCTAAAAGAACCGGGCCTTCGACTTTTATAAGGTTGCCCTCTTGTTTTTGATACAGTTTGCTTGAATTGTCCCAAGACAAATGGGCACACATTTTTTTGATTAGGACGAAATTACTGGTAGTACATCCGTAAGTTTTCTGAGCTCCATGGTCGCGGGAGGTCGGCTCCTCCGAGTTCCTTAAGATAATAAGTTCCAGGCCGGACTACTTCTTTGACCTCGTAAGGTCCCTCCCAATTTGGGGCAAGCTTCCCCTGGCCCTGTGGTTGCGAGACAGCAGCTCATCGGAGTACTAGATCTCCTGCATTAAATGCCTTGTTCTTGACTCGGGCGTTGTAATATCGGACAACTTTCTGTCTGTAGGCTGCCATTCGAACCTGAGCAATCTCCCGCCTTTTTTCTAGTAGGTCGAGGTTGGCTCTGAGACTTTGTGCGTTTTGGGGTTCATCGAATGCCACGATTCGTGCCGACGGGAGTTTAAGCTCGATCGGGATGACGGCTTCCGTACCAAAGGCTAAAGCAAAGGGAGTCTCCCCTGTAGGCAACCTCTGGGTGGTTCGATACGCCCATAGCACATGATAAAGTTCGTCCGCCCAAGTTCCTTTCGCTTTTTCGAGCCTTGTCTTAATCCCCTGCAAAAGGGTTCTGTTAGTTACCTCAGCTTCGCCGTTTGCCTGAGGATGGGCCACTGATGTGAAGTTGTGGGAGATGTTTAGATCTTCATAGAATTCAGCAAATCTGGCTCCTGCGAATTGCCGTCCATTATCAGTGATTAGGGTTCTAGGCAAACCGAACCTGCACACGATCGATTTCCAGACGAAATCTTGCACTTTCGCTTCTGTGATTTTTGCTAGTGGCTCAGCCTCGACCCATTTGGTGAAGTAGTCGATTGCTACAAGGAGGAATTTCCTTTGACCGGATGCCATGGGAAAGGGGCCAAGAATATCCATCCCCCATTGTGCAAAAGGCCATGGGGCGCTCAAGGGTGTGAGCTCGGTAGCAGGTTGTCTCTGGACGTTGGCGTATCTCTGGCATCGATCATACTTTTTGACATATTCAATCGAATCATGATGCATTATTGGCCAGTAATACCCTTGGCGGAGTAGCTTGTGGGATAGAGACCTGGCACCCAAATGGCTTCCGCAAGCTCCCTCGTGTACTTCCCATAAAGCGTAGTCAGCTTCTGAGGGCCGGAGGCACCTTAAGAGGGGCAAGGAGTACGATCTTTTGTACAATTTGCCTTCATAAAGGACGTACCGGGAGGCTTGATTTCGGAGTTTTCGAGCCTCTTTCGCATCCTGGGGGAGAGTCCCATCTCTAAGATAGGTTACCAGCGGGTCGACCCAGCTGGGCTCGTGGTCGATCTCCATCACGAGTTGCGGTTCTTCCGTACTCGGATGTTTTAAAACTTCAAAGAGGATGCCTTTGGGCAATTCGGCCGGAGCCGATGTCGCCAGTTTGGAGAAAAGATCGGCTCTGGTATTCTCCGACCTTGGAATTTGCCTGATGTCGAAATTGCCAAAGGCAGGGGTGAACTCCTTCACCTTCTCAAGATATTTGGCTATACTGTCCTCCCGCGCTTCAAAGCCCCCGCTAACTTGCCCCACCACAAGTTGGGAATCGCTGTGCACCCGGAGTTGACCTATTCCAAGCTCCCTGGCGATCCTCAATCCTACGATCAAAGCTTCATATTCCGCTCCATTGTTTGTCGCGGGGAATTCGAAACACAGAGCGTACTCCACGACGACTCCCTCCGGGCTAGTCAAGATCAGGCCTGCACCCGCGCTTGCCATGTTGGAAGATCCGTCCACATGGAGGGTCCAAAAGCGATCGGAGGAACTGGCTTCTTCGTCGGGGGAGTTCGGTTGAGTCTTCAGGTCGTCAACTCTGCTTTGCTCAGGTTCGGCCTCCTCGGGGATGGTGCACTCTACTATGAAATCCGCCAAAATTTGGGCCTTTATTGCCGGTCTAGGTTTGTAGTTGATGTCGAATTCTGTGAGCTCGATTGCCCATTTTGCCATTCTCCCAGAGGTATCAGCTCGGTGCAAAACCACCTTGATCGGTTGATCGGTGAGTAACGTCACCGTGTGCCCTTGAAAGTACGGTCGGAGTCTCCGAGCTGCAGTCAACAAGGCGTAGGTCAGTTTTTCTAATTTAGTATACCTGGTCTCAGCGTCCCTCAACACGCGACTAATGTAGTAGACCGATCGCTGGACTTTCATTTCCTCTTTGATAAGGACAGCTGCAAGGGCTGTGGGAGAGACTGCCAGGTACAAAAATAGTTCCTCCTTAGGCTCGGGTTTCGCCAGCAGTGGGGGCGAGCTAAGGTAGCTTTTTAATTCTTCGAATGCCTGTTGGCATTCAGGGGTCCAACAGAAGTTCTTCGACTGCTTGAGGGTTTGAAAGAAGGGCAAACATCGTTCGGCCGACCTCGCGACAAAGCGATTAAGAGCCGCGACTCTTCCCGTGAGGCACTGAACCTCCTTGATCGACCTTGGGGCGGTCATATTTTGGATGGCGCGAATTTTCTCCGGATTGGCCTCGATCCCGTGCCCCGATACCATGAAGCCCAGGAACTTTCCTGAGGTTACCCCAAAGGCGCATTTGGTCGGGTTCAGCTTCATTCTATACTTTCAAAGAGCGCCAAAGGTTTCCTCGAGGTCGGCGATATGATTTCCGGAAGACCTGCTTTTCACGAGCATATCGTCCACGTAAACCTCCATGTTTCGGCCGATCTGCTCCTTGAAGATTTTGTTCACCAATCGCTGATAGGTTGCGCCCGCGTTCTTGAGGCCGAACGGCATAACCCTGTAGCAGTAAAGGCCGTGATTAGTGATAAAAGCTATCTTTTCTTCATCTTCCAATGCCATTCTAATCTGGTTATAGCCGGAGAACGCATCCATAAAAGTGAGAAGCTCATGGCCCGAGGTAGCGTCCACCAGTTGGTCGATCCTGGGAAGAGGGTAGCTGTCCTTTGGGCAAGCCTTATTCAGCTTTTTGAAGTCGATACACATCCTCCACTTGCCCTTTGCTTTCTTGACCAAGACAACATTGGAGATCCACTCAGGATAATTGACTTCCTTGA
>NC_025993.2:45823845-45901307 GCF_000442705.2 Elaeis guineensis
ATATAAAATAGTATCTTAATGACTCTTTAGGATATCTTGTGAATCGAGCTCTAAAAGATCTGAACTCTAACTTATCCGCCTGCTGTCTCTTGACGTAAGCCAAACAACCCCAAATTCTGAGATGATTCAGACTTGGCTTCTTACCATGCCATATCTCATACGGTGTGGTAGAAATAATTTTAGATGGAACCCTATTTAATACATATATTGCTGTCATGAGACAATATCCCTAAAGAAACTCAAGGAGGTCCATGAAGCTCATCATAGAATGGACCATATCTAATAGGGTCCGATTTCTCCATTCTGAAACCCCATTGAGTTGTGGCGTTCCAGGTAGAGTCCATTGAGAGACTATGCCATTGTCCTTAAGATAGTCTAGGAACTCCCGACTAAGGTATTCACCTCCTCGATCTGATTGAAGAACCTTAATAGGCTTTTCTGTTTATTTTTCTACTTCATGTTTGAATTCTTTGAACCTTTCAAAGGCTTCAGACTTGTGTTTCATTAGAAACACATATCCATACCAAGACATATCATCGGTAAAGGTAATGAAGTAGAAATAGTTGCCTCTAGCCAGCACATCAAATGGGCCGCACACATCCATATGTACTAGGACAAGTAGGTCTGTGGCCCTTTCCTCATGTCCTACAAAAGGAAGTTTGATCATTTTGCCTTGAAGGCATGATTCACAAACTGGATATGACTCAAAAGTCAACAGACTCAACAGCCCGTATTTCTTCAATTTGTTAACCCTATCTTCTGTTATATGACCTAGCCTTAGGTGCCATAGATACCTATCATTTAGACTATCTCTAGGCCTTTTAATTCCTATGGCATTCATATTTTGCTTGATATTAAATACAGATACATCAATATGTAGCTGATAGAGATCGTTAATAAGAAAACTATTTGCAACTTTATTATTTTCATAAAATATGTTACAATGGTCCTTATGAAAGCTAATCACATCGCCTTCTTGTGCTAAATATGAAACAGAAATCAAATTCCTGCTTGCTGTAGGCACATAATAACAATCTCTAGAAAATAAATCTAATCCTAACGGTAATCACAGAGGGTAGGTTCCCATGGCCATAGCAGCAACTCTTGCTCTATTTTCGTTGCGTAGGATCATCTCTCCATCCCTCAGCCTCCTGCTCTCCTCAAGACCCTGCATAGAAGTGCACAAATGAGCACTAGAACTAGAGTCAAGCATCCAACTGAATGCAGAAAAAATCATAAGATTAGATTTTAAAATGAGCATACCTTTAGAAGGACCATCCTTCTTGTTCTTTAGGGTGGCCAGGTACTGAGGACAGTTCTGCTTCCAATGGCCGTCTGATTGGCAGGAGAAATATTTTTCTTTTCAGCAACCTTCTTCTTCAATTCTGTCTTCTTCTTCTTCCCATCCATCTTCTATTTTTTTGCAGATTTCTTTTTCTTTCCAAAAGACTTTTTCTTGAAAAAAGTCTACTCCACAGTAAGAACTGAGCCTTTTGAACCCTTCATAGAAAGCTCAGCCGTAACCAGCATGTTCATTAACTCAGCCAAGGTACACTGCATCTTATGCATATGAAAGTTCATGATGAACTGACCATATGCATCAGACAAGAACTGAAGGATCACATCAGTCTGAAAATCCTTATCTAAGATGACATCGAGCTTCTCAAGCTCCTCAAGATCCTTGATCATTGTCAAACAATGATCTTGGACTGACTGCCCATCATGCATTTTAGCCTTAAAAAGTCTTTGACAGACTTGATACTTAGCTGTGCGACTTTGTTCACCAAACAACTCTTATAGGTGAGCCAACATTTAGTGGATAGTCATAATATTCTCATGTTGGCGCTGCAAGTTATCAGACATTGCACCCCACATGTAGTACCTTGCTTTGTTATCATCATCCATCCATTTTTTCAGAGACGCTCTCTGTTCAGCAATCGGATGTGCTGACATGACAGGTGGGTCCTGGTCTATAATATGGGTCAATTTTTTAGAATCCAGAATAATTTTGTAGTTCCTTAATCAGTCCTTGAAATTGGGTCCAGTCAATCTGTGGGTGTCTAGTATTTTGGTCAGGGGGTTGGACACAGACATGTTTCCTGTAGAGAGTCAAAAGTTTCTAGTTAGATTTTGTAATCAGACTTAATCAATTTGTTTAGGGGTTTCATTTTTAAACAAATTAGGCTCCCACTATTTTCTCAGATACCTACACTCTCTTGATAGAGATGTGAAAATCTCCGTGATCAGTGATTTCTAGTGGGTGGTGCGGTCTCACTGACTGGCTCATCACCTCACCTAACAGTTATTAGTGATGGGTCAACCGATGAGTGGACAACTCTTATCCAATGATTCTCTAATCATGGTGCATCCAAAACTTGGTCTCTAATTCATGAAGCTCACCGTGCCCAGAATATTGCTTCAATCCTTAGTTAAGTCAAACCCACCATTTGCACGAACTAGATTCCTGATTGGGTTTCTCACCGTATCCAAAATATTGAGCCCAACCCATCCTCTAATTCGTAGCATCTAATGCCTAATGGACATGGTTGCATCTTCCCAGTGCAACTGAGCCACTGTATCCAGCCGAGATCAATCAACCCCAGGAAGGGCCTGCACATCCACAATGGTGGAAGATCTAGACTTAATATTTTCTTAGGAAGATTTGATTTAGGTCTCTTTAAACTTGACTTGACATAGTCATAATATTTATGACTAACCTAGTGGCATGGGTTAGCTCGAATTGTTAGTCACCTCTAATCAGAACTGGATCGACACATATGGCCAGGTAAGTGAGATCGGTGGAAGGGATATGCCATTAACTCGACAAGAATGCATTCGAGTCGAGTAGCTTCCAATTAAAAACCAGTCAGTCGCATCTGTCCAACTTACCTTAGACACTAAATTATCGAACCAGAACTAATTGGGTTAACCTACAATCCAAGCTCTAACCACTGAGCCAAAGTAGCTCTTAACTTGATCGAGTCACATCTAAATATGATTCGATCTTGACCAAGACTTAATCCTATTAGGTTGGTTAATTATTAGCTTTCATGATCCCACCTAACCAACTGTTGATTCGATTTGATCAATCGCTAGACCTAATTAAGCTACCCAAGTCCGAACCAAATTTTATGAAAATGACTTAGATCTGAAATTCTCAATTTTAGACCTAATTTAATTTCATAAGTTTAATTCATTAATTAAGTCTTGGGTTCATAAACAAAATATGTAAAATAAATCTTAGGATTTCAGGATCTAGGGTTTTGCAGAAAAGTAAGTTTTGATTTTTGATTAAGGATGAATGCGCAGCACCCCTACACATCATAAAAACACCCATTGAATGGGAGGAGAGGGCCTTTAAACTCTACTTTGTTCTTATGACCGGACGGTCATAAGGAACACCTTAATCAAAAATATAAATTTAACTACAAAACTAGTTAGATCTAAATTTACATATCACATATACAATTTAAGATCTAACTAATACATGCTTTTCATACATCTCATGTATCAAAAATTGATCTAATTAACATGCTTTCAGATTTAATACATCACATGTAATATCTAAAAAATAAAATTTAAATTGAACTATTCAACATAAAATTTATTCTAGACAGTTACTAGAATAATTCTACAATTAGTCTAGGCATGCAACAGATCAATCTTATGTATTATCTAAATTTTTATTTTTTGTTTTTGATCTGAATATAATATTTATATCATTAAAAAAATAAAAAATAAATTAGATCTAAATTATATTTTAATCTCATTAAAACATAAACTTACAAGACTATTCATAGATCAAACTATTCCTAGTCTAGTCATGCATCTCATGCATGTTAGATCTTCTCAAATTTAATTTTAAATATTTTGATTGTAGATCCTATCACATCTGATGTGGCATCTAAAATCTTTTAATATTAGATAAATTAAAATTAAAATCAGATCTAAATTAATTCTGAAACTGAGCCATGAACCTAGCTCTGATACCAATTGAAGAAAAAATCACTTTTTTTCTTATAGGATCTTCCAGATTTCATCAAATCTGGGGTAGAATAATTTAAAAAAAAATTATCATATATTTATTTTAGATCTAAATCTCTAGATCTAATTTTATTAAATAATATTAATTCTAAAATAAATCTAAAAGCATGAGAAAATATGAAATACCTCAAGGGTAATCTGATTATCTTGTAGATGATCGCAGCAAGCCTGAGGTTCTGATTTAGCCACGCAATCGTCTGGCCTCCACCAGTATCCACTCAGGTAGGACCTAGATTATCTTCTCCTCATAAATCTCTGCTCCAAAAATTAGAACTAAATCTGATTAGAAAGATCTTTAAAACTCTTCTTGAAGTTGGAGCAGCAGCTTATCGAAGAACTCCTGCAGCCTTCCTGTTCAAGGCATCATCACACATTGATCTTGCATCAGATGGATACCCAACTCCTTGGGCGTGAAGAGGGGAGGGAGGACTTCAGATGGGATATGGAGAAGAGGAAAGAGGGTGGCAGTTTTGATGGGTTTGGTGCAATCACATAAACCCTAGGCGCAGACAGGGTTTATATAGACCCTACTGCACTGCGCAGTGCCACATCATTCGACCAATCAAAAAATTCTATTTAATCCAAAAAAAATTTGATTGGTGGAGTGATGTCATCTAATCACATCAGATAAAATCTCCTATCCTCTCTCTTATATTGGTATCAACATTGGATAAGCACAAGCATGTTGGTGCCAAAGAGTCTATGTTGATTAAATCAACTTCCATCCTTATCCACTTGGGGTGCCCTCTTTATCCAATTGGGCTCATGCCATAATTTGATTATGGCACCTAATTTGATGCTGATTTGGCATGTGGATACTCTACAAAAATTCTCTAATGAGCTCTTGCTTAGTGGCCTTCAATTTAAGACCCATATGTCAACTTTTGACTGATGTCCTAAAATGAAATTGACAAGTGACAGGAATTAGCAAGTGCTTGTCTTAAATTCATCTCATGAATTAAGACAAGCCTTTTCTGAGCTGGACAAGCTTTATTTAGACTGAGAGAAATCTTCTCAAAATTTTTTTGGTGAGTCAAATCACATTTGGCTCAGTCGAGATAGAAAAGATTACACGAGGAGAAAGTTAGGCTCAATCGTGTGCTAGCATGATTTTCTTGAACCTAATTGGATCTAATCCAAATCAGTTGGGCTAGCCCAATTGATGACATCCAGATCCTAACCCTTGTTAGTGTGACCTAGTTAGGTTCAATTCTATATGGTAATGAGACATATCGTGATCTCATCATCGACATCATCGAAACTTCTTTCGATGGACCAGAACTCTTCTGATTCAGACAATTAGAATGATCGATCATCAAGATCATTCTAATTGCTTCCAAAATCCACCAGTGACACCAAGAAGTATGTGGTGGCAACCCATCAGAACTGAAAATAAACCTCTCGATGCAGCTACCTGTGTGATTGGGTTCCTCTATCATGAGTCCCAACTGAATTAGAGTTAAGGTGAACTCGTCAAACCCAACATCAGTCATATGAATCAATCGATTGATCTGAGTCCAATGTGAAACCCCAATGGAAAACTCTTTTCCATTATTTCACTCTGCCATGGCCATGGGCTTAAGGACTCGATCTTTCTATCATCATAGGACTACTCTCATCTACCGAGGTTGATAGATCCCATCTTGGTGTATTCATTGAGTTGATGTGTCTTGAGTCTACGGTGTGGAGATACCAGAGTGAGAGTACAGATATTTATTGAGAATGAGAGTACTGAGCGTGACCATATCGAGCAATCATAAGGAAGTCTACCTTCTCATCAATGACTAGCTCGATGCTGCAGTTGTGTGTCTAGTTCTTTGACCTGAGGTGCATCGACAGTTCACCTTGAGTGTGTTATAGTTTGACTACACCATAACTCAATCTCCTAGCCATTCGAAAGATCAAGTCCTTAAGCCCATGGCCATGGCAGAGTGAAATAATGGAAAAAGAGTTTTTCATTGGGGTTTCACATCGAACTCAGATTGATCGATTGATTCATATGACTGATGTTGGGTTTGACGAGTTCACCTTAACCCTAATTCAGTCGGGACTCATAATAGGGAAACTCAATCACACAGGTAGTTGCACTGAGAGGTTTATCTTCAATTCTGATGGGTTTCCACCACATATTGCTAGGTGTCACTGGTGGATTTTGGGAGCAATTAGAATGATATTGATGATCGATCATTCTAATTGTCTGAATTAGAAGAGTTCTGATCCATCGAAAAGAGTTTCGACGATGTCGATGATGAGATCATGATATGTCTCATTACCATACAGAATTGAATCTAACTGGATCACACAAATAAGGGTTAGGGTTTGGATGTCATCAATTGGCTAATCCAGTTGATTTGGATAAGATCCAATAAGGTTCAAGGAAATCATGCTAGCACACGATTGAGCCTAACTTTCTCCTCATGTAATCTTTTCTGGCTCTACTGAGCCAAATATGATTTGACTCATCCAGAGAACCTTGGAAAGATTTCTCTCAGTCTAAATGAAGCTTGTCCAGCTCAGAAAAGGCTTGTCTTAATTCATGAGATGAATTTAAAACAAGCACCTGCTAATTCCTATCACCTACCAATTTTATTTTAGGACATCTGTCAAATATTGACATATGGATCTTAAACTGAAGAGAGCTCATTGAAGGATTTTTGTGGAGTGTCCACATGCCAAAACCCAATTGAATTGGGCACCATAATTAGATTATGGCATGAGCCCAATTGGATTAAAGTGGGTGCCCCAAATGGATAAGAATGAAAGAGTCCTGATAAACATGGACTCTTTGGCGCCACCTTGCTTGTGCTTATCTAAAGTTGGCACCAACATAGGAGAGAGGGTGGGAGTTCTTATCTGATGTGATTAGATGACATCACTCTACCAATCAAAATTTTTTCAAAATTTATTGGAATTTTTTGATTGGTCGAATGATGTGGCACTGCGCAGCATATAGGGTCTATAAAATCCCTATCTACGCCTAGGGTCTGCGAGTTTCTACCCAATACCCAGCCAAAATGAGAATCCACTTCTCTTCTCCAAATCCTCCCTACTCTCCTCTCTCCCATCTTCACATCCAAAGTGTTGGACATCCATCTGGCAAAGATCCAAGGCGTGGTGACGCCTGGAACAGGAAGGCTGTAGGACATCTTCGACAGGCTGCTGCTCTAACTTTAGAAGGAGTTCTGAAGTACTTCCAAATCAGATAGAGATCTAATTTTTGGAGTGTAGATTCATGAGGAGAATATGTTCTAGGTCCTGCTCAAGTGGATACTGGTAGAGGTCAGGTGCTTGCGTGGCTACATCAGAACCTTAGGCTGTGCTGAGATCATCTATAGGATAATCAGATTACCCTTGAGGTATTATTTGTTTTCTCATCCCTTTTAGATTTATTTTAGATTTAATATCAGATATGAAGATTAGATCTAAAGATTTAAATCTAAAATAAATATAAGATAATTTTTTTTAAATTATTCCGCCCCAGATTTGATGAAATCTGGAAGATCCTACAAAGGAAAAGGTATTTTTTCCTTCAACTGGTATTAGAGCCAGATTTTTCACTCTATTTCAGATCTAATTTTAATTTTAATTTATTTGATATTTAATGATTTCAGATATCACATTAGATATGATAAGATATAAAATAAAAAATATTTAAAATTAAATCTAAGAAGATCTAACTTGAATGAGATGCATGACTAGACTATGATTAGTTGAATCCATGAACAGTCTTAAGTTTAATATTTTAATGAGATTAAAATATGAATTAAATCTAATTTATTCTCTATATTTTTGATATTATAAGTGTTATAATTAGATCAAAAAATAAAAAATAAAATTTTAATTTTTTTATAAAATTGATCTGTTGCATGCCTAGACTAGTTGTAGAATTATTCCAGTAACTTGTCTAGAATAGATTTAATTTTGAATAGTTCAATTTAAATTTTATTTTTTAGATATTATATGTGATGTATTAAATCTGAAAGTATATTAATTAGATTATTTTTTGATATATGAGATGTATGCAAAATATGTATTAGTTAGATCTTAAATTATATATGTGATATGTTAATTTAGATCAACTAGTTTTGTAGTTAAATTTATATTTCTGATTAAGGTGTTCCTCATGGCTGTCTGGTCATAAGAATGAAGTAAAATTTTAAGACCCTCTCTTTCCATTCAATGGGGTGTTCATATGACGTGTAGGGGTGCCGCGCGTTCATCCTTAATCAGAAATCAAAACTTACTTTTCTGCAAAACCCTAGATCCTAAAACCCTAAGATTTATTTTACATGTTTTGTTTATAAACCCAAACTTAATTAATGAATTAAGTTTATGAAATTAAGTTAGGTCTAAAATTAAGAATTTCAGATCTAAGATATTTTCATAAAATTGGGTTCGGACTTGGGTAGCTCAATTAGGTCTAGCGGTTGATCAAACAGAATCAAGAGTTGGTTAGGTGGGATCATGAAAGCTAATAATTGACCAACCTAATAGGATTAAGTCTGGATCAAGGTCGAATCACATTTAGATGTGACTCAATCAAATTAAGACCTAATTTGGCTAAGAGGTTAGAGCCTGGATTGTAGGCTAACCCAATTAGTTCTTGTTCGACAATTTGGTGTCTCAGGTAAGTTGGGTAGATGCGACCGACTGATTTTTAATTAGGAGCTACTCGACTCGAATGCATTCTTGTCGAGTTAATGACATATCCCTCCCATCGGTCTCACTTACCTAGCCATATGTGTCGACTCAGTTCTGATTAGAGGTGGCTAACAATTTGAGCTAACTCATGCCACTAAGTTAGTCATAATTGTTATGACTATGTCAAGTCAAGTTTAATGAGACCTAAATCAAATCTTCCTAAGAAAATATTTAGTCTAGATCTTCCACCATTGTGGATGTGCGGGCCCTTCCCGGGGTTGATTGTTCTCGACTGGTTACAGTGGCTCAGTTGCATCGAAAAGATGCAACCATGTCCATTAGGTGTTGGATGCTACGGATTAGAGGATGGATTGGGCTCAATATTCTAGATATGGTGAGGGACCCAATCAGGAATCTAGTTCATGCAAATAGTGGGTTTGGCTTAACTAAGGATTGGAGCAATATTCTAGATACGATGAGGTTCATGAATTAGAGACCAAGTTTTGGATGCACCATGATTAGAAAATCATTAGACCAGAGTTGTCCACTCATTGGTTGACCCATCATCAATAACTGTTAGGTGAGGTGATGAGCCAGTCGGTGAGACCGCACCACCCACTAGAAATCACTGATCATGGAGATTTTCATATCTCTACCAAGGGAATGTAGGGATCTGAGTAAATGGTGGGAGCCTAATTTGTTTAAAAATGAAACCCCTAAATAAATTGGTTAAGTCTGATTACAAAATCTAACTAGAAACTTTTGACTCTTTACAGGAAACATGTCTGCCTCAAACCCTCTGACCAAAATACTAGACACCCACAGATTGACTGGACCCAATTTCAAAGATTGGTTGAGGAACTACAGAATTATTCTGGGTTCTAAAAAATTGACTCATGTCTTGAACCAGGACCCACCTACCATGCCAGCACGTCCGACTGCTGAACAGAGAGTGTCTTTGGAAAAGTGGATGGATGATGATAACAAAGTAAGGTACTACATGTTAGGTGCAATGTCTGATGACTTACAGCGCCAACATGAGAATATTTTCACTACCCGCCAAATGTTGGCTCACCTACAAGAGTTGTTTGGTGAACAGAGTCGCACGGCCAAGTATCAAGTCTATCAAAGACTTCTTAAGGCTAAGATGCGTGATGGGCAGTTAGTCCAAGATCATTGTTTGACAATGATCAAGGACCTTGAGAAGGTTGAAAAACTCAAAATTATTTTAGACAAGGATTTTCAGATTGATGTGATCCTTCAGTCCCTGTCCGGTGCATATGGTCAGTTCATCATGAACTTCCATATGCATAAGATGCAGTGTACCTTGGCCGAGTTAATGAACATGCTGATTACGGCTGAGCTTTCTGTGAAGGATTCAAAAGGCTCAGTTCTTACTATGGAGCGGACTTCTTTCAAGAAAAAATCTTTTGGAAAGAAAAAGAAGTCTGTGAAGAAGCAGAAGGAGGATGAGAAAAGGAGGAAGCAGAACTGTCCTCAGTACCTAGCCACCTTAAAGAACAAGAAGGATGGTCCTTCTGGAGGTATGCTCGTTATAGAATCTAATCTTACGATTTCTTCTACATCCAGTTGGGTGCTTGACTCTGGTTCTAGTACTTATTTGTGCACTTCTATGTAGGATCTTGAGAAGAGCAAGAGGCTGAGGGATGGGTAGATGATCCTACGTGTCAGAAATGGAGCAAGAATTACTGTTGTGGCCGTGAGAACCTACCCTCTGCGATTACCGTTAGGATTAGATTTAGTTCTTAGAGACTATTATTATGTGCCTGCAGCAAGCAGGAATTTGATTTCTGTTTCATGTTTAGCACAAGAAGGCTATGTGATTAGCTTTCATAAGGATCATTGTAATATTTTTTATGAAAATAATAAAGTTGCAAATGATTTTGTCATTAACGGTCTCTATCAGTTACATGTTGATGTATCTATATTTAATATCGAGCAAAATATGAATGCCATAGAAATTAGAAGGCCTAGAGATAGTCTAAATGATAGATATCTGTGGCACCTAAGGCTAGGACATATAGCGGAAAACAGGGTTAACAAATTAAAAAAATTCGGGCTATTGAGTCCGTTGACTTTCGAGTCATATCCAGTTTGTGAATCATGCCTTCAAGGCAAAATGACCAAGCTTCCTTTTGTGGGACATGCGGAAAGGGCCACAGACCTACTTGCCCTAGTACATATGAATGTGTGCGGTCCATTTGATGTGCTGGCTAGAGGCAACTATTACCTTTATCGATGATATGTCTAGGTACGGATATATGTTTCTAATGAAACACAAGTCTGAAGCTTTTGAAAGGTTCAAAGAATTCAGATATGAGGTAGAAAAATAAACAGAAAAGCCCATTAAGGTTCTTCGATCAGATCGAGGAGGTGAATACCATAGTTGGGATTTTCTAGACTATCTTAAGGATAATGGTATAGTCTCTCAATGGACTCCACCTGGAATGCCTCAACTCAACGAAGTTTCAGAATGGAGAAATCGGACCCTATTAGATATGATCCGTTCTATGATGAGCTTCACGGACCTTCCTGAATTTCTTTGAGGACATTATCTCATGACAGCAATTTATGTATTGAATAGGGTTTCTCTCTAAAACCATTCCTACCACACCGTATGAGATATGGCATGGTAAGAAACCAAGTCTGAATCATCTCAGAATTTGGGATTATCCAGCTCATGTCAAGAGACAACAAGCGGACAAGTTAGAGTTCAGGTCTTTTAGAGCTCGATTCATAGGATATCCTAAAGAGTCATTAGGATACTATTTCTATATTTCAGAAGACCACAATGTGATTGTGAGTCAAAATACTATTTTTCTTGAAAAATATTTTATTCAAGATGGTGGCATCAGAAAAATAATTAAGCTCAAGGAGAATGTCTCCCAAGAGCAACGAGCTAAAGAACCTGAGGAACCTAATCAATCAGAATCAGTCTTAACACAACCTCTTCCACCTCGTAGATCGACTAGGGTGTTTCATCCTCCTGAAAGGTACTTAGGTACCATACAAGAGGACGTAGAGAAAATGTTCTTCATGAGAAATGGGGTTCATGGTGATGATCCCAAGACCTATGACGAGGTGATATCAGATATCGACTCCGAGAAATGGTTAGAGGCAATGAGATCAGAAATTGACTCGATGCACTCAAACCAAGTCTGGACCTTGGTAGATCCACCTGAAGGTATTGCACCTATTGGGTGTAAATGGATCTTCAAGAGAAAGATAGGTACAGATGGAAATGTGGAGACATTCAAGGCTAGGCTCGTAGCGAAAGGTTATAGTCAGCACGAAGGTATTGACTATCAGGATACCTTCTCGCCCGTAGCCATACTAAAATTCATCCACACATTGCTTGCTGTTACAGCCTATTTCGATTATGAAATATGGCAGATGGACGTGAAAATGGCGTTCTTAAATGGACATCTTGAGGAAGATATCTATATGGAATAGCTGCTTGGTTCCACATCCACTGATGATGATCATAGGATCTACAAGCTGCAAAGGTCCATTTATAGACTTAAGCAAGTATCTCGAAGCTGAAATACTCATTTCAATGATGTGATCAAAATGTTTGGTTTCATCATGAACGAGGAGGAACCATGTGTGTTCAAAAAGGTCAGTGGGAGCGCAGTTGACTTCCTCATATTATACGTAGATGACATCCTCCTAATTGGGAATGACATTCCCACGTTGACCTCAGTCAAAGTATGGTTGTCTAAGGAGTTCTCTATGAAAGATCTAGGAGAGGCATTCTTTATATTGGGTATTAAGATCTATAGAGATAGACCAAATAGGATGCTGGGACTTTCACAGAAGATGTACATTGAGGAGGTGCTAAAAAGGTTTAGCATGAAAAACTCCAAAAGAGATTTAGTACCTTTTAGACAAGGCATTCATCTCTCCAAGAAGATGTGTCCTAGCACACCTGAGGAGATTGAACACATGAGCAAGATCCCTTATGCTTCGGCAATAGGGAGCCTCATGTATGCCATGCTATGTACACGACCTGATATACCCCATGCTATGAGTGTCACAAGCAGATATCAGTCGAATCAAGGTGAAGAGCATTGGACTTCTGTGAAATGTATCCTTAAGTACTTGAGAAAGACTAAGAATATGTTTCTAGTCTTTGGGAATGAAGAACTCCAGATTCAGGGATATACAGACTCAGACTTTATGTCTGATATAGATGATCGAAAGTCGACATCTGAAAGTTTGTTTATTTGCAATGGTGGTGCAGTTAGCTAGAAGAGTTCCAAGCAAACAGTGATTGCTGATTCCACCATGGAGGCAGAGTACATTGCTGCATCAGAAGCTGTGAAGGAGGTATTCTGGTATAAGAAGTTTGCCGCAGAGCTTGGAGTGATGTCATCAGATGTCATACCTCTTTACTGTGACAATAATGGTGCCATAGCCCTAGCTAAGGAGCCAAGATCTCACCAAAAGTCCAAGTACATCGAGCGGTGATTCCATTTGTTCCGTGATTACCTCGAAAAGGGTTATGTTGAGATCAAGAGAGTCGACTCCACAGACAATGTGACAGACCTACTGACTAAGCTATTGTGCCAGCAAAAGATCGAAGCCCACCTTGAGAAGATGGGACTTAGATATGTAGCCAATTGGCATTAGGTCAAGTGGGAGTTTGTTAGATGTGTGCCCTAGATACCAGATTGGCTGACACATTCCTGTACAAATCTAAGAGCAAATTTATAATTTTGACTATAAATCAATAAATAGGTTATTCTTCTATCACATTGTGTACATTGTGTCTGTAATACATTCTTTGAGTTAGTAGGAATGTCAATTCATATTTTTAAGAGTTGAAAATTTAAGACATGAATTTACATAACGAACTCATAAACAGCTCCTGACCATAGGATCATCACGAGAATGGTGATCGATCCAGAAGATTGGTGTACGATCGCTTTCTTAGGATAGATGAATCTTGAGTCTACAGTGTGGAGACACCAGAGCGAGAGTACAGATATTCATTGAGAATGAGAGTACTGAGCGTGACCATATCGAGCAGTCATAAGGAAGTCTACATTCTCGTCGATGACTAGCTCGATGCTGCAGTTGTGTGTCTAGTTCTTTGACCTCAGGTACATCGATAGTTTACTTTGAGTATATTATAGTTTGACTACACCATAACTCGATCTCCTAGCCATTCAAAACCCTAAGGTGTATGTTGGCTGTAGCATATTCATTATAGAAACTAGGTCGCACCAAGATGGGATCTATCAACCTCGGTAGTTGAGAGGAGTAGTCCTATGATAATCGAAAGATCGAGTCCTTAAGCCCATGGCCATGGCAGAGTGAAATAATAGAAAAAGAGTTTGCCATTGGGGTTTCACATCGGACTCAGATCGATCGATTGATTCATATGACTGATGTTGGGTTTGACGAGTTCACCTTAACCCTAATTCAGTCGGAACTCATGATAGAGGAACTCAATCACACTGGTAGCTGCATCGAGAGGTTCATCTTCAATTCTGATGGTTTGCCACCACATACAGTTAGATATCACTGATAGATTTTGGGAGCAATTAGAATGATATTGATGATCGATCATTCTAATTGTCTGAATCAGAAGAGTTCTGATCCATCGAAAGGAGTTTCGATGATGTCGATGATGAGATCATGACATATCTCATTACCATACGAAATTGAATCTAACTGGGTCACACAAATAAGGGTTAGGGTCTGGATGTCATCAATTGGGCTAACCTAATTGATTTGGATAAGATCCAATAAGGTTCAAGGAAATCGTGCTAGCACATGATTGAGCCTAACTTTCTCCTCATGTAATCTTTTCTGTCTCTACTGAGCCAAATGTGATTTGACTCATCCAGAGAACCTTGGAAAAAAAATTTTCAGTCTAAATGAAGCTTGTCCAGCTCAGAAAAGGCTTGTCTTAATTCATGAGATGAATTTATAACAAGCACCTGCTAATTCCTGTCACCTGCCAATTTCATTTTAGGACATCTGTCAAATATTGACATATGGGTCTTAAACTGAAGAGAGCTCATTCAAAAATTTTTGTAGAATGTCCACATGCCAAAATCCAATTGAATTGGGTGCCATAATCAGATTATGGCATGAGCCCAATTAGATTAAAGTGGGTGCCCCAAATGGATAAGAATGAAAGAGTCCTGATAAACATGGACTCTTTGGTGCCACCTTGCTTGTGCTTATCTAAAGTTGGCACCAACATAGAAGAGATAGTGGGGGTTTTTATCTAATGTGATCAGATGATATCACTCCATCAATCAAAATTTTTTCAAAATTTATTGAAATTTTTTGATTGGTCAAATGATGTGGCACTGCGCAGCATATAGGGTCTATAAAATCCCTATCTACGCCTAGGGTTTGCGAGTTTCTACCCAATACCTAGCCAAAATGAGAATCCTCTTCTCTTCTCCAAATCCTCCCTACTCTTCTCTCTCCCCTCTTCACATCCAAAGAGTTGGACGTCCATCTGGCAAAGATCCAAGGCGTGGTGACGCTTGGAATAGGAAGGCTGCAGGACATCTTCGACAGGCTGCTGCTCCAACTTTAGAAGGAGTTCTGAAGTACTTCCAAATCAGATAGAGATCTGATTTTTGGAGTGTAGATTCATGAGGAGAAGATGTTCTAGGTCCTGCTCGAGTGAATACCGATAGAGGTCAGACGCTTGCGTGGCTACATCAGAACCTCAGGCTGTGATGAGATCATCTACAGGGTAATCAGATTACCCTTGAGGTATTATTTGTTTCCTCATCCCTTTTAGATTTATTTTAGACTTAATATCAGATATGAAGATTAGATCTAGAGATTTAAATTTGAAATAAATATAGGATAATTTTTTTTTAAATTATTCTGCCCTAGATTTGATGAAATCTAGAAGATCCTCAAAGGAAAAGACATTTTTTCTTTCAGTCACCTCTTTTCAGACCTTTGATATTCTGTAGTCACTGTAATGAATTACAAATATATGATCTATAGGTGGGATCTAATATCTAGATATCAGAGTCTGAACCACTCAATGAAAATTAGATCTGTATCATATACACACCTTTTGGCGCTACACATGCACCCAGCTTCAATCTTGCAAAATTATTCTTGCAATTATACTCTCAATGACCAAATTTGCCATAAAATGAATAGATGATATCCTTAAAGACATCTTTTGCCTTCTCATTATTACTGACCATCCTAAGGTCAAGAATATTCAGAATATCAGAGTTCTTCTCCGATACGAACCTTATTTGCAAGTTCCTCAACCAATCTATAGAGTTGGATCGGTCAACTTATTTTTATTTATGGTATCATGTAATGAAAATAAAGAAGCCATAATGTAGACTTAAATCTACATAAATAAAGAATAATAGTATAAGCAGACTACTCATATTTGACATGTATAATAAGATGAGAACTTTTAAACTAGTTATGTCTCCCACTATTTTATCGGATACCATAGCCCTCTCCTATGGCAAACGAAAAATATTATATATTTATCTTAGTGGGATTGAGATCTTAATTTTTCATGATGATCTTGTGTTAACATAACAAACCCTTATGAGTTCATAGGAAGAAAACTCTTTCCAATTTTATCTCATATAATTTTCAATATTTTATCTTGGCCTCTAAAATATTATTTGCCTTGTGTTAACACAACAAGCTATAATATTTTAGTTAAGTAAGATCCTTCATTTCAATACAGTCGAAATCGAATATAACTGCCCTTATGGTAGCACAACAAAGCAGTATATCCAAAATTTTCATCAGTATCTTTTATGCACTAGGATTATGTTATATCAATCCTTATGACAAACCTTGTGGTAACACAATAAACTAGCCACAGTTCATGACGTAACATTAACCTAGCATGAAAGAAGGCCACTAGTAGTGTTTAAAACACTGAGTTACCTTCATTCAAGATTCGAACAAATTTAATTGGCCAGAAAAGTATTAAGATTGGTGGGGGTCCTCCTGTTGCTTTTCTTAGACGCCAATAAAATTGGCCAGGCCAGCAACGGAACCAATTAAATAACCACTGCACTTGAAACACTCCTTAGATACCAATTGATTAATTGATTCAAAAAATAGGTCAGCTACTAATTCACAACACTATGACTTAATATAATTTTTATGAGGGCTTTAATAGTCTCAAGCATATCCTAATTCAATCATAATGATGCACAAATATAGTTGTATCTTAAAAATCATAACAACTAAACATAGCATCCAGTCATATCTCTAAGATATGAAAAATATAACCATACAATATGACTATAACTAGCATTTTAAGCATATCACATATGCATAAAGTTTTAATAACATGCATGAATATAAAATACTCTTTTTACAGTTCTTCTTCTTGGAACATCACAATGACACCCCTACACGCCATAAGAGTACCCTATTGAATAGGAAGAGAAGATCTATGAATCCTACTTTCTCTTATGATCGGACGGTCTGGTGATGAACCTCAATTAGAATACTATGCTACTAAGAAAAATCTACACTACATCATGCATTTTATATTTAAAACATATCTCTAAGACATGCGAGGGTTTGGATGTTCAATTGGGTTCAACCCTTGACCCGACTTGAACCAAACCAAAAATCCATGTCTGATCACAATCAAGACAACATTTTCACCTTTGATTATATAGATCAAAGTTGGCACTGATACCACTGTTGGGTTTTGATGGTGCAGCGGAAGGGTTATGTGTTTAAAATTTTCATTCAATACACCCGATGCACCAAAAACCCCAATGCCCAGAAATCCTTGACTATAATAATCAAAGTATAATAAATATAAATTAGGATCAAAAGAATACCTGTAGTGATAATCTAATTTTCATGAGGCATCCAAGTGTCTGCCCTCCAACGATGATCCACATGAAAACTGAACCACGGACAGCGCTCCTTCCTCACCTTGCTTCAAGAGTTCTAGCCACTAAAACTTGACTAGCCTCATACCAGTCAGGTTTCTTTAAGAAACTGACTCCACCCTCTTAAAGCCTCCTCTAGACTTTTGATCCTCCTTCTTTAGGACTCTCACAACTCTCGTTAGGATCAGATAATGCTTTGTCTTAAATCCCAAAGCCTTGTTCTAAACTAAGATAGGTTGCAAGAAAGAAAAGAGAGCAACAAAGACAAAATTGGAAACTCTTTCTCAATGCCTCGGACACCCAGTGCCCCAACCAATTTATAGCTACTGAAGGGACACCAAAAGAGAGGGATGCACCTCATCTAGGAGGCCTATCTGATCTGATTATCAGAGATAAGAGTTCCTTCAAACAGAAGGACTCTTATCAATGATACGTCGATCAGCACCTTGCTCTGCATACACGACCAGAGAAGAGATATTTTGCATCCCTTCTCAAATCAAAAAAATCCTTAAAAATCTATGTTGATAGAAAATTCAATCTTAATTCTAGAATATATAATGAGTAGATAAAAATTCTCACAAATAGATATGTTCTCACATCCTTTCATGCAAAGTCTGATCACCCCGCATACAGGCATGAGGAGGAACTTATGGCATCCGATTGGAATTCAGATAAGTCTGAAAAAATTTTAAAAAAATCACCAAAAATATCATATCAAATGTGAAATGTTTTCACTAAAAATCATTCTATTTTGAAAGCATTTGATGAGGAGAAGGACTCTCCAAATCTCAAAGAGATGCGACGCTTCTGCACATGCGCGAGACTTCCTTCCTTTTTCTAATTTTTCTCTGCTCTAAAATTTTTAAAAAAAATAAATCTCATGCTGTGAGATATGAACCATAGGATGGAGGGTGATATGGGCTATCACACATATCTTAATCCCATGCCAGAAGGACTCTTTTCTTCTACCCATGCCAACACTTGTACGCAGAACCTGTTTTGCGCCAAGAGTCCTTCACAACTTGGACTCTTCATAATTAGCGTTAAAATGGAATGTGGTACTTCAATTTGGGCTACTTCTAGGTGGCATGACCTGATCCAAATATCCATTAAATTAGGCTAGCTAATTAGCAAGGGATGAGATCAAATTGATCTCCAAAGGAGCAAGGGTTCCACACGTGCTAGCAAGCTTACCGAAACCCTGATTGGATCCAAAATTCCAATCAACCTTTTTCAAAAGGGTCCTTGGCCAATTTTTATATGTGTGTAACTCATTGGGATCCACATCTAACTGATAGTAGGTCTGGATACAAATTGATCAAATTTGATTAAATTTCAATCTAATCGATTTAGGTCCAATCGAGCTAACCAGAGTTCAACAATTATAATTTTTTCTAATTGATGATCAAATTAAACTCTTTAATTCAATCAAAAATTTATAAATCAAGATTGATGTCTAGCAACATATTTTGACTACCCAGAAGATATAAAATTTTAATAAAAATATCAAATATACCCTCCAATGGCAAGTTACCATACAATTCAATCCTTCGATCATCCCTGCATCCTGAATATATTCATGAGTATGAAATCATGTCAAACTCAAACATATATTCATATCGATTCTTAATTAACCAATGATGATTCCAATGAAGAAGTATTGAAACTCTTTCTAATCTCCTTTCTGCTTTTGGCCAAAAGACTATTCTTAGGTTATCTAGGATTAAGAATACACAAGATGTAATCTCCTCTTACTAGGAGTAACCGATTTCATGTTGACCTACTCACAACCTCCATATACACTCCACCATTCCAGAACACCCTATACATGTCTTAATACTATGCTTAGGTATGAACCAAAATATGGATTCATGTGCATAAGATTCTATGGTGGTCTCAAATCTAAAGATCACTTGCATAACTCTCATTTAGAGAACCATCTTTGACATACAAGTAAGGCTTTCATAAGATGTTCTCTTTCACCAAGTCAATTCAGTGGACTCATTTTTCAAATGAGCCCCCACATCTTTGTATTAGTGTCCCACATAAGTGGCTAGTGAGATCTGCCACCCTCTCCATCGAGCATACATAGGATGTGCCAGTCTATCCGGAATATTGATCCCTGAATTAATGCTCCTACGATCAGAAATATTTAAGATTAAGATTTTAAGATTTTAGTTCTCACTAGTATGACCCATTCAAGTCTCCTAAAATCATTATCCTAATTTTTGAAGTTCATTATAATCTTAGACATGATAAGATGCAGCTAATATGATGAATCAATACCTCAAATAATAAATATCATTTCATGAGTTGAAAAATTAGAAAGAAAAGTTCTATCACAACACATTTGCGATTGGCTTATAGGGCACTCTTCTTTCAATCTCCCACTTGCACTAAAGCCAATCGCTTTTATATCTCATACAATCAAGATTATGATTATATAGCTGCTTCGATATGGTCTTAGTGAATGGATCTGTTATATTGTTCTTTCTGTCTACTCATTCAAAGATAACATCTTATCGCTAACGTGATGGAAGCGTCTGAGGATGTGCTTGGATCTATAATGAGACCTAGGTTCTTTTGCTTGAATAGTAGCCCCAGTGTTATCATGATAAAGTGACACTAATCCTTCATTCTTAGGAATAACTCCTAAATCCATGATGAATTTCTTCATTCAGACAGCTTCCTTAATGGCTTCACTAGCAGTGATGTACTCTACCTCAGTAATTGAGCTAGATACTATCTGCTGCTTGGAGCTCTTCCAACTCACTGTCCCATCATTTAGGATAAACACATACCCTAATATCGACTTGCTATCATCCACTTTCAAATAATCCTCCCTTGGATCAGTTTGAAATCTGATAGCTATGCCCAAAGCATAAGCTACATCAGGCCTGGTACATAGCATGGCATACACAATTGATCCCATAGCCAAAGCATAAGGGATTTCATTCTTTTTCTTTCTCTCCTCTGATGTCTTAGGACATATTTTCTTGGAGAGATGTATACCATACTTGTAGGCAAGTAACCTCTCTTACTTACCTCCATATTTAACCTCTTTAATATGAGATCTATGTTCCGTGATTAGGATAAGCTTAACATTCCTTTAGATCTATATTTATAGATCTTTATACCCGGTATATAGGATGCTTCACTCAAATCTTTCATGAAAAACTTATTCGATACCCAAGTCTTGATCGATTGCATCATTGAGATATCATTCCCAATAAATAGTATATGTCATCGACATACAAAACAAAGAAGATAACAGCACTCCTAGTCTTTTTATACACATATGGTTCATCCTTATTTTTGATAAAGTAAAACTCTTTGACTATCATATCAAATTAGATGTTCCAACTCTTTAAAGCCTGCTTCAATCCATAGATGGATCTTATTAGCTTACATACTTGATTTGCCCTCCCACTTGAGATAAATCCCTCTGACTAAGTCACATAGACCTCTTCCTCGAGATTACCATTGAGAAAAATAGTCTTGACATCCATCTGTCAGATCTCGTAGTTATAGTATGCCACTATAGCAATCAAAATCCAGATGAACTTGAGCATAGTCACTGGTAAGAAGGTTTCATAGTAGTCAAATCTTTAGCTTTGACTGAAATCCTTCACCACCAACCTAGCTTTGTAAGTTTTTACTTGGCCATCTACTCCGATCTTCTTTTTGAAGATCCACTTGTACCCTATTGGGATCACACCCTTAGGTGCATCAACCAAGGTCCACACTTGGTTGATATACATCGAGTCCATCTCAGATTTCATGGCTTTTAGCCATCTGTCTGAGTCTCTACTCATGACAGCTTTCAAATTGGTCAGTGGATCATCATCTTGAATGATGTTGATCATATTGTCATTCTCAATGATAAAATCAAATCTCAGAGGTGCATGATGCACTCTATCTGACCTTCGGAGAGGAGGTGTATATTATGGATGTACCTCATCTTTGGGTACTTTTGATTGAGGATCTTCTTGTGGTTCAACCACAGGTATTTCTAGATCGATTTGTACATCCTAAACTTTCATAAGTTCAATATTACTCCCATTGCCTCCTTTTTGAATGAGTTCATTTTTCAAGAAAGTGGTGTGCCTATTAACGAACACCTTTTGTTCAGTATGGTGGTAGAAGTAGTATTCATTAGTTTCCTTAGGATACCCTACAAATATACACTTGTCTGATCTAGCACTAAACATATATCCAAAAAGATTCCTAACATAAACAGGACAGTCCCAAGTCTTAAGATATTTAAGATTAGGCTTCCTTTCCTTCCATATCTCATATGGTGTGCTTGCAGCAGACTTTGAAGGTACCCTGTTTAAATGTATGTGGCAGTCTCTAGGATATATCTCCAAAAAGATATTGGAAGATCAGTGAAGCACTTTATGGACTGCACTATATTCATCAAAGTGCGAATCCTCCTTTCTGCTACACCATTTAACTGGGGTGTATAAGGAGGGATCCATTCTGAGAGAATACCTTTACTTTCAAGATGATCAAAAAATTTACTGGATAAGTATTCTCTTCTTTGATCAAATCGAAGAACCTCGATATCTTTTTCAGTTTATTTTTCAATCATACATTGATACTTTTTGAACTTATCAAGGGCTTCGAATTTATATTTCATAAGATACACATATCCGAACCTTGATAAATCTTCCTTAAAGGTGATAAAATAAGAGTATCTTTCTCTAGCCTGAGTTGTCATTGGTCCACATACATCTGTATATACTAGAGCTAACAACTCATTCGCCCTCTCTCCATATCTAGAAAATGGAGTCTTGGTCATCTTACTCATGAGACAAAATTTATAAGTTCCTAATGATTCATAATCATATGGGTTAAAGAATTTTTCTTTGTATAACTTGTTAATCCTGGACTCACTAATATGACCAAGGTGACAAAGCCAGAGATATGTGACAGTCATATTTTTTCTCTTTCTTTTCATATTTTTTTCAATATAAAATATATTTTTATTAAGTGTATGAATTAAAAGATTGTTATCAATATAACTACTACCATAATATTCATTAGAAAAGAAAATAGAGCATCCTTTTTTTCATTAGCCTTATTTCATAATCTTATTTTTACAATGAAGGTGTAGAAATAATATTTCTAATGATCTTTAGCATGTAATAACAGTCTTTTAATTTTACAATTTTGCCCGAAGGCAAATCAAGCATGCAGGTTTTCACAGCCTCTGTGCTAATCGACTCTCCACTTGCACCATAGAGCTCGAGGTCACCTCTTTTCATACTTTTGATACTCTGTAGTCACTATAATGAATTACAAATATACTATCCACAGGTGGTATCCATGAAGTGATTTCTGTGTAGGGGTAAAATGGTAATTTTAAAATTTTTAATTAAAATTATAATTTTACAATGAAATTATTAATTAATCTAATTAATTAACATGATTAACCCTACACAAGGATCTAAATATGATATATATAGCGTGCATTTAAATTTGAAATTTTGAATTCTACAATAAATGTTTTACTATTATGTGTTCAAAACATATTACCTTCGTGCAGATAGTTGATCGCTGCAGTCTGATCACCATCAGAAAGGTCTAATCATCACAATGCAGCCACACAGTATATTTGGCCTCCATGGATCATCCACACAAAGCTCCCAATCTGATCGGCTCCTCACGAATGCTAGTTCATTACAGAACCCTTTCGATGGCCAATGCTGATCGAACTCCATCAATCGGTGTCTGCCGACTCCTCAAATGCTCTGGATCATCAGCAAAGGAACTTGAGAGGTTGATAAAGTTCTTCCTGAAGTCTGGTGGGCTCACAACACTCATAGCTCACCTTCTCACTTTTCGAACCCTAGGCAGAAACCCTAGGGTACTCACAAAAGAAAAATCCTGTGCCCTTTCTGTTTCTTTTCTTTTATCTTCTTTTTTTTTTCTTTTCTCACGCATAGAGGCTTTCTCATGCCACCCTTTCTCTCAAAAAGTCATGTGCATGCCCCACCTTCTCTTCCCTTTTTAAAACAGTGCAAGATCGCATCTTTACCACGTCTTCACCGCGTGAGAGGATAAAGCTAGGTGGTTGCTCACTTGAATTCAAATCAAATTTGAATTCAAATGCCAACCAACCAACCTTTATCCACTCTTGGCATGAGAAGAAGGGGTCGTGGATTCTTTGTGCATGGAGAGTTTACACGAGAAACTTTTTCTCATGTAGAGCAAGTAGCGCACAAGTGGATAGGGTGGCGCATGGGATTAGTTGCTCATTCAAATTCAAACATCATTTGAATTTGAATGGCCAACTAATCAATCTTTATCCACTCAAATGGTGCACAAGGGAGGGACGTGGGAAGGCTTCTGCATGGGAGAAAATTTATGGGAACTCATTTCTCATGAATTCAAATAGGTGCAGGTGAGGTGAGGTGGCGCAGGGAGATAAGTCAAAGTGGTTTGAAATTTTAAATCAACCTAATTGAACCAACCTTATTAAAATAGATTAGGTACAATTAGACTAAATTAAACCCAACATAATTAGGCTTAATTAGGCTCAATAAAATCTTAATCAAATCAGAAATTGACTAAGCCCAACCCCTGATCAGATCAGGGACCAAATAACCTTGGCGATTAGGTCAACTCTTAACTTAATCGGGTCAAACCCAATTGAATCCAATTCAATTGGACTTGATTCAAAAATAATTACTCAATTAAATTGAGTTAATTAGTGATCAAATTACTAATTAAATCTCTCATAAATATTAAATCCAAATTTGATGGGCAATCGCGCACCAAAGTCTATCGATATGAAACCCTAATCGAAAAGTCCCAAACCAGTGGGACTCTTGACCCCGGTACCCAAAATGTGTGAAACTTGTGATCAGAGAATCCTGATTCTCAATCACAAAGTCTCAAACATGTAGGACTCAGAGTCCCTGAGCATTAGGACTCTTAGTCGAAGAGTCCTAGTCCAGTGGAACTCTTCACCAGCCATCAGATTAGATAGGAACCTCTAATGTGTGTGACCCCGTAGGTTCGAACCTAAGCCGGTAGCACAGGAATCAATTTCTGTACTAATCAAAGTGACCATCTAGCAATGGTATCTGACATCCGGATAGGTCGAATAGTCGCAATCACAACATTCAGCACCTACGTGAATATGGTTACTGTATAATTCATCCCTTTTGACCCCTGTGTATAGGATGACTCAAGGTTAAACTGTCAACCCTGATCAGATCATCCGAATCATGCTCAGCTCAAACAGTCCTGTGACTCCTCACTAGGACTACCTTGGCCAAGATTTTGCTAAATTGAAACACAATTGTACACAGCTCCTGAACTGGAGTGGTCAATTTCATCTTGACACACACACCGACAAGTCAAGTACTTGACTACACCCAGCAGCCTTCCATCACTAAATTAGAAATTCAGGTAGTCCAGTGCCTAAGTATAGTGAGTTGCTTGCAAGTCACTATGGTAGTCTCAGGTCAGAGAGACAGTTATACCCATATCCCATCGGAGTAAATCTTGACAGCAAAAAAAGCTCCAGAGTCAGTCACGTTCAGTGCAGATGTACCCTTACATCTCACCTGTATGCCATACCAATATCTCCACACTCTTTGGTTAAGACGACAACCAACCCATATGGCACACAACGACCTATGCTTGATAAACATTGTTGTCTTTGGTAACAATGTATCATTTGGTCGCGAACAAGTTTAAGAACTAAATGACAAATCATTCTTTGTCGAGTCTAAATAGTCCTAAGGACTTCACCACAACATAGGAGTTCATTAGAAGATGAAACAATTTGTGATGAAAAATATCAAAATAATTTTTATTAATTTATAATTCATATACTAATACAAGAAAGAGCACAACCGTCAATAGTCTGACGATTGGCTTTGGGATACTATTCCCAACAATCTTCCACTTGGCCTAAAGCCAATCGGTGCAGTATCTAATATCCATCTTCAACTTGAAGTCATCGAACTCCTTCACTGCAATGGCTTTAGTAAATGGGTTGGCCAGGTTCTCCTTCCCATCGATCTTTTGAAGGTCGATGTCACCTCTATCCATGATTTTTCGGATAAGATGGTAGTGACGCAGAATATGTTTCGTCCACTGGTGTGCCTTCGGTTCCTTCGTCTGAGCAATGGCTCCAAAGCTGTCACATTAGAGCAGAACTGGACCAACAAGAGAGGGTGCTACTCTGAGCTCGGTGAGGAATTTTCTCAGCCACACCGCTTCTTTGGCAGCATCTAATGCAGCGACATACTCTGCCTCGCAAACTGAATCAGCCACAGTGTGCTACTTGGAACTCTTCCAGCAGACAGCCCCACCATTAAGGGTGTTGAGTATAAAATACCCCCCGATCGAAGTTTGTAAAAGACCGACCCTTCCAGGGCTTTTTCGGCTTCCGACTTTGTGTAGTATCTCTCTGAACCCCCTCGACCGTCCGAGCTTTCGGACTTCTCCGACAATGAGCTTCTCCATCCATATACCGAGCCGCTCCAAAAGCTCTCTAGGCCTCACTATCAGCCGACCTTCTACAGTGATCAACTATTCTCCGGACCTCTTCCAAACTTCGTCAATATCCGAGCTTCTTCGACAACGAGATTTCTATAGTAATCGGACTCCATCTAAGTTTCTACGGTGGTCGACCACCTTCAGAATTTCAATCGGGCTCTTGCGAGAGCCGAACTTCTACTACGAGCGGTCTACTCTGAAATTCTACTACGAGCGGTCTACTCCAAATTCCTACAGTGAGCGGTCTATCCTGAATATCTACTGTAAATAAATTCCATTCGAGCCTCTACTGTAAACATATTTCTTTCGAACATCTATTACAGGTAGACTTCAGTCGATCGATCTTCGACCGAGCTTCTACAATAAGCGGTCTCCTTTCAGCCTTCTACAAGAACCAGACTCCGTTCGAACTTCCATAGCGGATGGATATCGGACGAGCTTCTATGACGGATGGACTCCGACAGCTAGATTTCTACAACGATTGATCACCTCCGGTGTCTGCCGAACCTCCCCAAAGCCATCCAAAGTCCACCGCCGGCCGACCCTCCGCTAGATTCTTCATGAAACCAGACTTCTCCAGCAGATAATCTTCAGACGAGCTTCCATATCAGGCGAATCCCAAACGGACTTCTCTAGCAATCAGACTCCTATCGGACATCACCGATGGAAAGTCTCCATCCGAGCTTCTACAGCAGATGACTCCCATCTGTAGTATCAGCACCTAAGGTATCCGACAACAGTAGACTCATCAGCAGCTTCGAAAACATCCGAGCTTCTCCTAGATCGATGGGATAGAGAGCCATTCTGCTCCATCAGATGTCCCAGCCGAGCTCCAGCCGACAGATCCGAACTCTTTGGCAAGTCACGACAATGGCCACTACCCTGCTCCACTCTTTGCAACGAATTTCGCATGGCTCCACCACTCCCTGGCAAGTTGCAACAATGGACACCACTCCACTCTCCAGGCTCTACCACTCCCTGGCAAGTCGCGACAATGGACACCACTCTACTCTCTGTAACAAACTCCATGTGGCCCTGAACGATCCCTGACGCCACTATTCTCTGTAACAAACTCTGTGCGGCTCTGAACAGTCCACTACCAGGCGATTATAGATGTCGCTATCAATCAGTTATGCTCTTCATCTATAAAAAGAGACCCCCAGATACGTTCTTCTCTAAGCTCAAAAACTCTATCTCAAAACTCTGCTAAAATTTCCACTCGAGTACTCCATTTCTGTTGAGGCAGAGTACTGACTTGAGCATCGAAAGGTCTTGCCGGAGCACCCCCAACTCTGGTTTAGACTTTTCTTGCAGGTTCCGACGGCGACCGCGGTCATCTCAACTCCAGCAACTCCGACTTCGATGGAATTTTGCACCAACAGAATTGGCACTAGAAGGAGGGCTGTGTCTTTGCAGTACCTTTGTTCTTAAAGGAGTGCTCAATGGGACTGTCTCTGATCATCTTCTCTGACATCCTCTTCTCCTTATCCTACTAGATCTCCACCTGATGCCTCCCTGAAAGGCATCCACCAGGCAATCCATGGCCTCCGCGGTCAGATCTCAGGCTCCGACCTCGCCTCCAGTTTCCCAGATTTTTCCTCCTCCTCCGGCAACGACGGTCGGTATGGAGCAGTTTGACCTGTTGGTGCAGCAGGTCAGAGGCCTCACTGAAGCGGTGCAGGCCATGCAGCAGCAGCAGCAACAGCCGCAGGCATAAGTGCGGTTAGAAAGAGCATCGTCAGAGTTTCAAGATTCGGTAGTAGGGTGGGCCACTTGGGCCAGTCATCCTGTCTTCCCCGAAATGGAGAATCCGAGGGTGGAGAGCCCTCAATCTGATCATGATTCCACTCCTGGAGGATCTCTACCTCCACTCTACCAGAAGACCCTCGAGACTCGCAGTCGAGAGGACCTGCTGGATCGAAAGCTCCAGGAGATGAACCGACGGATCGAAGAGCTCCACCATGCTCCCCTTGCTTATGGTGAGGACATCTGTACTGACCCTCCTTTCTCTCAAATGATCATGTAAGAATCGATCCCGCCAAACTTCAAGCTCCCCCGATTCGAAAGCTACGACGGGACCTCGGATCCGGTTGACCACCTGGAGGCCTTCCGGACAATGATGCTGCTCCATGGTGCGCCAGACGCCATCTTGTGCCAGGCTTTCCCATCTACTTTGAAGGGAGCAGCAAGAAACTGGTACGCGATGCTGAAGTTGGGTACTATCTTCTCCTTTGATCAAATGAGCCACTAGTTTACGGCTCATTTTGTTAGCAACCGGCATCTCCGGAGAGGTTCGGAGTCCCTTATCAACATCAAGAAGAAGGAGGGAGAATCCATCCGAGCCTACGTCAACCGCCTTAACGTCGCCACACTGGAGGTCCGAAACTTGGACCAATCGATCGCGATGGCTGCCCTGAAGGGTGGTCTTCAAAAGAACGATCTTCTATTTTCCTTGGAAAAGAAATATCCCAGGGACTTTGCTGATTTGCTGGCTCGGGCCGAAGGATATGCCCAAGCAGAAGAAGCCTTCAAGATGAAGGATGAGGAGGCCGCGAAGCAGCGGCAGGCGGGGGACTCCAGCAAGCCTGCAGTTGAAAAAGGGCCGAATGAAGCTCGACCACATTCTCGAACTTCCTTTGGACACAAGCGTGTCCAGACTCCTCCCCGGGCTCGTTGGTAGAGAAGCTCGGACCGCAGAGTTCGGCAAAGCTCTCCCCTGTGAAGATTTCACAACTACGCCTCTCTTAATGCTCCAAAAGCCCAGGTGCTGATGGAGGTCAGGGAGCAGCTATCGAGGCCGGAAAGGATGTGCTCACACCCTAGAGGAATGCATTCAGCTCTGAGATAAAATCGAGGAGCTGATCAGACGAGGTCGGCTCGATAGATTCATTCGACGCCGACCTGAAGGTAGGAAAGACCGGCCTAGGGCCCTATCGCAGCCGAAGCTACCAAGGAGGGAGGAGCAGCCCGAAGATTGGCCTCCGATTGGGATTATCAACTCTATCTCAGGAGAACCCCGATGGGGAGCAAACCTTCCACGGCTATGGGATTCGAAAAATCTACAGATGTATTACCAATAACTTTATCTTAAATAAAAATTTTATATTTACATATCTATCCTTTTGGCATGAACTTATGACGACAGGAAGTAACTCTCTCGTTCAATCAAAATTAAACGTGTTAGGAATAGGAGGAGAACCTCGTCCTAACATGAACAAAGTTGAAGATCCAGTTACTTCAAAATCGGACGGGGGGAGAGGCCCATGCAATGGCCCTTATGTGCCCCAACAGCCTTGTTAAGAACAGAAGGAGAACCTCGTCCTAACATGAGCAAAGTTGAAGGCCCGGTTACTTAGAGACCGGATGGGGGGAGACGCCTTTGCAACGGCCCTTATGTGCCCCCACAACCTTGTTAGGAACAGGAGGAGAACCTCGTCCTAACATGAGCAAAGTCGAAGGCCCGGTTACTTAGAGACCGGATGGGAGGAGAGGCCCTTGCAACGGCCCTTATGTGCCCCCACAGCCTTGTTAGAAACAGGAGGAGAACCTCGTCCTAACATGAGCAAAGCCGAAGGCCTGGTTACTCAGAGACCGGATGGGGGGAGAGGCCTGCGCAACGGCTCTTATGTGCCCCCACAGCCTTGTTAGGAACAGGAGGAGAACCTTATCCTAACATAAGCAAAGTCGAAGGTCTGGTTACTTAGAGACCGGATGGGGGGAGAGGCCCTTGCAACGGCCCTTATGTGCCCCCACAGCCTTGTTAGGAATAGGAGGAGAACCTCATCCTAACATGAGCAAAGTTGAAGGTCTGATTACTCAGAGATCGGATGGGGGGAGAGGCCCACGCAACGGCCCTTATGTGCCCCCACAGCCTTGTTAGGAACAGGAGGAGAACCTCATCCTAACATAAGCAAAGTCGAAGGCCCAGTTACTTAGAGATCGGATGGGGGGAGAGGCCCTTGTAATGGCCCTTATGTGCCCCCATAGCCTTTTTAGGAACAGGAGGAGAACCTCATCCTAACATGAGCAAAGTCGAAGGCCCGATTACTTAGAGACCGACTGGGGGGAGAGGCCCTCGCAACAGCCCTTACGTGCCCCCACAGCCCTGTTAGGAATAGAAGGAGAACCTCATCCTAACATGTGCTGAAATTAACTGTCAGGAACAAGAGGAGAACCTCATCCTGATACAAACAAAGACCCAGTCGATCAGGATCGAATGAGGAGGAAAGTCTCCTCAATGGCTCCTCTACACTCCCACGACCTTGTTAAGAGCAGAGGGAAAATCCTCACTCGAACACAAAGAAAAAAAAAGAGGAGATGAAAAGGAAAAGCTACGAACTACACCAGCGATAAGTGAAAAATAAACTACATCAAAGATACAAGGGACCTCGTCTCAACGAGGAAGGATGCTCCTATCAAGAAACCCTCAGTCAATAAAAGGAAACTCAGCTTAGGCCGAGGAGAAATCGACTTCCTCAAAGTAACGAGAAGTTCGGGTCCCCAAGCTCAAGCACCAGGAGAAAGCATCAAACTCAAATGGCCCCGAAAAGACCTACGGTCATGAATCAAAAAGGCAAATCAACACGGCGACGATCGGAAACCTTCAAACAATGATGGCATCGGACAAGATAAGAGACAAAAGAAGTTCGGTAAACAACAACTCAATACCAAAATGGACAAGGTAATGAAAAATTTTCTTTTCATTTCATTAGTGAAGTATATATTACAAAGCCTTGAAGGCCAAAAAGAGAGATGACAAGAAAAGAAAAAGAATACATGGAAGGATGAAAGGCAAAAAAAAAAAAGGAGAAAGGAGCTCTAAAAAAGCCCAGCTTCTTCCGACTTCGAGCTCTCGATTTCGGTCCTTATTAGGGATTGCCTTAAGTTTTCAACTTCTTCCTCTAGTTCCATCTTTCTCAGCAGCATATCCCGATACATCCGGTGGAACCGCCGACTCTCATCCTCTAACTCTCGAAGCCTCTTCCTCAGGACCTCGAACTCCACCTCGGCATCTTTGACCGCTTGCTGCCCATGGACCAGCTGAATCTTCAGCCGCTGTAGTTCGGCCTCCTCCCGCCCAAGGGCCACAGATATTTCTACCACAGTCCCCCACAAGGAGTGGAGCTCGTCGGAGCCTTGTGCAGAGGCAAGCTGGACTCTCTCAGACAACTGCCTCCGAAGGTGGGCAACTTTGTCGGTCACCGTCTGGAGCTTCTTTCGGTAGTTCTCTACTTATCCGCTCCAGCCGACTCGGTAGGTGTTGTAGTTTGCCTCAGCATCCTGCAGCTGCTTTTGAAGGTTGAAGAACTTCTTCGACCAGTCTCGATCGCGGTCGGCTTGGGTTGTGAGCCAGGATGAGCTCCCCTCCAACTGACCGATCTTCTCCCATGCGGCCACCAGCTCGATTTCAAGGGAGCTGATCTTGGAAGCCTAAGTCCAAGATCGGTCGCTGGCACATTTCTGGAGTTCCTCGAGCTCCATCACGAAGTCAGCCTTCCTCTGGGTGAATTCCATGAGACCCTTTCTGTGGAGGTTCTGAAGGTGAACAGCCTCTGCAGTGACTTTCGAATGGCTCTTCCTCAGTCGGTGAAGTTCATCTTTCAGCTTCTTGGATTTCTTTGTCAACGGACGAACTTTCCTTCTAAGGTCTCGGATCATCGACTTCAGAGTAATCCCCTGTGGCAGGAGAAGAGCTTTGACAGGGCACTGTCATTGAGAGACAAAAGCACCATGACTCAAATTAGTATGAGAAGATAAAAGAGAAGAAAAAGAATACAAAAGAAAAAAAGAACAGGGGGCCCTCTGTAAAGAAGAATCCGATTTCATTAATTAAATAATTTTCAAGTACAAGAGAATGAAGAAAAATCACCACAAAGAAAAAATACAAAGCTAGAGGTTTTGGACCTCTGGGGCAGAAGTGGAGGGGCTCGGCATCCCCAGCAGATCGGCAGCGACGGCCGCAGCGGTCGATGAGGTCCCGACTGGAGGAGGACCGACAGTAGCTTTGGATGGTCTGGCTTCATCGTCGGATGCCTCATTCAGAAAGCCGAGATCTAGTTCGGGAAATCTCCCAGCCACCTTCTCTTGGTAGAGTTTGAAACCCTTGATGAAGGCATCCTGGCCGAACTAGATCTTTAGATCCTCCATCTCGGAGGAGGCCTTAAACTCCTCAACCGCTCGGGCCCCTACCTCCGAGATCAGGGACGGAATCCGTGCTTTCAGCTCAGAAACCTGTAACTTCAACTCGAAAACCTGCGCCTTCAGTTTGGAGACCTCAGCCTCAGCCTTCTTTCTCTCCTCCTCCAAGACAGTCCTCAGATCGGACGAAGTTTGTCCCTCCTTTTCCAGTGCCTCCTGAAGACCTAGGACCTCGGTGATCTTCTCCTCGAGGCAGGCGGCCCCAGCTAGGCGACCTTCCTCCGCTCGAGTTGCCTCTCTCTTGGCGATCTTCACCGTTTCGACGTTGGCGACGAGCTGGTGCCCAATCTGCAAGAAAGGCTAGGGAGTCAATATAAAGGCTGAAGGATAAATTAAGTAAAGGAGCAAAAAGTGAGTTAACCTACTTTGAGAAAAGATCCCAGAGAGTCCCAGACCCGCAGCTCGGGATCAGCAAGGATGATCTTCTCGACGACCTCGGGCAGAATGCACCCTTCGACCAGCCTCTTTATTAAATCCCTGTTGTTGAAGGAATTTTCCCCCAGGTCTTCCTCGGAGCCACCAGCCCCCTCGATGGCAACCTTACGACTGCGGCTTTTCTGGGCTAGGGTCTTCTTTCTCTTCCTCCCTTCAGCCCCGGGTGCCCCTTCGGGATGAGCCTCTGGAGCGGAATCCTCGGCCGGGGGGCTCCTTGAAAGGGCTCGGGGAACTTCGGGTTCAACATCGGAAGGGACTTCGATGGCAACGACCACCGGAGCAGGCGCGGTCGAGCTAGTCCCTTCTGTCCTGGCTTTCTTCACTGACCCCGAAGTTGAGGCATCTTTTCTCTTGTGGGTCTTGAGACCCTGGGCTAACCTCCGAGCCATGTCTACAATAAAAGAAGATCAACACGGCTCAGAGATGGAATAAGAGAAAGGAAAAGCAGCAAAAAAAAAAATGATACCAGCAGGGTTAAGAGGACTCAGGCCGACGTTGAACAAAAGTTGTTCCTTCAGAAGTTCGGAGAGGAGGGGGGCTTGATAGGCCTCGAGCTTTTTGGAGGCTTCGAGGTTGTCCCTTTCCAGACTAGATGCCCGACGGATGGAATCCCTCAGAGAGCCCCAAGGGGGTAATCCTAGCTCTAAGGTCGGGCATCGGACATAGAAGAACCTCTCCTTCCAGTTGTGGATAGAAGAGGGGGCGCCTTTCAGCAACCCCTTTCTACCGACCTAAGGGGAGAAGTACCACCAATCCTTTGCCGAGAGATGACGCTTGAAGGTATGGAAATTCCTAAATAAAGAAAGAGTGGCTGAACTTCAGCTAAACTACAAAGAAAAAGCAATCCTATCAAAAATCTAAAGGAGTTCGGTGCTACTGAGACTAGAGAAATATTCAGAAAATGAAAGAGGATGACGATGAAAGGCAGAAGTGGAAGCCGAAGTCTGGCATGAAAGGCCTCCTGGTACAGACAGAAGCAGTCCAGAGGAGGGGCGCTAGCCCAGTCAGTTGGCCCAGAAAGCTCCAGCTCGTACTCTGGAGGAACCCCATACTGAATCTTTATCAGTGAGAGCTCATCCAGAGTCAAAGAGCTGGGGATGGTGTCTGGTGCAAAGACCAGACGAGGTTTGGTCCCGACTACGGATCCGTCTACAGTACATGGACTCTGAAAAACTGGAGATGACGAACTCCTAGAACCGCTAGAAGAGGAGATATCGGAAGATATTTTGGATCAAATAGAAGCCACAAAATCCCAAAAATAAAATCAAAAAAATAGTGAACAAGCTCTCGAGGGAGCTAAATGAACGGAATATGAAGAAGAAAGAACAGAAAAATGGCAAGAAGTTTCGAAACTAACCTAGGTTGGCCCGAGTGCAGGAAGACGGCAAGGATGGTGGAAGTCGACCTGGAGGATGCCTAAGGCCGAGAAGGATGCTAAAGGAGGCTGGAGCTCTCGGGGAACAGGAGGAAACTGAGGGACTCTCTCAGGCAAAGTGAAACCCCTGACAGAGGAGGATGTGTTTAAATAGGCAACAGGGCCCGGAGTAGTTATGATCGCAGATCTCCTCTGGCCGACCTACACTTGCCGCGTGTCCCACTCACTATGATAGGCTGTTGAAAATGACTGACAGCTGACAAAATCATTATTGCGCCATATCTAGAGCCATGCCCCAGTGGAAATTCCTAAAAAACCTTTCCAGATTGCTTTGATTTGAAAAGACTCCAGGACCAGCGCGCCAAACGCCAAAATATCTGGCAACCACCGAGTGCGAAAATCAAGGGGGGCAATTTCGATCGTGAGAATTTCTCTGTACTTCCTTCATTCGAAACCCGAACTCGAAAGTAGGGGGACTGGTGTTGGGTATAAAGTACCCCTCGATCGAAGTTTGTAAAAGACCGACCCTTCCAGGGCTTTTCTGACTTCCGACCTTGTGTAGCATCTCTCTGAACCCCCTCGACCGTCCGAGCTTCCGGACTTCTCCGACAATGAGCTTCTCCATCCATATACTGGGCCACTCCAAAGGCTCTCTAGGCCTCACTATCAGCCGACCTTCTACAGTGATCAACTATTCTCCAGACTTCTTTCGGACTTCATCAATATCCGAGCTTCTTCAACAATGAGATTTCTAGAGTAATCAGACTCCATCTAAGTTTCTACGGTGGTCGACCACCTTCAGGATTCCAATCGGACTCCTGCGAAAGCCGAACTTCTACTACGAACAGTCTACTCCAAACTTCTACTACGAGCGGTCTACTCCGAACTTCTACTACGAGTGATCTACTCCAAATTCCTACAGTAGGCGATCTACCCCGGATCTCTATTGTAAGCAAATTTTATTCGAGCCTCTACTGTAAACACATTTCTTTCGAACTTCTATTACAGGTAGACTTCAGTCGAGCTTCTGTTGGGAATAGTGTCCCAAAGCCAATCGTCAGTCTGTTGACGGTTGTGCTCATTTTTGTATATGTACATGAATTATGAATTAATAAAAATTATTTTGATATTTTTCATCACAAAATATTTCATCTTCTAATGAACTCCCATGTTGTGGTGAAGTCCTTAGGACTATTTTAGACTTGACAAAGCAGGATTTATCGTTTAGTCCTTAAATTTGTTCACGACCAAATGATATGTTGTTACCAAGGATGACAACATTTATCAAGCATTGGTCGTTGTGTGCCATATAGGTTGGTTGTCCTCTTAACCAATAAGTGTAGAGACACTGGTATGGCATACAGGTGAGATGTAAGGGTACATCTATATTGAACGTGACCAACTCTGGAGCTATTTCTACTGTCAAGATTTGCTACCGATGGAATATGGGTATAAATATCCCTCCGACCTGAGACCGCCACGGTGACTTGCAAACAACTCACTGCACTTAGGCACTGGACTACCTAAATTTTTAATTCAGTGATGGAAGGCTGCTGGGTGTAGTCAAGTACTTGACTTGTCGGTGTGTGTGTCAAGATAGAATTGACCACTCCAGTTTAGGAGCTGTGTACAGTCATGTTTCAATTTAGCAAAACCTTAGCCAGGGTAGTCCTTGTGAGGAGTCACAGGACTGTTTGAGTTGAGCACGATTCGGATGATCTGATCTGGGTTGACAGTTTAACCCTGAGTCATCCTAAACACAGGGGTCAAAAGGATGAATTATACAGTAACCATATTCATGTAGGTTCTGAGTGTTGTGATTGTGACTCTTTGACCTATCCGAATGTCGGGTACCATTGCTAGATGGTCACTTCGATTAGTAAAGAAATTGATTCCTGTGCTACCAGCTTAGGTTCGAACCTGTGGGGTCACACATATTAGAGGTTCCTATCTGATCTGATGGCTGATGTAGAATTTTATATATTTGAGACTCAGTGATCGAGAATCAGGATTCTCTAATCATGAGTTCCACACATTATGGGTACTGGGGTCAAGAGTCTCATTGGTTGGGACTTTTCGATCAGGGTTACATATCGATGAATTCTGATGTCCGATTGCCCATCAGATTTGGACTCAGTATTTATGAGAGGTTTAATTAGTAATTTTATTGCTAATTAACTCAATTTGATTGAGTAATTATTTTTGGATCAAGTCCAATTGAATTGGATTCAGTTGGGTTTGACCCGATTAGGTTAAGAGTTGACCTAATCGTCGAGATGGTTTGGTCCCTATTTTGATCAGGGGTTGGGCTTAGTCAATTCTTGATTTGATTAAGATTTTATTGAGCCTAATTATGCCTAATTAAGTTGGGTTTAAATTAGTCTTATTGGACCTAACTTATTTGGTTCAATTAAGTTGGTTTAAATAATTAAACCATCTTGACCCAATCTCCATGCGCCACCTCACTTCCATTGCACCCATTTGAATTCATGAGAAGGAACTTCTCATGATTTTTTTTCTCACACCAAGCTCTCTCCACACCCCACTTTAATGTGCCAAATGAATGGATAAGGATGATTGGTTGGCCATTCAAATTCAAAATAAACTTTGAATTTGAATGGGCAATCAATCTTTGCACCTTATCCCTTTTTCTACGCTACATTTATTACATGAGAAAAAATTTCTCATGAAATCACTCCATGCACAATTTAAGCCATGCCTCACACCTTTAGTGGATAAGGGATGAGTTGGTGTCCATTTGAATTTAAAATTTGATTTGAATTCAAATGTGCAATTACTCATCTTTATCTTTTCTTTTGGATAAGATGTTTGACGTTGTTATAAAAGGAGGAGAAGAGTGGGGCATGCAAGAAGAAGATTTTTGGAGAAAAATTCTGGGGTGTGAGAAGTCTTGTGCATGAAAAGGAAGTCCATATCCTTCCAAGAGAAAAAGAAAGAAAAGAAAAAAAAGTGGGTGCAAGGTTTCAGGTGAGTTCCCTAGAGTTTTAGCCTGAAGTTCAGAAAGTGAGAAAGTGAGCTACGAGTGTCGTGAGCCCACAAAATCTCAAGGAGATCTTCAACATCCTCTCAAGCATATTTGTTGATGATCCAGATGTTGGAAAATATGTCTCAAAAAGCCAATCGTCAAGCTATTGACGGTTGAGCAACCAAGTATTGTAATTGATTTGTTAATAAATAAAATATATTTGGCATCTTCATCATAAGCTTTCATCTTCTAATGAACTCCGTTGTTATGATGAAGTCCTTAAGACTATTTAAGTTCGATAAAGAGAGAATTTATCGATTAGTCCTTAAAACTGTTCACGACCAAATGATAAGCTGTTAATAAGGACGACAGCTTCTATCGAGCATAGGTCGCTGTAGGCCATATGGGTTGGTTGTCCTCTTAAGCAAGGAGTGTGGAGACACTGATATGGCATACAGGTGAGATATAAGGGTACATCATCATTGAACGTGACCAACTCCAGAGCATTCTGCTGTCGAGAATGTCTCTGATGGAATATAGGTATAAGTGTCCCTTAGACTTGAGATCGCCTCAGTGACTTACAAGCAACTCACTGTGCTTTGGTACTAGACTAACTGAATTTCTAATTCAGAGATGGAAGACTTCTGGTACAGTCAAGTACTTGCAAAGTCAGAGTGTGATCGAGATGGGATTGACCACTCCAAGAGTTGGAGAAGAATGAGTCGCTGTATTTCAATTTAGCAAAATCTTGGCCAAGGTAATCCATCAGATGGATTTGATATTTTGAAATACAATGTGGACAACCTGATCAGAGTTGACAGTTGAACTCTGGGGTATCCTATGATCATTTTGGTCAAGGGGATGAATTAAATGAAAACTATATCCGTATGGGTTCTAAGGATGTTGTACTACACATTCGACCTATCCGATCGTCGGGTACCATTGCTAGATGGTCACTTCGATTGGTACAAAAATTTATTTCTGTGCTACCGACTTAGGTTTGGACCTATGAGGTCACACACATTAGAGTTCATGATCTGATCGGATGGTTGATCAATGATTAAGAATCGTTCTAGGGTTAAATGATCAATACGATTGACATTTAACCCAGTGCAAGTATTGCAGGAGGATCGATTAGCAATTCGATTGCTAATTGGCTTAATTTGATTAAGCCAATGGGTTGAGATTAAGTATAATTAAATATGATTTAATTATATTTATTTTGAGCTTGATTGGATCAAGTCCAATTGGTTTATTGGATAAGCCAAGTGCAAGGAAAAACTAGTCCTAGTTCAACTAGGACTTGGATCAATCTAATTTCCAATTTGATTAGAAAATTAAATCAGATTTATATCTAATTTAATCTGATTAAATTAGGTTCTTAATTGCGTTAAGACCTATTTTAATTAGGTTGATCTAATTTTGGTTTGATTTGGTTTGGAAAACCAAATTAAAACAAGTCATAAGATAGAATCCTAGTAAGACTAGGATTCCACCTTGCGCCACATAAGCCTTCCCCACGCCCTCTCTCTTATTCAACGCCAATCTCCACTTATTTTGTGCAACAAAAGCCCTCTCCCATGTTCACAAAAGGTCTCCTCTCTTCTTTCTTACATGGAAGGTGGTTTGGATCAAATCAAAATGGAATAAGTTTGGATTTCGAATTCTATGAGATAGAGTTTTAGAAATCCAAAACTCTTTCAATTTTGCATCGAATTTATCCAAATTTTTTTTTGGAATTTTTGTGGCTTTTAGGGTATATATTGTGCACCCTTTTCTGGTGATCCATGCATGAAAATAAGGAGGAGGTGCTCAAGAGTTGGGCGCCCCTTAACTTGCCATGTTTGGATAAGCCTTGACTAGGTATTTGACCTAGACAAGGACTCTATCATATCTCTTTGTATAAAATGATTTTCTTTATAAAATTTTAGGAGAAGATAGATATTTGAGATAACTTTGTTCCATCCAAAAATCACAGAGAAAAACCTTTTGATCGTGGAGATATAAAAGATGCAAGTTAGGGTATCTAGAGAGAAAAACGTGAAGAAGAAGAGGGTCTTCTTCTAGGGTTTTTTGTTTCATATCTTTCCTCCCTCCATCTTGAGTTTCCTGAGAGCGTCTCAGATCTGAAACCCCTCCTTTTACTTTCCATCTTTAGAAGAGTCCAAATCAAGAAAAAATAGACACCTGATCAACCATCAAAGAAGGATCAGCACAGTACGAGCATACTGTGCTGATTTCCTGAAGCAGGACTTCTGATCGAGATTCGTGGGCTCGTGTGGACGACTCCTAGAGGCCGGATGCGTGTGAGGCTTGCAACATCATCCTTAAGCCCGGATCAACGAGGTTAGAGCATCTAACTTGCAAGGTAATAGATCTGATCTATTGTTTAATACATACATTAGATGTGGTATAGAAACATGTTGATATGATCAACATGTAGTTCATGCTATACTTATATATTTTAATTTTTGATTTAATGCTATGTAATAATTATTTAATAAGATCTTAGATCTAGGGATTCTCTAATTTTAGAAAATAAATTTTGATTTATTTTAGTCTTCCGCAATATGATCTTGAAAAAGTTTCAAGATCTAACCCTGAAACCCTAGATCTGGTTCCAACAATTGGTATCAGAGCCTAGGTTCTTTATTACATGATTATTTATACATGCTTAGATTATTTCTTAGATTATATCTAATTTATAATTTAATTATTAAATCTAAAATTAAAATTTTAGATCAATCACAAACTGCAAGGTTGTCCTGCTGTAAGGTTTAACCCTTACAGTGCAAAGGTTGTCCTAGTTTGTGTAGATCTAGCTTTAATCATAAATTTGTTAGATATGATCTAGATTAAATTTATAATTTATTAGATTTAAAAGATATTTAAATCTGAAATAAAATCTTTTTGTTAATAATTTTTGTGCAAAGAAATTGTTTAAAGTTAAAATTGTTTCAATTACATGAACCTGTTTAGATTAGATCTAAAGTAGTTTCATATTTATTTCACTTGTATCTTGATTATGAATCAAACATGCAATATGGTTGGTAGAATCATATTGTAAAATTATTTTTTGAAAAGCCAAACCCAACCCTCAGCCCAAAACTTAATTAAGAATTAAGAAGTTGTTTGATTAGGTTCTAGGATTGTGAATTGAAGAACCTAAGACACAAATCATAACACATTGGGTTAATGGGTTAGTGGGAATTAGGTCCATTAATTGGGTTAGACCTATGGTTAGATTAAAGATGGACTTAATTAGAGAATTGACTAAATCTAATCAATTATTGTCTTAGATTAGGTCAAGGATTCTCTAGATCAATTACAATAGTTGTAGTTGGTCAAGTCCATGTCTTTAACGAGAACCAAATGGACTTGATTCTTGGCTAAGCGGTCTAGCACGAACTGTTTGGTTGATCTAATCGAAACTAATTAAACCAGTTGGTGTCCAAGGTAAACCAGACTGGTGGTTTTTAATTGGGAGCCCGCTTACCTGGCCATTTCTGATGGTGTCTAAGGCAAGCTTTGACAGACCCTCCCACTGATCGAACTTACCTGGCCTCTTGGTGAAATTATGTTTTGATCGGATCACTTGACTATTCGAGCTGACCCATGTCAGCTAGGTAAATCAGTGTGACTGATTTAGGTGCTCCTAGACCAGCCCTTTTAATGGTCTCCCTTAAGCTGACTTGGTGAAGCCAGTGGGAGGATCATGATAAGCTGGTTCATCTGACCTCATCCTCTAAATTATTTAAATCTTCTAAAATTATTAGGTCTTTAAAATGACAAAGTTATGGAGATAATTGAGTCATAGCCTCCCATTAAGGTGTTTGATAATGAGTCCATTAACTCAATAATCATTGCAGACCCAAAGGCCTGGTGCTTGTTGACTAATGAAATTATCACTCATCATATGATGACTTGGAAGTGTCTCTCTAATGGTGGTTAGGTGAGCCAACCAAAGTTGGGCTTAATCATTCGTTGGTTAGATACACCAAGTATGATCATGTTAATGGTTGGACCTAACCAGATCCTTACAGTGGAGGCCAAAGCCTACTGATTAGGCTTCTGGGGCAAAATTAAAATTACTAGAAATTGTTTAGAGAAATAATTGGTTATGAACCTACCCTTAGATGTACATGGGTTGGCCAACCAAAGTTGGGCTTGTGTGCAGTCTAAGTGGATTCTAGTACCCACTAAGAAATTAGGGTAATTCCTCGAATTGGAGGTAGAGGCTACCAATTTGAATAAAATAGTGAGAGAAAACTTTTGATTAAAGTCCAAATCTTTAGGTTTAATGAATCAATTACTAATTAGGTTATGGTTCTCCTTTGTGCAAATATGGCCACTTCCCTATCGCTCCGATCATTGTTGGACAATGATATATTGGTGGGACCCAACTTCGGTAGCTGGTACCGAAAGTTGAAGATAGTCCTGGAGGATGAACGGATCCTATATGTGATAATGGATCCTGCACCTGAGGAGCCAGCTGTCAATGCACGTGGAACAGTCAGAGACACTTACCAGAAGTGGCTCAGTGATCGAACCACGGTGCGCTGTATCATGCTGGCTGCCATGAGCGAAGAGTTCAGTCACAGATTCGAGACGACTCAGTCAAAGGATATGCTTCAAGTATTGGAGGATGCCTTTGGCACACCCGATGATGTGGAGAGGCACAAGACTAGTTGTGCCATCTTCAACGTCAAAATACGGGATGGTGCCTCTGTCACTGATCATGTATTGTACATGATCGGGCTGATGGAAAGATTGAGCAAGCTCGGCTTTCCCTTGCATGAGCAGCTTGAGAAAGATGCAATACTGAACTCACTGCCCAAGTCTTATCTCCCATTTCTCACTCATTATAGAATGACAAAGCCTGAAGAGAACTACCACGGGTTATTGGGGTTGCTTCAAAACTTTGAGAAGGATCACCAACTTTACAAGGAGTCGGTGAACTTAGTGGGAGGTTCGTCTTCTAGTTCTCGACCTTTTAAGAAAGGGAAGAAGAACAAGAAGAAGAAAGTGAAGAAGGTGCAAGTTCAGGCTGGGACGTCAGTGCAGAGCCAGACCAAAAAGATCAAGCCTGATAAGAGTCTATTCTACTGGCAAGCACCCTAGATTAGATAGTGTGTCAGATATCTACTTATGGCACTGTAGGCTAGGTCATATAAACAAGAACAGAATAAACAGGTTGACTCAAGAGGGAATCCTCGAAGTCAGTGATTGTGAATCACTTCCAACCTGTGAGTCCTGTCTTCTTGGTAAAATGACCAAGTCACCTTTTACTGGAAAAGGTGAGAGAGCTACTGAGCTCTTGGGCCTAGTACATACTGATGTATGCGGGCCCATGAGCACCAGTGCTAGAGATGGATATTTCTACTTCACAACTTCACGGATGATCTATCCCGATATGGATATGTCTATCTGATGAAACATAAGTCGGATTCATTTGAAATGTTCAAATGATTCCGAAGTGAAGTAGAAAAATAAACTGGGTAGAGTATTAAAACTCTTCGATCTGATCGAGGAGGAGAATACCTTTCTAGTGAATTTCTCACATATCTAGGAGAGAATGGGATTCTCTCCCAATGGACTCCTCCAAGAACACCACAGCATAATGGTGTGTCTGAAAGGAGGAATCGGACTCTGTTAGACATGGTCCGATCCATGATGGGTTTTGCTAGCTTGCCGATTTCCTTCTAGGGATATGCACTCGAATCGGCCTGTTATCTGTTTAATAGGGTTTCAAGTAAGTCTGTAATTAAGACTCCATATGAGATATGGACAGGGTGTAAGCCAGTACTTTCACACCTTAGGGTCTGGGGGTGCCCGACCTATGTCAAACGATTAGTCACAGACAAACTTGGACCTAGGTCTGACAAATGCTCATTCATAGGGTACCCCAAAGAGACAAAAGGATATTTTTTCTACCATGCTGATGAACAAAAGGTGTTCGTCAGCCTTAAGGCAATCTTTTTAGAAAAGGAGTTCCTTGGTGAAGGAACCGTTGCCTCTAAGGTTGAACTTGATGAAGTTCAACAGGTAGAAGGACCGACACCAATAGCTGAACCTGAGTCGGATATGATTAGATCAGATCCGGAGCCCAATATACCTGCACCATTAAGGCGATCCGGTAGAGTACCGCGTCAGCTGGACAGATACTACGGTTTTTTGGTCCGGGATGGTGATTCCATCGAACTTGATGAGAATAATGAGGATCCGATCACCTATATGGATGCAATGCAGAGACCTGATTCTGAGAAATGGCTTAAAGCCACGAAATCCAAAATGGAGTCCATGAAGGTCAACAATGTATGGACATTGGTTGACCCACCTAAAGGGGTTAAACCCATTGGGTGTAAATGGGTCTTCAAAAGGAAGAGGGGTGCAGACGGAAAGGTGGAGACCTATAAAGCCCATCTGGTCGCCAAGGGGTATCGTCAACATTATGGTATTGACTATGACGAGATATTTTTTCCTGTGGCAATGCTCAAATCCATTCAGATAATGCTTGCAATAGCTGCCCATCTGGATTATGAGATCTGGCAGATGGATGTAAAGACAGCTTTCCTGAATGGAGAGCTGACTGAAGAGGTGTATATGATACAACCTGAGGGATTTACATTCACAGATGAGTCCAAGGGTGCAAGCTTCAGAGATCCATTTATGGACTGAAGCAAGCTTCTCGGAGTTGGAACATGCATTTTGATAAGGTGATCAAAATGTATGGCTTCATTAAGAATGGAGAAGAGCCCTGCATCTATAAATAGGCAAATGGTCCAGTTGAGGTATTCCTTGTCTTGTAAGTGGATGACATTCTCTTAATCGAGAATGACATCCCCGCACTACAGGGAATAAAAGTTTGGTTGTCATCACAGTTCTCCATGAAGGACTTGGGTGAAGCATCCTACATCTTAGGGATGAAGATCTATAGGGATAGATCTAAAAGGATGCTTGGGTTATCCCAGTCCATGTACATAGATACTGTGCTGAAGAGGTTCAGCATGGAGAATTCCAAGAAGGGCTATCTATCGATAGGCCATGGAATTTCTCTCTCTAAGAAGGATTGTCCGACAACTCCTGAAGAGAGAGAGCGTATGAGTAGAGTCCCATATGCTTCAGCCGTGGGATCTATCATGTACGCCATGACATGTACAAGACCAGATGTGGCATACTCACTAAGAGTAGTGAGTAGATACCAATCTGATCCTGGAGAAAATCACTGAAAAGTGGTTAAAGCCATCCTTAAGTATTTGAAAAATACTAAGGACCAATGGTTGCTTTATGGCGAGTCAGATCTGAAACTTATGGGGTTCACTGACTCCAGCTTCCAATCTGACCATGATAACAGCAGGAGCGTGTCGGGTTATATCTTTACTCTGAATGGTGGAGCCATCTACTGGAAGAGTTCCAAGCAGCATACTGTGGCAGACTCTGTTTGTGAAGTAGAGTACATCGCAGCATTGGATGCTGCGAAGGAAGCTGTGTGGCTGAGAAAATTCATCAACGAGCTCAGAGTAGCACCCTCCCTCGATGGTCTGGTACTGCTCTACTATGACAGCACTGGTGCCATAGCTCAGGTGAAGGAATCCAAAGTACATCAGCGGACGAAGCACATCTTGCACCGCTTCCACCTGGTCCGAGAGATCGTGGATCGAGGCGACGTCGACCTTCAGAAGATCGACGGAAAGGAGAACCTAGCCGACCCCTTCACTAAAGCCCTGGCGATAAAAGAGTTCGACAACCATAAGTCGAAGATGGATATTAGATACTGTGCCGAGTGGCTTTAGGACAAGTGGGAGTTGTTGGGAAATGTGTCCCAAAAAGCCAATCATCAAGCTGTTGACGGTTGAGCAACCAAGTATTGTAATTGATTTATTAATAAATAAAATATATTTGGCATCTTCATCATAAGCTTTTATCTTCTAATGAACTCCATTGTTATGATGAAGTCCTTAGGACTATTTAAGTTCGATAAAGAGAGGATTTATCGATTAGTCCTTAAAACTGTTCATGATCAAATGATAAGCTGTTAATAAGGACGATAGCTTCTATCGAGCATAGGTCGCTGTAGGCCATATGGGTTGGTTGTCCTCTTAACCAAGGAGTGTGGAGACACTGGTATGGCATACAGGTGATATGTAAGGGTACATCATCATTGAATGTGACCAACTCCAGAGCATTCTGCTGTCGAGAATGTCTTTGATGGGATATAGGTATAAGTATCCCTTAGACTTGAGATTACCTCAGTGACTTGCAAGCAACTCACTGTGCTTTGGTACTGGACTAACTGAATTTCTAATTCAGGGATGGAAGGCTTCTGGGTACAGTCAAGTACTTGCAAAGTCAGAGTGTGATCAAGATGGGACTGACCACTCCAAGAGTTGGAGAAGAATGAGTCGCTGTATTTCAATTTAGCAAAACCTTGGCCAGGATAATCCATCAGATGGATTTGATATTTTGAAATACAATGTGGACAACCTGATCAGAGTTGACAGTTGAACTCTGGGGTATCCTATGATCATTTTAGTCAAGGGGATGAATTATATGAAAACTATATCCGCATGGGTTCTAAGGATGTTGTTCTACACATTCGACCTATCCGATCGTCGGGTACCATTGCTAGATGGTCACTTCGATTGGTACAAGAATTTATTCCTGTGCTACCGACTTTGGTTCGGACCTATGAGGTCACACACATTAGAGTTCATGATCCGATCGGATGGTTGATCAATGATTAAGAATCGTTCTAGGGTTAAATGATCAATACGATTGACATTTAACCCAGTGCAAGTATTGCAGGAGGATCGATTAGCAATTCGATTGCTAATTGGCTTTATTTGATTAAGTCAATGGATTGAGATTAAGTATAATTAAATATAATTTAATTAGATTTATTTTGGGCTTGATTGGATCAAGTCCAATTGGTTTATTGGATAAGCCAAGTGCAAGGAAAAACTAGTCCTAGTTCAACTAGGACTTGGATCAATCTAATTTCCAATTTGATTAGAAAATTAAATCAGATTTATATCTAATTTAATCTGATTAAATTAGATTCTTAATTGGGTTAAGATCTATTTTAATTAGGTTGATCTAATTTTGGTTTGATTTGGTTTGAAAAACCAAATTAAAACAAGTCATAAGATAGAATCCTAGTAAGACTAGGATTCCACCTTGCGCCACATAAGCCTTCCCCACGCCCTCTCTCTTATTCAATGCCAATCTCCACTTATTTTGTGCGACAAAAGCCCTCTCCCAGGTCTCTCCCACGTTCACAAAAGGTCTCCTCTCTTCTTTCTTACATGGAAGGTGGTTTGGATCAAATCAAAATGGAATAAGTTTGGATTTCGAATTCTATGAGATAGAGTTTTAGAAATCCAAAACTCTTTCAATTTTGCACCGAATTTATCCAAATTTTTTTTGGAATTTTCATGGCTTTTAGGGTACACATTGTATACCCTTTACTAGTGATCCATGTACAAAAATAAGGAGGAGGTGCTCAAGAGTTGGGCGCCCCTTAACTTGCCATGTTTGGATAAGCCTTGACTAGGTATTTGACCTAAACAAGGACTCTATCATATCTCTCTATATAAAATGAGTTTTTTTGTGAAATTTTAGGAGAAGATAGAAATTTGAGAGACCTTTGTGCCACCCAAAAATCAGAGAGAAAAACCTTTGGATCATGGAGATGTAAAAGACGCAAGTTAGGGTGTCTAGAGAGAAAAACGTGAAGAAGAAGAGGGTCTTCTTCTAGGGTTTTTTATTTCATATCTTTCCTCCCTCCATCTTGAGTTTCCTGAGAGCATCTCAGATCTGAAACCCCTCCTTTTACTTTCCATCTTTGGAAGAGTCCAAATCAAGAAGGAGGCACTTGATCAACCATCAAAGAAGGATCAGCGCAGTACTAGCATACTGTGCTGATTTCCTGAAGCAGGACTTCTGATCGAGATTTGTGGGCTCGTGTGGATGACTCCTAGAGGTCGGACGCGTGTGTAGCTTGCAACATCATCCTTAAGCCCAGATCAGTGAGGTTAGAGCGTCTAACTTGCAAGGTAATAGATCTGATCTATTGTTTAATACATACATTAGATGTGGTATAGAAACATGTTGATATGATCAACATGTAGTTCATGCTATACTTATATATTTTAATTTCTGATTTAATGCTATGCAATAATCATGTAATAGGATCTTAGATCTAGGGATTCTCTGGTTTTAAAAAATAAATTTTGATTTATTTTAGTCTTCCGCTGTATGATCTTGAAAAAGTTTCAAGATCTAATCCTGAAACCCTAGATCTGGTTCCAACATCGGAGCATCCGAAGAATCGACAAACATCGATCGAAGGAGTTCGATCAGCATCGACCGTCAAAAGGGCTCTAACACGAGCTAGCATTCGTGAGGAGTCGATCAGATCGGGAGCTTCATGTGGACGATCCGTAGAGACCAGACATACTGTGTGACTGTGTCGTGATGATCAGACTCTCCCGACGGTGATCAGATTGCGGCGATCTACTACCCGCACAAAGGTATTGTGTTCTGAACACATTACAGTAAAGTGTTTACTGTTCAAATTTGAATTTCAAATTTAAATGCATGCATGCTATATTTCATATTTAGATCTTAGTATAGGATAAATTTATATTAATTAATTAGATTAATTAATATTTTTTCACTATAAAATTATAATTTTAAAAAAAATTTAAAATTACCATTTTACCCCTACACTGAATTTTTGCTTCAAATGGTATCAGAGTAGGTTCTTAGATATGATATATATATTTGCATGCGTAGATTAAGTTGTAATCTAAAAGTTTAAATTTAAAATTTGAAATTTAAAATTTGAAATTTGAATTTTGAAAGTTGTTCGAAATTTAAAATTTAAAAATTTGAAATTCAAAATTTGAAATTTGAATTTTGAAATTTGAAATTCAAAATTCAGAATCCAAAAATTTGAAATTCAAAATTTGAAATTTGAAATTTGAAATTTGGTTGAAATTTCAAATTTAAAATTCAAAATTTAATATTCAAAATTTAAAATTCAAAATTTTGAAATTTGAAATTTGAAATTTGTTTGAAATTTAAAATTCAAAATTTAAAATTTAAAATTTAAAATTTAAATTTTGAAATTGGTATATTTAGATATACTTGATCTAAGTAGCAAGTAATCGAATTGGATTGGTTGCCATGGCCGTCCGATCATAGGAGAAAAGTAGGGTTTAAAGGCCCTCTCCTCCCATTCGATGGGGTCTCCTATGGCGGTAGGGGTGCCGTTGTAATTATATCCCATGCAGATGAAGCAGCGAAAGGAATTAATTGTAAAGGTTCAATTATAAAATTTATCATGAATGTGTTAGATTAGATCTAAAAGAATATTCATGATTTATTTTGATTGAGTTATTTTCTATTATGTAATTAGCAATAGGATTGCTATTTATGAAATATGCTGATCTATTTGTGAATTAAGTCAACATATTTGGTGAACAGAAAATAAAACTTTTCAAATTTAAAAATTATTTTCGAAATATCAAACCCTGACCCATCAACCCAAATACTTAATTAAAAGAATTAAGTGTTGTCTAGTAGGTCTAGAATTGTGAATTAAGACATAAGACAATTGCATAAACTTGTGGATCAATGGGTTAGATGGATTAGGTACATAATTGGGTTAGACCTAAGGTTAGCTTAAAGAAAAAGACTAAATTAGAGTAATTGGTCAAATCTAATCAAAAGTTGAATTAGATTAGGTCAAGGATACTCTAGACTCAACTTCAATAGTTGTAGTTGAATGGGTCCATGTCTTTAACTAGACCAAGATGGACTTAAGTCATGGCTACGTGGTGGAACCCTATTTACTAAGTTGATCAAATTAAAACTAATGAACCGGTTGGTGTCTAAGGTAAGTTTGGCAGTTTGACCAGTGGTTTTTAAGCGGGAGCTACTTGCAGTGATTCGATCTCTGACGAGTTAATGGCTTATCCCCACCACTGATCTCACTTACCTGGCCAACCTGGTGAATTAGATTTTGATTAGATCACTTGGTGATTAGGGCTCACCCATGTCATTAGGTAAATCAGTTTGACTGATTTAGGTGCTCCTAATGCCAGCTTTAATTAATTTTTTTTTTTTAATCTGACTTGGTGAAGTCAGTGGGAGGATTGAAATTGGCTGGATATTTCTCATCTATCCTTTAATAAAATCCCCAAAAATTATTGGATCCCTAAAAATGATTAAGTTATATTGATAACTAAGTCATAGCCTCCCATTAAGTGAGTGATAATGAGTCCATTAGTTTAATAATCATTAGAGGCCCAAAGGCTTGGTGCTTATTGACTAATGGAATTATCATTCATAATATGATAATTTGGTTTGAGTCTTTCTTATGGTGGTCAGGTTGGCCGGCCAAAGTCGGGCCTGATCATTTATTGGTCCGATTCATCAAATCAAATCATGTTAATGGTTGGACCTAACCAGATCTTTTCAGTGGAGGCCAAAGCCTACTGATTAGGTTCTGGGGCAAAATCAATTACTAGAAGTTGTTTAGAGAAACAACTGGTTATGAACCTATCCATAGATGCACATGGGTTGACCAACCAAAGTTGGGCTCGTGTGTAGTCTGTGTGGATTCTAATATCCACTAAGGAATTAAAGTAATTTCTCAAATTGGAGGTTGAGGCTACCAGTTCGTAAAAATACTGGGAGAAACTTTAGACTAAAGTTCAAGTCTTTAGTATTTATAATTTATGTACTAATAGAGGACTGGTTTTCCTTTATGCAGCTATGGCCACTACCTTGTCCCTCTGGTCATTATTAGATAATGACAAGCTCATGGGATCTAATTTCGATAGCTGGTATCAAAAATTAAAAATCATCCTTGAGCATGAGCAGATCATTTATGTAGTAACGAATCCGGCACCTGAGGAGCCAGCCCCGAATGTTAGAGGGATGGTCCGAGATACTTATCAGAAGTGGCTCAACGACCGCACCACCGTTCGGTGCATTATGCTAGCGGCAATGAATGATGAGTTCAGCCACAGGTTCGAGAACGCCCAGCCACAGGAGATGCTTCAAATATTGAACGACTCCTTTGGCACGCCTAACGATGTTGAAAGGTGCAAAACTAGTTGTGCCATTTTCAATGCTCGGATGAGGGATGGAGCCTCAATCACTGATCATGTACTGTACATGATCAAAATGATTGAGCGCCTAAGTAAACTGGATTTTCTCCTACACGAGTAGCTCGGTAAGGATGCGATCCTTAATTCTCTACCCAAGTCCTTCCTTCCCTTCCTTACTCATTTTCGAATGACAAAGCCTACAGTGGACTACCACGGCTTGTTGGGGCTGCTGCAGAACTTTGAGAAGGATCACCAGCTCCATAAGGAGTCGGTGAATGTTGTGGGAGGGTCTTCTTCTAGTCGTCGACCCTTTAAGAAAGGAAAGAAGAACAAGAAGAAGAAGAATAAGAAGGTGCAGCTGCATGCTGGGATGTCTGCACAGGGTCAGACCAAGAAGCGCAAGCCCGACCAGAGCCAGGCGGAGTGCTTCTTTTGCTAGAAGCAGGGGCACTGGAAGAGGAACTGTCCTTTATACATTGTCTCACTGGATCCGAACAGGTCGAAGAAGAAGCAAGATACTTATATGATAACACCTTGCAACTTTTTCATTTGTGATACTACTGCCTGGGTATTGGATACCGGAAGCCCTTATCATATTTACAATTCGATGCACGGTCTGCAGGTCAGTAGGAGATTTGATGAAGGCGAGAGATTCCTGAATGTTGGAGATGGAAGCAAAGTTCTAGTTCTAGCATTAGGAATTAAGAACCTTGTAATCAATTCTCGAAACGTAATTCTGAGTGAATGTCACTATTGTCCAAGCTTTTTATTAAATATTATTTCTGTAGGCCTTTTGGCCATGAACGGTTATCAATTTTTAATAAAAAAAAATATTTGCAATATCATTTTGAATGGTGTTACTATTGAAGCACGATCCTGGCTCCTCCCACAGACCTTGGGTGCAGTGAAACCAGCAAGGAATAAATCTGGAGACTTCTGGACTCGATCAAAGGCCCTTGACGAAATCAGCCTGATTGCTGTCTTCTTCGTCAGCCTTTCGTTCCAGATGAAGAATGCCTCTAAAATCACCTTTAAAAAATCTAAGATCTGGTACCCAACCAGATCAGGCCTGGATCGAGGCCTTCCAATTCATAGATCTTGAATCAAGATATTCTAGATAGGGAAGAAGGTAGATGGAGACAGACCTTGCAGATCTGTCCTACTGCAGCCTTTCCTGTAGATCTATTGATGGAGATCTCATCCACACCTCAAACGACCTCAGATCAACTCCAGATCTGAGAAGAACTTGTACCAACCTCCTCACAAGAGATTCCAGATCCAGATCTAAGAGGAACTTACAGGATAGATCTGCAAGATTTGGTTCTATCTACCTTCTTCCCTATCTAGAATGCCCTGATTCAAGATCTATGAATTGGAAGACCTCAGTCCAGGCCTGATCTGGTTGGATACCAGATCTTGGATTTTTTAGAGGTGATTTAGAGGTGTTCTTCATCTGGAATGAAAGGCTGACGAAAAAGACAGCAACCAGACTGATTTCATCAAGGGCCTTCGATCGAGTCCAGAAGTCTCCAGATTTGTTCATTGCTGGTTCTGCTACACCCAAGGTCCATGGGAGGAGCCGGGATCATGCTCCAATAGTTACAATATTTGTTAGACAACTTAATAATGGAATTTACTTTCTATCACAACCTGTTAATGTGGTTCAAACCTCTAGTAAATGCCTTAGAATAGATAATGTGTTAGAAGTCTACCTTTGGTACTGTAGGCTAGGTCATATCAATAAGAACAGGATAAACAGGTTGGCTCAAGAAGGAATTCTTGAAGTAGGTGATTGTGAATCACTTCCAACCTGTGAGTCCTGTCTTCTTGGTAAAATTACCAAATCACCTTTTACTGGGAAAGGTGAGCGAGCCAGTGAACTCTTAGGTCTGGTACATTCTGATGTATGTGGACCCATGAGCTCAAGTGCAAGAGGTAGATATTTCTACTTCATAACCATCACAGACGACCTATCGAGGTATGGGTATGTCTATTTAATGAAGTATAAGTCAGAGTCGTTTGAAATATTCAAACTATTTCGAAATGAGGTAGAAAAACAAACTGGAAAGTGTATTAAAACTCTTCGATCTGATTGAGGAGGTGAATACCTTTTCAATAATTTTCTGACATATCTTGGGGAGAATGGGATTCTCTCTCAGTGGACACCTCCTGGAACACCACAGCATAATGGTGTGTCTGAAAGGAGGAATCGAATCTTGTTGGACATGGTTCGATCCATGATGGGGTTTGCTGGTCTGCCGATCTCCCTTGGGGATATGCACTCGAATCAGCTTGTTACCTTCTAAATAGAGTTTCGAGTAAGTCTGTAACCAAAATGCCATATGAGATATGGATAGAACGTAAGCCAGTACTCTCGCACCTTAGGGTTTGGGGGTGTCCGGCTTATGTTAAACGTTTAATTACGGACAAGCTTGGACCTAGGTCTGACAAGTGTAATTTTATAGGGTACCCAAAAGAGACCAAAGGATATTACTTCTACCTAGCTGATGAGCAAAAAATATTTGTCAGCCTTAAGGCAATCATTTTGGAAAAGGAGTTCCTTGGTGAAGGGACTATTGCCTCTAAGGTCGAACTTGATGAAGTTCGGTAGGTGGAAAAACTGACACAAGTTACTGAACCAGAACCAAATTTGGTTACAGCAGATCCGGAGCCCACGATGGTGAGGAAGCGGTTCCAAGCACGAGAAGTTGAAGATCCCAAGTGCTGAAAATTTTCAGCAAGGTACCATCAAGGTATATTCTACACTTCTTGATTTTATATTGCTTGTTTGGCTTGGATCCAGTCATGGGCAGCAATATGAAGGTCGATTTCGAGAAGTTTGATGGCAAGAGAAATTTTTTCATGTGAAAAATTCGGGTGGAGGATCTTCTGGTGCAAGCAGATCTGGATCAGGCTTTGGATGCGAAGCCTGAGGGAATGACAGATAGACAGTGGGCATCGTTGGAGAAGAAAGCATGCTCGGTGATCAGAGGATGTTTGGCGGATGCGACGTTGTATTCGGTGCTAGAAGAAAAGACCCCGAAGGGCCTTTGGTCGAAGTTGCACACCATGTATATGGGGAAGAATATGTGTAACAAGCTAATGCTGAAGAAGAGGTTGTACAATCTTCGGATGCAGGAGGGATCTGATGTGATTGGTCACATTCAGAGGTTCGACCAGTTGTGCATGGAGTTGATGAATATCGGGGTGAAGCTGGATGAGGAGGACAAGTCCCTGTTGCTTTTGTGTTCGCTGCCAGAATAATATGACTCTTTGGTGACTACACTGCTCTACGACAAGGAGACTCTGGAATATGAGGACATGGTCTCGGTGATGAGGTCTAATTAGCAAAGAGAAAAGTTGACCAGAGATCAAGCTCCCCAGGAGGGTTTGGTAGTAGGGGAGAGGACAGGTAGAGGCAGAGGCAGAAGCAAGTTCAGGGGGCGGTCCAAGTCCAGGAAGGGAAAGAAAGAGATGAAATGCTTCAAGTGCAACGAGCTTGGGCACTTCAAGGGAGAATGTCCACTATGGAAGAGCAAGAAGGGAGAAAGAAGTGGCTCAGAATCAGTGAGTGCAGTTGCTGGGCAGTAGGTGGAGGATGATCTACTTGTGGTATCAGATGGTCACAAGCATTACACAGAGGAGTGGACACTAGACTCTGCGTGCTCACATCACTACACACCACACAGGTCTTGCTTTGCGACATACACCAAGACAGATGAGGGATCAGTGACTCTAGGCGACAATCATCCTTGCAAGGTGGCTAGGATAGGGACAGTCAGGGTGAGGATGTTTGATGGGATTGTGAGGACATTGATAAATGTAAAGCACATCCCGAAGCTGGAAAAGAATCTGGTGTCATTAGGCTACTTGGAGTGCAGTGGATACAGCTTCAGTAGTAGGGCTAGAAGCGGAGTACTGAATATCTCCAATGGAGCTATGGTAGTGATGAGAGGCAGGAGGTTGGACAATAACCTCTATCGCATAGAGGGATCTGTGGTGATTGGAGAGTCTGATGCAGCAGCTGTAGCACAGGACCAGCAGGGGGCTTACAGGATGTGGCACTACCACCTAGGCCACATGGGTGACAAGAGGCTGAGGGAGTTGAGCAGGAGAGGACTCATCTCTGATTTGGAGGATGGTGCTACAGGGGAGATCTGTGAGCCTTGCCAGATGGGAAAGCAGATGAGAGTTCAGTTCAACATCAGTACAGCCCGCAGTGCAGTCCCTCTGGAGTTAGTACACACAGATGTGTGGGGACCAGCCCCAGTTTTAGCTAAGAATGGGGCCAGATACTTCATGACCCTGATTGATGATTTCTCAAGGAAACTCTAGATTTACTTCATGAGAGAGAAGTCTGAGGTCTTCACCAAGTTCAAGATCTGGAGAGCTGAGGTAGAGAAGGAGCAGGAGAGGAGCGTGAAGTGTCTGATGTCAGACAATGGCAGGGAGTACACCAGTAGAGAGTTCCAGGACTACTGTGAGGAGTGTGGGATCAGAAGACACTTCTCAGTTAAGGGGACTCCACAGCAGAATGGGGTGGCCGAGAGGATGAACAGAATACTTTTGGAAAAGGCACGATGCATGAGGCTGCAGGCAGGGCTTCCAAAGGAGTTTTGGGTTGACATAGTTGACACAGCGGGTTACTTGGTCAATCGATCACCTCACACCAGGTTGGATGGCAGGCTTCCAGAGGAGGTGTGGTCTGGGAGGACAGTTGGGCTGGACCATCTACGGGTATTTGGGTGCACGGCCTATGTGCACATTGGAGCTAGTGAGCGGAGCAAGCTAGACGCCAGATCATGCAAGACGGTGTTTCTAGGCTATCCACGAGGAGTCAAGGGATACAGGCTGTGGGATCCCTTAAAAAAAAAGGTCATCATTAGTTGGGATGTGACTTTTGATGAGGAGTCAGTCCTACGGAGGCAAGCAGGCATGGAGGAGCAGCAGGAGCAGGAGGAGGTCCAGCAGGGCGCTGCTGGACAGCTTACCTCATTGATTTTGCTTCTTGAAGGTACTACTAGAGGACATGATATTCAGGTGGAGCACCTACCTAAGGTGTCTCCACAGGTGAAGAGGACTCGGATGGATGATCGAGGTGGAGAGGTCCAGTAGGAGCGAGGTGGACCGAGGACTGATATCGGTGTTGCCCTACACAAGCCGAAGAGGACCATCAGGCAACCAAACCAATACGACTTCGAGGAAATGCTGTCATATGCCCTGGTGACAGTGAATGGAGACCCATATACGTATCAGGAGGTTATTGAGAGCCAGGACAGAGAGCGGTGGGTCCAGACGATGTCCGAGGAGACGCAGTCTCTCCACCAGAACCAGACATGGTGATTGGTGCAGTTGCCACAGGGGAAGAGGCCCATTGGCTGCAAATGGGTCTACAGTCGCAAGGAAGGGCCTTCAGAGCAGGGAGGTATCAGATTCAAGGTGAGGTTAGTGGCCAAGGAATACTTCCAGAAGGAAGGCATCGACTTCAGCGAGGTCTTCTCTCCCGTCGTCAAACATACTTCCATCAGAGTGTTGCTGAGCATTGTAGCAGCTCAGGATTTAGAGCTGGAGCAGATGGATGTCAAGACAGCGTTCCTCCATAGGCATTTGGAGGAGAGGATTTACATGGAGCAGCCACCCAATTTCAGGGATCCAGGATCAAAGGGAAAGGTTTGTTTGTTGCAGAAGTCGCTGTACGGGCTGAAGCAGCCACCGAGGTAATGGTACAAGCGGTTCGACTCCTATGTGCGCAGCATTGGACTTTCCAAGTGCGAGTTTGATCCCTGTGTTTATGTTCAGTCTCTTGAGGATGGTTCTAGGGTGTTCCTACTCTTGTATGTGGATGACATGCTTATAGCATGCAAGAGTAGGAAGGTTGTGCAGGATCTGAAGGCATCCTTATCTTGGGAGTTTGAGATGAAGGATTTGGGCCCTGCAAGGAAGATCCTAGGCATGGAGATTTTTAGAGACCGAGCCAGGAGGGTGCTGCATCTATCTCAGGGGGGCTACATATAGAAGGTCTTAGAGAGGTTCGGGATGAAGGGAGCAAAGCCAGTGGAGCTGCCACTTGCCGGTCACTTCAGACTCTCGAAGACCATGGAGCCACAGACTGAGGTGGAGGCTCAAGAGATGGAGACAGTCCCTTATGCTTCAGGAGTTGGGAGCTTGATGTATGCGATGGTCTGTTGTAGGCCAGACATCGCTCATGCAGTGAGTCAGGTTAGCAGGTTCATGGAGCAGCCTAGCAGAGAGCACTAGAGAGCTCTGAAGTGGATATTCAGATACCTGGCGGGTTCAGTTGGAGTTGGCATCTGCTACGGACAGCGAGGAGGTGCAATGGAATACTCTGACATATCCAGAGAGGCTCAGGGGCTGATTGGCGGTTATGTAGATGCAGACTTCGATGGAGATATGGATACCCGGAGGTCTACAATAGGCTTCATCTTTAGCCTGTATGGAGGTCCTATTTCTTGGAGATCGAGTCTGCAGTCTATCATGGCCCTATCCACTACAGAGGCAGAATACATCGGGCTGACAGAAGCAGCTAAGGAGGTAATTTGGCTGAAGGGTTTGTTGACGGAGATGGGCCTTACTCAGGAGGCCATTAGAGTGCACTGTGATAGCCAGAGTGCACTTCTCCTAGTACAGAACTCAGTCTATCATGCAAGGACAAAGCACATCGACATTCGGTATCATCGAATCAGGGAGCTTGTGGAGGATGGCGAGGTGGATCTGGTAAAGGTACACAACAAGGAGAACCCAGCTGATGCACTTACGAAGGTACTTCCACGGGACAGCTTTCAGAGATATGTTGAGCTGATTCGGCTGATGGACAGAGTGGAGCTGGTTGAGGCCTTGGGACACCAAGGTAGAGATTGTTGTGATCCAGGTAGTGTGCCCAAGGCCCAGGGGACCAAGGCTAAGGCCAAGGTCCATCATTCATGAGGGCTTCATAGAGGCTCTAGGGCTAGTTGGGCCCTAGGTTGAAAGGCTGTGGGCCTTTCGGGTTCTTGAGGTCTAGGTTATGTGGGCCTCAAGGGACCAACTCTTTATGGGCCAGGTCTGGGCCTAGGATAGGTGAGATTAAGTTGAGTCATGGGTGTACATGGGCTTGGGTTAACCTAATCTCCCATAGAGTTGGTCAAGGGAGTTTTGGGTTTGGGTCACTTGACACTGTGTTTATATATACATGTACTGTATAGGTTTGATTAAGCCAAAGGAATACAAAACTCTTTCTCTCAAGTCTCTCTCTCTCTTCTCCCTCTCTCTCCAGCTATTCTCCACACCCCAAGAGCAAGAAACCCTAGGGTTTCTTGCCGCCAGGTCCCAAAAAGGCAGGAAACAAGGGGAGGCGCTAGCCCCTCGCCCTTTGTGCCGCCAACTCTCTCTCTTCTCCCTCTCTTGCTGCCACCCAAACAACAGGTCCAGGACCTGAAATCTCATTCAAAGAGGCTGGTATAAGTTTCTCTCAGATCTGGAGTTGATTTGAGGTCGTTTAAGGCACGGGTGAGATCTCCATCAACAGATCTACAAAAAAGGCTGCAGCAGGACAGATCTGCAAGGTCTAGTTCTATCTACCTTCTTTCCTATCTAGAATATCCTGATTTAAGATCTATGAGTTGGAAGACCTCGATCCAGGCCTGATCTAGTTGGATACCAGATCTTGGATTTTTTAGAGGTGATCTTAGAGGCATTCTTCATCTGGAACAAAAGGCTAACGAAGAAGACAGCAACCAGCCTGATTTCGTCAAGGGCCTTCGATCGAGTCCAGAAGTCTCTAGATTTGTTCGTTGCTGGTTCCGCTGCACCCAAGGTCTATGGGAGGAGCCAGGATCGTGCTTCAATAGTTATAATATTTATTCGACAACTTAATAATAGAATTTACTTTCTATCACAACCTGTTAATGTGGTTCAAACCTTCGGTAAATGCCCTAGAATAGATAATGTGTCAGAAATCTACCTTTGACACTGTAGGCTAGGTCATATCAATAAGAATAGGATAAACAGGTTGGCTCAAGAAAGAATTCTTGAAGTAGGTGATTGTGAATCACTTCCAACCTGTGAGTCCTGTCTTCTTGATAAAATGATCAAATCACCTTTTACTGGGAAAGGTGAGCGAGCCAGTGAACTCTTGGGTCTGGTACATTCTGATGTATGTGGACCCATGAGCTCAAGTGCAAGAGGTAGATATTTCTACTTCATAACCTTCATAGACGACCTATCGAGGTATGGGTATGTCTATTTAGTGAAGCATAAGTCGGAGTCATTTGAAATATTCAAACTATTCTGAAATGAGGTAGAAAAATAAACTGAAAAGTGTATTAAAACTCTTCAATCTGATCGAGGAGGTGAATACCTTTCCAATGATTTTCTGACATATCTTGGAGAGAATGGGATTCTCTCTCAGTGGACACCTCCTGGAACACCACAGCATAATGGTGTGTCTGAAAGGAGGAATCGGACCTTGTTGGACATGGTTTGATCCATGATGGGGTTTGCTGGTCTGCCGATCTCCCTTTGGGGATATGCACTTGAATCAGCTTGTTACCTTCTAAATAGAGTTTCGAGTAAGTCTGTAACCAAAATGCCATATGAGATATGGATAGAACGTAAGCTAGTACTCTCGCACCTTAGGGTTTGAGGGTGTCCGACTTATGTTAAACGTTTAATTATATACAAGCTTGGACCTAGGTCTGACAAGTATAATTTTATAGGGTACCCAAAAGAGACCAAAGGGTATTACTTCTACCTAGCTGATGAGCAAAAAATATTTGTCAGCCTTAAGGCAATCTTTTTGGAAAAGGAGTTTCTTGGTGAAGGGACTGTTGCCTCTAAGGTCAAACTTGATGAAGTTCGATAGGTGGAAAAACTGACACAAGTTACTGAACCTGAACCGAATTTGGTTAAATCAGATCCGGAGCCCATTGTTCAAGCACCCTTAAGGCGATATGGTAGAGTACCACGTCAACCGGACAGATACTATGGTTTCTTGGTCCGGAACGATGATCCTATCGAACTTGATGAAAATAATGAGGATCCGATCACCTACATGGATGCAATGCAGAGATCCGACTCTGAGAAATGGCTGGAGGCGATGAAATCCAAAATGGAGTCTATGAAGGTCAACAATGTGTGGACATTGGTTGACCCACCCGAAGGAGTAAAACCCATAGGGTGTAAGTGGGTATTCAAGAGAAAGAGAGGCGCAGACGAAAAGGTGGAAACCTATAAAGCCCATCTGGTTGCCAAGGAATATCGTCAACGTTATGGTATAGACTATGATGAGATATTTTCTCCTGTGGCAATGCTCAAATCCATTCGGATTATGCTTGCAATAGCTGCCCATCTGGACTATGAAATCTGACAGATGGATGTGAAGATAGCTTTCTTAAATGGAAAGCTGGATGAAGAGGTGTATATGATACAACCTGAAGGATTCACATCTATAGATGAGTCTAAGGTGTGCAGACTACAGAGGTCCATTTATGAACTTAAGCAGGCATCTCAGAGTTGGAACATATGTTTTGATAGGATGATCAAGACGTATGGCTTTGTTAAGAACAGAGAAGAGCCCTGCATTTATAAGTGAGCTAATGGTCTAGTAGTAGTATTTCTTGTATTGTATGTGGATGACATTCTCTTAATCGGGAATGATGTCCTTGCATTACAGGGAATAAAGATTTGGCTGTCATCACAGTTCTCCATGAAGGATTTGGGAGAAGCTTCCTACATCCTAGGGATGAGGATCTATAGGGATAGATCTAAAAGGTTGCTTGATTTATCTCAGTCTATGTATATAGATACTATGCTGAAGAGGTTCAGCATGGAGAATTCTAAGAAAGGCTATCTACCGATAGGCCATGAAATTTCTCTCTCAAAGAGGGATTGTCCGACAACATCTCAAGAGAGAGAGCATATGGATAGGATTCCATGTGCTTCAACAGTGGGATCTATCATGTACGCCATGACATGTACACGACCAGATATGGCATACTCACTAGGGGTAGTGAGTAGATACCAATCTGATCCAGGAGAGAATCAATGGAAGGTTGTTCAAACCATCCTGAAGTATTTAAAAAATACTAAGGATCAGTGACTTGTTTATGGTGAATTGGACTTGAGACTTATAGGGTTTACAGACTCTAATTTCTAGTCTGATCATGATGACAGCAAAAGTGTGTCGGAATTTATTTTTACCCTTAATGGTGGGGCTATCTGCTGGAAAAGTTCTAAGCAGCACACAGTGGCTGATTCAGTTTGCGAGGCGGAGTATGTCGCTGCATCAGATGCTGCCAAAGAAGCAGTGTGGCTGAGAAAATTCATCATCGAGCTCGGAGTAGCACCCTCCCTTGTTGGTCCAGTTCTGCTCTACTGTGATAGCTCTGGAGCCATTGCTCAGGCGAAAGAACCAAAGGCACACCAACGGATGAAGCATATTCTGCACCGCTACCATCTCATCCGAAAAATTATGGATCGAGATGACGTCGATCTTCAGAAGATCGACGGGAAGGAGAACCTGGCTGACCCATTCACAAAAGCCATTGCGGTGAAGGAGTTCAACAACTACAAGTCGAAGATGGGTATTAGATACTGCATCGATTGACTTTAGGCCAAGTGGGAGATTATTGAGAATAGTATCCCAAAGCCAATCATCAGCTTGTTGATGGTTGTGCTCATTTTTGTAGATGTATATGAATTATGAATTAATAAAAATTATTTTGGTATTTTTTATCATAAAATATTTCATCTTCTAATGAACTCCTATGTTGTTGTGAAGTCCTTAGGACTATTTAGACTCGACAAAGGAGGATTTGTCGTTTAGTCCTTAAATCTGTTCGCGATCAAATGATATGTTGTTACCAAAGACGACAACGTTTATCAAGCATAGGTCGTTGTGTGCCATATAGGTTGGTTGTCCTCTTAACCAATGAGTGTGGAGACACTGGTATGGCATACAAGTGAGATGTAAGGGTACATCTGCACTGAACGTGACCGACTCCGGAGCTATTTATGCTGTCAAGATTTGCTACCGATGGAATATGGGTATAAATATCCCTCCGACCTGAGACCACCACGGTGACTTGCAAGCAACTCACTGCACTTAGGCACTGGACTACTTGAATTTTTAATTCAGTGATGGAAGGCTGCTGGGTGTAGTCAAGTACTTGACTTGTCGGTGCGTGTGTCAAGATGAAATTGACCACTCCAGTTTAGGAGCTGTGTACAGTCGTGTTTCAATTTAGCAAAACCTTAGCCAGGGTAGTCTTTGTGAGGAGTCACAGGATTGTTTGAGTTGAGCATGATTCAGATGATCTGATCTGGGTTAACAGTTTAACCCTAAGTCATCCTAAACATAGGGGTCAAAAGGATGAATTATACAGTAACCATATTCATGTAGGTTCTGAGTGTTAAGATTGCGACTCTTCGACCTATCCGGATGTCGGATACCATTGCTAGATGGTCACTTCGATTAGTACAGAAATTGATTCCTGTGCTACCGGCTTAGGTTCGAACCTGTGGGGTCACACACATTAGAGGTTCCAATCTGATCTGATGGCTGATGTAGAATTCTACATGTTTGGGACTCAGTGATCGAGAATCAGGATTCTCTAATCATGAGTTCCACACATTATGGGTACTGGGGTCAAGAGTCCTATTGGTTGGGACTTTTCGATCAGGGTTACATATTGATGAATTCTGATGCCCAATTGTCCATCAAATTTGGACTCAGTATTTTTGAGAGATTTAATTAGTGATTTGATCGCTAATTAACTCAATTTGATTGAGTAATTATTTTTGGATCAAGTCCAATTGAATTGGATTCAGTTGGGTTTGACCCGATTAGGATAAGAGTTGACCTAATCGTCGAGATGGTTTGGTCCCTGATTTGATCAGGGGTTGGACTTAGTCAATTCCTGATTTGATTAGGATTTTATTGAGCCTAATTAAGCCTAATTAAATTAATTTTAAATTAGTCTAATTGGACCGAACTTATTTGGTTCAATTAGGTTAGTTTAAATAATTAAACCACCTTGACCCAATCTCCATGTGCCACCTCACTTCCATTGCACCCATTTGAATTCATGAGAAGGAACTTCTCATAAATTTTTTTCTCACGTCAAGCCCTCTCCATGCCCTACTTTAATGTGCCAAATGAATGGATAAAGATGATTGGTTAGCCATTCAAATTCAAAATAAAGTTTGAATTTGAATGGGCAATCAATCTTTGCACCTTATCCCTTTTTTTACGCCCCATTTATTACATGAGAAAAGGTTTCTCATGAAATCACTCCATACATAATTTAAGCTATGCCTCACACCTTTTGTGGATAAGGGATGAGTTGGTGTCCATTTGAATTCAAAATTTGATTTGAATTCAAATGTGCAATCACTCATCTTTATCTTTTCTTTTGGATAAGACGTTTGACGTTGTTATAAAAGGAGGAGAAGAGTGGGGCATGCAAGAAGAAGATTTTTGGAGAAAAATTTTGGGGCATGAGAAGTCTTGTGCATGAGAAGGAAGTCCATATCCTTCCAAGAGAAAAAGAAAGAAAAGAAAGAAAAGTGGGTGCAAGGTTTCAGGTGAGTTCCCTAAAGTTTTAGCCTGGGGTTCGGGAAGTGAGAAAGTGAGCTACGAGTGTCGTGAGCCCACAAAATCTCAGAAAAATCTTCAACATCCTCTCAAGCACATCTGTTGATGATTCAGAGTATCTAAAGAATCGACAGACATTGATCGAAGGAGTTCGATCAGCATCGGCCGTCAAAAGAGCTCTAACACGAGCTAGCACTCGTGAGGAGTCGATCAGACCGGGAGCTTCATGTGGATGATCCACAGAGGCCAGACATACTGTGTGGCTACATCGTGATGATCAGACTCTTCCGACAGTGATCAGATTGTGGCGATCTATTACCCGCACAAAGGTATTGTGTTCTGAACACATTACAGTAAAGTGTTTACTATTCAAATTTGAATTTCAAATTTAAATACATGCATGCTATATATCATATTTAGATCCTAGTGTAGGGTAAATTTATATTAATTAATTAGATTAATTAATATTTTTTCACTGTAAAATCATAATTTTGAAAAAATTTTAAAATTATCATTTTACCCCTGCATTGAATTTTCGCTTCAGCTTTTTCGTAGCCGGATCTCAGACGAGCTTCTACAATGGGACAAGTCCCACCGGCCAGGTCGCTACTCCGAGCTCCCATGACAACCGATCTTCGATCGAGCTTCTACAATAAGAGATCTCCTTTCAGCCTTCTACAAGAATCAGACTCCGTTCAAACTTCCATAGCGGATGGATATCGGACGAGCTTTTACGATGGACGGACTCCGACAGCTAGATTTCTACAACGATCGATCACCTTCAGTGTCTGTCGAACCTCCCCAATGCCATCCGAAGTCCACCATCGGCCGACCCTCCACCAGATTCTTCATGAAATCGGACTTCTCTGGTGGATAATCTTCAGACGAGCTTCCACATCAGGTGAATCTCAGACGGACTTCTCTAGCAATCAGACTCCTACCAGACTTTACCGACGGAAAGTCTCCATCCAAGCTTCTACGACAGATGACTCCCACCTGTAGTATCAGCACCTAAGGTATCCGATAACAGTGGATTTATCAGCAGCTTCGAAAACATCTGAGCTTCTCCTAGATCGATGGGATAGAGAGTCATTCCACTCCATCAGATGTCCCAATGGAGCTCCAGCCGACAGATCTGAACTCTCTAGCAAGTCACGACAATGACCACTACCCTGCTCTACTCTCTACAATGGATTCCACATGGCTCCACCACTCCCTGGCAAGTCGCGACAACGGACACCACTCCACTCTCTGTAACAAACTCCATGTGGCCCTGAACGATCCCTGACGCCACTACTCTCCGTAACAAACTCCGCACGGCTCTGAACAGTCCACTACCAGGCGATTACAGATGTCGCTGTCAATCAGTTATGCTCTTCGTCTATAAAAAGGGACCCCCATATACGTTCTTCTCTAAGCTCAAAAACTCGATCCCAAAACTCTGCTAAAATTCTCACTCGAACACTCCATTTCTGTTAAGGAAAAGTACTGACTTGAGCGTCGGAGGATCTTGTCGGAGCACCCCCAACTCCAGTTTAGACTTTCCTTGTGGGTTCTGACGGTGACCGCGCTTATCTCAACTCCAGCAACTCCGGCTTCGATGGAATTCTGCACCAACAAAGGGTAAAAATAAATCCTAACACACTTTTGCTGTCATCATGATCAGATTGAAAACTAGAGTCTGTAAACCCCATAAGTCTCAAGTCTGATTCACCATAAACAAGCCACTGGTCCTTAGTATTTCTTAAATACTTCAGGATGGTTTTAACAACTTTCCAGTGATTTTCTCCTGGATCAGATTGGTATCTACTTACTACCCCTAGTGAGTATGCCACATCTGGTCGTGTACATGTCATGACATACATGATAGATCCCACTGTCGAAGCATATGGAATTCTACCCATATGCTCTCTCTCTTGAGGTGTTGTCGGACAATCCCTCTTCGAGAGAGAAATTCCATGGCCTATCGGTAGATAGCCTTTCTTGAAATTCTCTATGCTGAACCTCTTCAGCATAGTTTCAATGTACGTAGACTGGGATAAGCCAAGCACCCTTTTATATCTATCCCTATAGATCATTATCCCTAGGATGTAGGAAGCTTCTCCCAGATCCTTCATGGAAAATTATGACGACAGCCAAATTTTTATTCCCTGTAATGCAGGGACATCATTTTCGATTAAGAGAATGTCATCCACATACAATACAAGAAATACCACTACTGGACCATTAGCCCACTTATAAATGCAGGGCTCTTCTCCGTTCTTAACGAAGCCATACGTCTTGATTGTCCTATCAAAATGTATGTTCCAACTTTGGGATGCCTGCTTGAGTCTATAAATTGACCTCTGTAGTCTGCACACCTTAGACTCATCTATGGATGTGAACCCTTCAGGTTGTATCATATACACCTCTTCGTCCAGCTCTCCATTTAGAAAAGCTGTCTTCACATCCATCTGTCAGATTTCACAGTCCAGATGGGCAGCTATCGCAAGCATAATCCGAATGGATTTGAGCATTGCCACAAGAGAAAACATCTCGTCATAGTCTATACCATAACGTTGACAATATCTCTTGGCAACCAGACAGGATTTATAGGTCTCCACCTTTCCATCTGCGCCCCTCTTCCTCTTGAAGACCCACTTACACCCTATGGGTTTTACTCCTTCGGGTGGGTCAACCAATGTCCACACTTCGTTGACCTTCATGGACTTCATTTCGGATTTCATGGCCTCTAGCCATTTTTTAGAGTCAGGTCTCTGCATTGCATCCATGTAGGTGATCGGATCCTCATCATTTTCATCAAGTTCAACAGGATCACCATCCCAGACCAAGAAATCATAGTATCTGTCCGGTTGACGTGGTACTCTACCAGACCACCTTAAGGGTGTAGGAACAATGGGCTCCGGATCTGACTAACCAAATCCGGTTCAGGTTCAGCAACTTGTGTCAATTTTTTCACCTGTCGAACTTCCTCAAGTTCGACCTTAGAGGTAATAGTCCCTTCACCAAGGAACTCCTTTTCCAAAAAGATTGCCTTAAGGCTGACAAATACCTTTTGCTCATTAGCTTGGTAGAAATAATATCCTTTGGTCTCTTTTGGGTACCCTATGAAATAACACTTGTCAGACCTAGGTCCAAGCTTGTCCGTAATTAAACGTTTAACATAAGCCGGACACCCCCAAACCCTAAGGTGAGAGAGTACTGGCTTACGTCCTATCTATATCTCCTATAGCATTTTGGTTACAGACTTACTCGGAACACTATTTAGAAGGTAACAAGCCGATTCGAGCGCATATTCTCAGAGAGAGATCGGCAGACCAGCAAACCCCATCATGGATCGAACCATGTCTAACAAGGTCCGATTCCTCCTTTCAGAAACACCATTATGCTGTGGTGTTCCAGGAGGAGTCCACTGAGAGAGAATCCCATTCTCCCCAAGATATGTCAGAAATTCATTGGAAAGGTATTCACCTCCTCGATCAGATCGAAGAGTTTTAATACACTTTTCAATTTATTTTTCTACCTCATTTCGAAATAGTTTGAATATTTCAAATCACTCCGACTTATGCTTCATTAGATAGACATACCCATACCTCGATAGGTCATCTGTGAAGGTTATGAAGTAGAAATATCTACCTCTTGCACTTGAGCTCATGGGTCCATATACATCAGAATGTACCAGACCCAAGAGTTCACTGGCTCGCTTATCTTTTCCAGTAAAAGGTGACTTGGTCATTTTTTCAAGAAGACAGGACTTACAGGTTGGAAGTGATTTACAATCACCAACTTCAAGAATTCCTTCTTGAGCCAACCTGTTTATCCTGTTCTTATTGATATGACCTAGCCTACAGTGCCAAAGGTAGACTTCTGACATATTATCAATTCTAGAACGTTTGCCGGAGGTTTGAACCATATTAACAGGCTGTGATAGTAAGTAAATTCTATTATTTAGTTGTCAAACAAATATTGTAACATCATTCAAAATGAAATTACAAATATTTTCTTTTATTAAAAATTCATAACTGTACATGGCCAAAAGGCCTACAAAAATAATATTTAATAAGAAACTTAGACAATAGTGACATTCACTCAGAATTATATTACGAGAATTGATTACAAGGTTCATGATTTCTAAAGCTAGAACTGAAACTTTGCTTCATCTCCAACATTCAGGAACCTCTCGCCTTCATCAAATCTCCTACTGACCTGCAGATCCTGCATCGAATTACAGATATGATAAGAGCTTCCGGTATCCAATACCCAGGCAGTAGTATCACAAATGAAAAAGTTGCAAGGTGTTATCATTTAATTACCTTGCTTCTTCTTCGGCCTATTCGGGTCCAGGGAGGCAATGTATAGAGAACAGTTCCTCTTCCAGTGCCCCTGCTTCTTGCAAAAGAAGCACTCCACCTGGCTCTAGTCAGGCTTGCGCTTCTTGGTCTGACCCTGTGCAGACGTCTCTGTATGCGGCTGCACCTTCTTATTCTTCTTCTTCTTCTTCTTCTTCTTCCCTTTCTTAAAGGGTCGACGATCAGAAGAAGAACCTCCCATAATATTCACCGACTCCTTATGGAGCTGGTGGTCCTTCTCAAAGTTTTGCAGCAACCCCAACAAGCCGTGGTAGTTCACTGTAGGCTTTGTCATCCGAAAATGAGTAAGGAAGGGGAGGAAGGACTTGGGCAAAGAATTAAGGATCGCATCTTTACCGAGCTGCTCGTGTAAGAAAAAGCCCAGTTTACTTAGGTGCTCAATCATTTCAATCATGTACAGTACATGATCGATGACTGAGGCCCCATCCCTTATCCGAGCATTGAAAATGGCACAACTAGTTTTGTGCCTTTCAACATCGTCAGGCATGCCAAAGGAGTCGTTCAACATTTGAAGTATCTCCTGTGACTGGGCGTTCTCGAATCTATGGCTGAACTCATCATTCATTGCCACCAGCATTATGCATCGAATGGTGGTGCGATCGTTGAGCCACTTCTGATACGTGTCTCGGACCGTCCCTCTAGCATTCGGGACTGGCTCCTTAGGTGCCGGATCCATTACTACATAAAGGATCCACTCATGCTCAAGGATGATTTTCAATTTTTGATACTAGCTATCGAAATTAGGTCCCATGAGCTTGTCATTATCTAATAATAATCGGAGTGACAGGATAGTGACCATAGTTGCATAAAGGAAAATCAGACCTTTATTAGTACATAAATTATTAATACTAAAGACTTGGACTTTAGTCTAAAGTTTCTCTCAGTATTTTTACGAACTAGTAGCCTCAACCTCCAATTCGAGGAATTACTTTAATTTCTTAGTGGGTACTAGAATCCACACAAATCACACATGAATCCAACTTTAGTTGGTCAACCCATGTGCATCTATGGGTAGGTTCATAACCAGTTATTTCTCTAAACAACTTTTAGTAATTAATTTTGCCTCAGATCCTAATCAGTAGGCTTTGACCTCCACTGAAAAGATCTGGTTAGGTCCAACCATTAACATGACTTGATTTGGTGAATCTGACCAATAAATGATCAGGCCTGACTTTGGCCAGCCAACCTGACCACCATCAGAAAGACTCAACCAAATGATCATATTATGAATGATAATTTTATTAGTCAATAAGCACCAGGCCTTTGGGCCTCCAGTGATTATTAAACTAATGGACTCATTATCACTCACTTAATGGGAGGTTATGACTTAGTTATCACTATAACTTAATCATTTTTAGGGACCTAATAATTTTTAAGAATTTATTAAAGGATAGAAGAGAAGAAATTAACCAGTCAATTTCAATCCTCCTACTGACTTCACCAAGTCAGATTAAAAAAAGATTTAATTAATGCCGACATTAGGAGCACCTAAATCAGTCACACTGATTTACCTAATGACATGGGTGAGCCCTAATCACCAAGTGATCTAATAAAAACCTAACTTACCAGGTTGGCCAGGTAAGTGAGATCAGTGGAAGGGATATACCATTAACTCCTTAGAGATCGAATCAATGTGAGTAGCTCCCAGTTAAAAACCACTAGTCAGACTGCCGAACTTACCTTAGACACCAACCGGCTCATTAGTTTTAATTTGATCAACTTAGTAAATAGGGTTCCACCGTGTAGCCATGAATTAAGTCCATCTTGGTCTAGTTAAAGACATAGACCCATTCAACTACAACTATTGAAGTTGAGTCTAGAGTGTCCTTGACCTAATCTAATTCAACTTTTGATTAGATTTGATAAATTACTCTAATTTAGTCCATTTCTTTAAGCTAACCTTAGGTCTAACCCAATTATGGACCTAATCCATCGAACCCATTGATCCACAAGTTTATGCAATTATCTTAGGTCTTAATTCACAATTCTAGACCAACTAGACAACACTTAATTCTTTTAATTAAGTATTTGGTCCGATGGGTCAGGGTTTGGCATTTCAAAAATAATTTTTAAATTTGAAAGGTTTTATTTTTTATTCACCAAATGTGTTGACTTATTTCATAAATGGATCAGCACATTTCATAAATAGCAATCCTATTGCTAATTACATAACAATAAATAACTCAATCAAAATAAATCATGAATATTTCTTAGATCTAATCTAACACATTCATGATAAATTTTATAATTAAACCTTTACAATTAAGTCCTTTCGCTGCTTCGTCTGCATGGGATATGATCGCTCAGCACCCCTACCGCCATAGGAGAACCCCATCGAATGGGAGGAGAGGGCCTTTAAACCTTACTTTTCTCCTATGATCGGATGACCATAGCAACCAACCCAATTAGACTACTTGCTACTTGGATCAAGTATATCTAAATATACCAATTTCAAAATTTAAATTTCAAATTTTAAATTTCAAATTTTGAATTTCAAATTTCAAACAAACTTCAAATTTCAAATTTTAAATTTTTGAATTTCAAATTTTGAATTTTAAATTTTGAATTTCAAATTTGAAATTTCAAACAAATTTCAAATTTTAAATTTTGAATTTCAAATTTTTGAATTTTAAATTTCAAATTTTAAAATTCAAATTTTAAATTTTGAATTTCAAAATCTAAATTCAAATTTCAAATTTAAAATTTTAGATTACTACTTAATCTACGCATGCAAATGTATATCATATTTTAGAACCCGCTCTGATACCATTTGAAGTGAATTTTAGTATAGGGGTAAAATGGTAATTTTAAAACTTTTAATTAAAATTATAATTTTATAGTAGAAATTATTAATTAATCTAATTAATTAATATATATTAACCCTACATAAAGATCTAAATATGATATAAATAGCATGCATTTAAATTTAAAATTTCGAATTCTACAATAAACATTTTACTGTTATATGTTCAGAACATATTACCTTCATGCAGGTAGTCGATTGCTGCAGTTTGATCATCGTCGGGAAGGTCTGATCATCGTAACATAGTCACACAGTATGTCTGGCCTCCGCGGATCATCCACATGAAGCTCTCGATCTGATCGGCTCCTCATGAATGCTAGTTCATTACAGAATCATTTCGATGGCCGATGCTAATCGAACTCCTTCGATCGGTGTCTGCCAACTCCTTGGATGCTCTGGATCGTCAGCAAAGGAACTTGAGAGGTTGATGAAGCTCTTCCTAAAGTTTGGTGGGTTCACGATACTCGTAGCTCACCTTCTCACTTCCCAAACCCTAGGTAGAAACCCTAGGATACTCACAAAAGAAAAACCCTGCGCCCTTTCTGTTTCTTTTCTTTTCTCTTCTTTTCTTTTCTTCTCTCATGCACAGAGGCTTTCTCATGCCACCCTTTCTCTCAGAAAGTCATGTGCATGCCCCACCTTTTCTTTCCTTTTTAAAACAGTGTAAGACCGCATCTTTACCGCATCTTCACCGCGTGAGAGGATAAAGCTAGGTGGTTGCTCACTTGAATTCAAATCGAATTTGAATTCAAATGCCAACCAACCAACCTTTATCCACTCTTGGCATGAGAAGAAGGGGGTGTGGGTTCTTTGTGCATGGAGAGTTTACACGAGAAACTTTTTCTCGTGTAGAGCAAGTGGCGCACAAGTGGATAGGATGGCACAGGGGATTAGTTGCTCATTCAAATTCAAATATCATTTGAATTTGAATGGCCAACTAATCAATCATTATTCACTCAAATGGTGCACAAGGGAGGGGCGTGGGAAGGCTTCTGCATGGGAGAAAATTCATGAGAACTCATTTCTCGTGAATTCAAATAGGCGCAGGTGAGGTGAGGTGGCGCAGGGAGATAAGTCAAAGTGGTTTGAAATTTTAAATCAACCTAATTGAACCAATCTTATTAAAATAAGTTAGGTACAATTAGACTAAATTAAACCTAACATAATTAGACTTAATAAAATCCTAATCAAATCAAAAATTGACTAAGCCCAACCACTGATCAGATTAGGGACCAAACCACCTTGGCGATTAGGTCAACTCTTAAACTAATCGGGTCAAACCCAACTGAATCCAATTCAATTGGACTTGATCCAAAAATAATTACTCAATCAAATTGAGTTAATTAGTAATCAAATCACTAATTAAACCTCTCATAAATATTGAGTCCAAATTTGATGGGCAATCGGACATCAAAGTCCATCGATATGAAACCCTGATCGAAGAGTTCCAAACCAGTGGAACTCTTGACCCCGGTACCCAAAATGTGTGGAACTCATGATCAGAGAATCTTGATTCTTGATCACAGAGTCCCAGACATGTAGGACTCAGAGTCCCTGAGCATTAGGACTCTTGGTCGAAGAGTCTCAGTCCAGTGGGACTCTTCACTAGCCATCAGATCAGATAGGAACCTCTAATATGTGTGACCCCACAGGTTCGAACCTAAGCTGGTAGCACAGGAACCAATTTCTATACTAATCGAAGTGACCATCTAGCAATGGTACCCGACATCCGGATAGGTCGAATAGTCACAATCGCAACATTCTGAACCTATGCGAATATGGTTACTCTATAATTCATCTCTTTTGACCCCTATGTATAGGATGACTCAGGGTTAAACTGTCAACCCTGATCAGATCATCTGAATCGTGCTCAACTCAAACAATCCTGTGACTCCTCACTAGGACTATCCTGGCTAAGATTTTGCTGAATTAAAACACGACTGTACACAGCTCTTGAGCTGGAGTGGTCAATCCCATCTTGACACACGCACCGACAAGTCAAGTATTTGACTACACCCAGCAGCCTTCCGTCACTGAATTAGAAATTCAAATAGTCTAGTGCCTAAGTGCAGTGAGTTGCTTGCAAGTCACTATGGTAGTCTCAGGTCAGAGGGACAGTTATACCCATATCCCATCAGAGCAAATCTTGACAGCAGAAAAAGCTCCGGAGTCGGTCACGTTCAGTGCAGATGTACCCTTACATCTCACCTGTATGCCATACCAGTGTCTCCACACTCCTTGGTTAAGAGGACAACCAACCCATATGGCACACAATGACCTATGCTTGATAAACGTTGCTATCCTTGGTAACAACGTATTATTTGGTCGCAAACAGGTTTAGGGACTAAACGACAAATCCTCCTTTGTCGAGTCTAAATAGTCCTAAGGACTTCACCACAATACAGGAGTTCATTAGAAGATGAAATAATTTGTGATTAAAAATATCAAAATAACTTTTATTAATTTATAATTCATATATTAATACAAGAAAGAGCACAACCGTCAACAGTCTGACGATTGGCTTTGGGATACTATTCTCAACAATCCAATACCCAGATATCAGAGTCTGAATCACTCAATGAAAATTAGATTTGTATCATATACACACCTTTTGGTGCTACACATACACCCTGCTTCAATCTTGTAAAATTATTCTTACAATTATACTCCCAATGACCAAATTTGCCACAAAATGAATAGATGATATCCTTAAGGACATCTTTTGCCTTCTCATTATTACTGACCATCTCAAGATAAAAAATATTCAGAACATCGGAGTTCTTCTCCAATACGAACCTTATCTACAACTTTCTCTACCAATCCATAGAGTTCGATCGGTCAATATATTTTTATTTATGGTATCATGCAATGAAAATAAAAAAGTCATAATGTAGACTTAAATTTACAAAAATAAAGAACAATAGTATAAGCAGACTACTCATGTTTCATATGCATAACTAGATGAGGACTTTTAATCTAGTTATATCTCCCACTATTTTATCGGATACTATAGCCCTCTTGTTGCCCAGCTATGCAACCCAAGAGGAGGGGGTGAATTGGGTTTCTAAAAAATTTTAAGCTTAACTTATGACTTATAAAAAATGTTTGACAATAGCTAAATAAATAGGGAGAGTAAAGCTAATTCAAGGCTAATGGCTAAAAGCAAGAATGCAAGAGAATAATGAAGAGTTAAAGAAGAGCAATTAGGCACACCACAAACAAAAGGATTTATAGTGGTTCGGTGCCAATCCTTGCACCTACATCCACTCCCCAAGCTCCTACTTGGGAATTTCAATCCACTAACTTGTATTCAACCCGAATACAAACATCGAAAACTCTGACTCTAGCTATCCCAAGCTAGCCCACTTGTTTTTCGGATACAAGCCAACCCAATACACTCCGATTTAAGATTTGTATCAACCTTCCCTTGTTTTGAAACTCTTTCAAAACAAAGAATACTAACTCAACCAGAGTATAACAATGAATAGCACAAAAAGTACAGAGAAAGCTTCTTTAATGAGCGTTTGAGACTTTAAATACAATTTACTCAAGAAGAAGAAGACCCTTTTTGATTTTCTTAAGGTGATTGGAGACTTGAATGTGCACTTGAGGAGTTGGTAAGCTTGGATTAAAGGCTTCTTGAATACTTTGAGTGAGCTTTTGCTTAGGGCTGAAAAGTTTGCTTGAAATCCCTTTTTCAAAAATCTCTCTTCTTCATTCTTCTTCATGATTCCCACCTTTTTATCCCTTTTATAGCTTCAAGAAATAGTGAAAAATATTCTAGGCTGAAATAGAGCCGTTAGACCACATTAAATGAGCATTAAAAGCACTTAAAACAGGTTAAAAACTAGCAGTTGCGGAACAATCCCGTCACAGGGGTCGACTCATGCCTAGGGGTCGACTCATGGGTCGACCTCTGTGGAAAAACATCAGAAAATGAAGAAGGGAAGCAAGGTTCTGTAAAATTGGCCTAAAACCCATAGAGGTCAACTCATGGGTCGACTCATGCCTTGGGGGTCGACTCATGAGTCGACTCACAGGGTGTGCCAACAAAAAATCTGCGTGCCAATCTGCTCATTGTGCCATGAGTTGACTCATGGGTCGACTCATATTTTTCAAACATGCATATCTTCCAAAATACAAGTCCAAAAATAATAAAATTTTTCCCAATGGATCATAAATCTTTTGTTCTATCATTTGATGCTTTTAAATCAGGGTTTGGTAAAATTATGATTTTGCCCCTGAAGAGCAATAAGTCTTTTTCAAGCAAAAATCATTAGTACCCCTTCAAATGCTTTGTAATCATCAAAATCAATCCAAGGAGCAACAATCTTCCTCTTTTTGATGATGACAAAATACTTGAACAAAAGCATATATATGAAACAATAAGCATGAATTTCAAAGGAATGAAATGCATTATAGGTAGTTTGAAGATAATTAGAAAATTTACTACCAACTTGAAAATTACTTATAAGAGCATTTGCTTGAAAAGAAGATTGATTCTTTTGGCATGTGATACATGTGCCCATTTGCTTGTGTTGCTCATTTGCATAAACTATTTGCCTATTACTTAATAAATTGAAAATTTGCTCATTTGATTATATGATTTTGATATCAGAGCAAAATTTATTTTTGTTATCAGAGCAAAGCAGAATTTGCCTAAGAATTTTGAAAGTTGCTCATTTAAAAATATCTTATTTGCTCATTTGCTTGTTTTTCAAATTGCTTAGCATCTTGAAAACTTGCTCATTCTCATTTGATTATTTAATTTGGTACCAGAGCATGTCTAAGAATTAATTTTAAAGTTTGCTCATTTGCTTTTGCTTAACAATTTACTCATTTTGCTTTTAATTCTTTTATTAATCTTGCTTTTGATCCTTTAATTTCTCCTCCTTTTTGACATCATCAACAAAAATTGTTTATCTCTCTTTGTTTCTTTTGATGGAAATAATTTTACTAATGTTACTTCTTGAGCTTCTTGTTCTAATCATTAATTTTACTAACATTAATGTTTACTCCCCCTGAATACAGCAATCATAAAAAAAAATACCATTGAGTATCATAGATATGAAATAGCAATTCATAGTATTTTAGGCACGCACTTAATTGAAAGGAACTCAATTTAAAGAACATACATTAAAAGTCAAAGAGTAGATATATAATCAAAAAGTGACTGATACCATAGTTGTTCCAATACATATACCAAAATATAAAAGTCAATTAGTCAACATCATTACATGTCCCAAAAGATAGATCCTAGAAAGAGATAAAAGACTGGACTAACTACAAGGATCTAGTAGAGCTCATGACTGGATGGATCAGAATCAGATGTATCGGAGATAGGGTGGGGAGATGAAGGATCATGACCAAGAACTCGTCCTCTACCCCGTCTGCCTCTGCCACGAGTGGAGGTGCTGGCACGAGTAGGTGGACGAGATGATCCTGAAGGCTGAGAAGCAACAGACTGAACTGCAAGAGAGAGCCTGATGGTGTCTGGAAGGTTCAGAGCTCTCGAAATAGACTGAAGCAGTGCAGTGAACTGGATGGATGCATGCTCACTAGAGCCTCTGATCTCTCTCCTCAGGAAATCAAATCCACTCTCCAATACTCCTCTACGTCTGGCTGCCTCCATAGATAGGTCTGAGACCTCACTAGTGCACTCCTATGGCTGTGGATGGGCCAGAGCTAACACTTGCCCCTGCAAGTCAAGTACCCTCCCAGTCAGTCTCAAAATGTAACCCTCGAGCTACTGAATCCGAACTGACTGATCTGAGATCATCTGAAATACAGTGAAGATGTGGGGGATCAAAGTCTGATCAGATGCATCTAATGATGTGGATCACTATGCAAAAGCTGAAGTGCTCTACTGTCGAGAAAGCAAGGAAGCCACACGCTGTGAGATCATCTCAATCTGGTCATCAGCCAATCTGATCTCTGAGGGAAGTGCTCTGCTGTATGGCTGCTGGACTGGGGTGTGCCTCCTAGTGGACTCTGAAGGGCCAGCCTCTGGATCTGAAATAAACTGGATGTCTGGAGATGCTGCCCTGATGTCATGGAGAGGTGATGAAGGACCTTCTTCCTCAGCTCTGTCCTCAACTCTCTCTTCTGTACCCTTAATCCAACCACCATCAGTCCTAGTGAATCCCATGCGGTGCAAAGTGTGTTGGTTGATGGTGTCAGAGTGAGAGAGCCTAGCTGATGCCTCCTCCTCAAAACTAACTCCAAACCTCCTGAATACCAAGGTGAGGGCCATACCAAAAGGCAGATGAGCCTTGGATCTATTCAGGGTTTCCCTCATGGCTTCTATCATTAATGCAGGGAGGTTTAGAGGGGTTTGGTAATCACATGAAACATAATACAGATGTCTCAGCCTGAAAGAAGGTCATGTCTACCACTTCTTGGGAGAAAAGCTTTGTTACCAATTGATGTAGAATCCTCATTTCAATGGACAGGATCTTGGCTTCTAGTTTATTTAGGCTTTCCGAGTAGGTTCCTCCTAAAATCACATTAATTCCTCTTCCTTCACTGGGAGTTCCATGTTTGAATATCCCTCACAGGGCAAATGAAGAATCTCTCCCAAATAACAGGATCTAAACAATATCAACACCTTAATAGTAAGATGTTACTGTTCCATTTCCATAGCACAGATTCAGATAAAACTCTCTAACCAGATCCACATATGTAACTTCTTTAAGTAAACAGTAAAAATTCCCAACCTTGGTTTTTGATCTTTGAACCAATGGAGAACCCTCTTTTTCAAAAAACTTGAGTCAACATTTTTCCCCGGGTTCTACCTTTCTGACAGATAAAGAAATTTTACTAGGGCTTAAGAGGAGACTGAGAGGAACCTAGAGCAGATGTCGAAGTAGGAATGGGAGCAGAGAGGTCTGAGAAGCTTGTCTTTTCCTGCGCACGCCCTTCCAACTCACGGACCGATTTCCTTCTTTAAGGGAGTTTCATTTTTGGAGCCATTCTCACCACCAGAACAAGCAAGGAGACTTGGAAGATCAAATGTGTGAGGAGATAGAGGGTTATTAAGGGATGGAAAGGATTTTTGGAGGAGAGAAACCCTGATTTGGAGAGAATGGTGGAAGCTAGGGCACGCTCCAACCGCTCCAATCACGGGAGAAAAATGGGAATAGCGCCTTTCCCAAGGGGCGATTTGAGGTGGAGAGGTGATGGGGAGAAGGATCTTGGCTTAGACCTTGGATTTGGAGAGAAAGAAGAAGAGGACTATGGGTTTTGGAGGGAGGAAGACGAAGATGGAGAGGGTCGGCTCATGAACGGGGTTTTTAATCAAAAAGAGATGAACCCGTGGGATGTTGGCCGAAAATTACAAGTATGCCATTGGGTCGACCCTAGGGGGTCAACTCATGATTCACAAAATTTCAGAAAAATTATGAATAAATTCTAAAAAAAAATTCAGAACTCTGGGAGAAGAATTTTTGCTCTATGTAAAGTTGTGAGAATGATA
>NC_025993.2:45901407-45946934 GCF_000442705.2 Elaeis guineensis
TTTTAATACACTTTTCAATTTATTTTTCTACCTCATTTCGAAATAGTTTGAATATTTCAAATCACTCCGACTTATGCTTCATTAGATAGACATACCCCATACCTCGATAGGTCATCTGTGAAGGTTATGAAGTAGAAATATCTACCTCTTGCACTTGAGCTCATGGGTCCATATACATCAGAATGTACCAGACCCAAGAGTTCACTGGCTCGCTTATCTTTTCCAGTAAAAGGTGACTTGGTCATTTTTTCAAGAAGACAGGACTTACAGGTTGGAAGTGATTTACAATCACCAACTTCAAGAATTCCTTCTTGAGCCAACCTGTTTATCCTGTTCTTATTGATATGACCTAGCCTACAGTGCCAAAGGTAGACTTCTGACATATTATCAATTCTAGAACGTTTGCCGGAGGTTTGAACCATATTAACAGGCTGTGATAGTAAGTAAATTCTATTATTTAGTTGTCAAACAAATATTGTAACATCATTCAAAATGAAATTACAAATATTTTCTTTTATTAAAAATTCATAACTGTACATGGCCAAAAGGCCTACAAAAATAATATTTAATAAGAAACTTAGACAATAGTGACATTCACTCAGAATTATATTACGAGAATTGATTACAAGGTTCATGATTTCTAAAGCTAGAACTGAAACTTTGCTTCATCTCCAACATTCAGGAACCTCTCGCCTTCATCAAATCTCCTACTGACCTGCAGATCCTGCATCGAATTACAGATATGATAAGAGCTTCCGGTATCCAATACCCAGGCAGTAGTATCACAAATGAAAAAGTTGCAAGGTGTTATCATTTAATTACCTTGCTTCTTCTTCGGCCTATTCGGGTCCAGGGAGGCAATGTATAGAGAACAGTTCCTCTTCCAGTGCCCCTGCTTCTTGCAAAAGAAGCACTCCACCTGGCTCTAGTCAGGCTTGCGCTTCTTGGTCTGACCCTGTGCAGACGTCTCTGTATGCGGCTGCACCTTCTTATTCTTCTTCTTCTTCTTCTTCTTCTTCCCTTTCTTAAAGGGTCGACGATCAGAAGAAGAACCTCCCATAATATTCACCGACTCCTTATGGAGCTGGTGGTCCTTCTCAAAGTTTTGCAGCAACCCCAACAAGCCGTGGTAGTTCACTGTAGGCTTTGTCATCCGAAAATGAGTAAGGAAGGGGAGGAAGGACTTGGGCAAAGAATTAAGGATCGCATCTTTACCGAGCTGCTCGTGTAAGAAAAAGCCCAGTTTACTTAGGTGCTCAATCATTTCAATCATGTACAGTACATGATCGATGACTGAGGCCCCATCCCTTATCCGAGCATTGAAAATGGCACAACTAGTTTTGTGCCTTTCAACATCGTCAGGCATGCCAAAGGAGTCGTTCAACATTTGAAGTATCTCCTGTGACTGGGCGTTCTCGAATCTATGGCTGAACTCATCATTCATTGCCACCAGCATTATGCATCGAATGGTGGTGCGATCGTTGAGCCACTTCTGATACGTGTCTCGGACCGTCCCTCTAGCATTCGGACTGGCTCCTTAGGTGCCGGATCCATTACTACATAAAGGATCCACTCATGCTCAAGGATGATTTTCAATTTTTGATACTAGCTATCGAAATTAGGTCCCATGAGCTTGTCATTATCTAATAATAATCGGAGTGACAGGATAGTGACCATAGTTGCATAAAGGAAAATCAGACCTTTATTAGTACATAAATTATTAATACTAAAGACTTGGACTTTAGTCTAAAGTTTCTCTCAGTATTTTTACGAACTAGTAGCCTCAACCTCCAATTCGAGGAATTACTTTAATTTCTTAGTGGGTACTAGAATCCACACAAATCACACATGAATCCAACTTTAGTTGGTCAACCCATGTGCATCTATGGGTAGGTTCATAACCAGTTATTTCTCTAAACAACTTTTAGTAATTAATTTTGCCTCAGATCCTAATCAGTAGGCTTTGACCTCCACTGAAAAGATCTGGTTAGGTCCAACCATTAACATGACTTGATTTGGTGAATCTGACCAATAAATGATCAGGCCTGACTTTGGCCAGCCAACCTGACCACCATCAGAAAGACTCAACCAAATGATCATATTATGAATGATAATTTTATTAGTCAATAAGCACCAGGCCTTTGGGCCTCCAGTGATTATTAAACTAATGGACTCATTATCACTCACTTAATGGGAGGTTATGACTTAGTTATCACTATAACTTAATCATTTTTAGGGACCTAATAATTTTTAAGAATTTATTAAAGGATAGAAGAGAAGAAATTAACCAGTCAATTTCAATCCTCCTACTGACTTCACCAAGTCAGATTAAAAAAAGATTTAATTAATGCCGACATTAGGAGCACCTAAATCAGTCACACTGATTTACCTAATGACATGGGTGAGCCCTAATCACCAAGTGATCTAATAAAAACCTAACTTACCAGGTTGGCCAGGTAAGTGAGATCAGTGGAAGGGATATACCATTAACTCCTTAGAGATCGAATCAATGTGAGTAGCTCCCAGTTAAAAACCACTAGTCAGACTGCCGAACTTACCTTAGACACCAACCGGCTCATTAGTTTTAATTTGATCAACTTAGTAAATAGGGTTCCACCGTGTAGCCATGAATTAAGTCCATCTTGGTCTAGTTAAAGACATAGACCCATTCAACTACAACTATTGAAGTTGAGTCTAGAGTGTCCTTGACCTAATCTAATTCAACTTTTGATTAGATTTGATAAATTACTCTAATTTAGTCCATTTCTTTAAGCTAACCTTAGGTCTAACCCAATTATGGACCTAATCCATCGAACCCATTGATCCACAAGTTTATGCAATTATCTTAGGTCTTAATTCACAATTCTAGACCAACTAGACAACACTTAATTCTTTTAATTAAGTATTTGGTCCGATGGGTCAGGGTTTGGCATTTCAAAAATAATTTTTAAATTTGAAAGGTTTTATTTTTTATTCACCAAATGTGTTGACTTATTTCATAAATGGATCAGCACATTTCATAAATAGCAATCCTATTGCTAATTACATAACAATAAATAACTCAATCAAAATAAATCATGAATATTTCTTTAGATCTAATCTAACACATTCATGATAAATTTTATAATTAAACCTTTACAATTAAGTCCTTTCGCTGCTTCGTCTGCATGGGATATGATCGCTCAGCACCCCTACCGCCATAGGAGAACCCCATCGAATGGGAGGAGAGGGCCTTTAAACCTTACTTTTCTCCTATGATCGGATGACCATAGCAACCAACCCAATTAGACTACTTGCTACTTGGATCAAGTATATCTAAATATACCAATTTCAAAATTTAAATTTCAAATTTTAAATTTCAAATTTTGAATTTCAAATTTCAAACAAACTTCAAATTTCAAATTTTAAATTTTTGAATTTCAAATTTTGAATTTTAAATTTTGAATTTCAAATTTGAAATTTCAAACAAATTTCAAATTTTAAATTTTGAATTTCAAATTTTTGAATTTTAAATTTCAAATTTTAAAATTCAAATTTTAAATTTTGAATTTCAAAATCTAAATTCAAATTTCAAATTTAAAATTTTAGATTACTACTTAATCTACGCATGCAAATGTATATCATATTTTAGAACCCGCTCTGATACCATTTGAAGTGAATTTTAGTATAGGGGTAAAATGGTAATTTTAAAACTTTTAATTAAAATTATAATTTTATAGTAGAAATTATTAATTAATCTAATTAATTAATATATATTAACCCTACATAAAGATCTAAATATGATATAAATAGCATGCATTTAAATTTAAAATTTCGAATTCTACAATAAACATTTTACTGTTATATGTTCAGAACATATTACCTTCATGCAGGTAGTCGATTGCTGCAGTTTGATCATCGTCGGGAAGGTCTGATCATCGTAACATAGTCACACAGTATGTCTGGCCTCCGCGGATCATCCACATGAAGCTCTCGATCTGATCGGCTCCTCATGAATGCTAGTTCATTACAGAATCATTTCGATGGCCGATGCTAATCGAACTCCTTCGATCGGTGTCTGCCAACTCCTTGGATGCTCTGGATCGTCAGCAAAGGAACTTGAGAGGTTGATGAAGCTCTTCCTAAAGTTTGGTGGGTTCACGATACTCGTAGCTCACCTTCTCACTTCCCAAACCCTAGGTAGAAACCCTAGGATACTCACAAAAGAAAAACCCTGCGCCCTTTCTGTTTCTTTTCTTTTCTCTTCTTTTCTTTTCTTCTCTCATGCACAGAGGCTTTCTCATGCCACCCTTTCTCTCAGAAAGTCATGTGCATGCCCCACCTTTTCTTTCCTTTTTAAAACAGTGTAAGACCGCATCTTTACCGCATCTTCACCGCGTGAGAGGATAAAGCTAGGTGGTTGCTCACTTGAATTCAAATCGAATTTGAATTCAAATGCCAACCAACCAACCTTTATCCACTCTTGGCATGAGAAGAAGGGGGTGTGGGTTCTTTGTGCATGGAGAGTTTACACGAGAAACTTTTTCTCGTGTAGAGCAAGTGGCGCACAAGTGGATAGGATGGCACAGGGGATTAGTTGCTCATTCAAATTCAAATATCATTTGAATTTGAATGGCCAACTAATCAATCATTATTCACTCAAATGGTGCACAAGGGAGGGGCGTGGGAAGGCTTCTGCATGGGAGAAAATTCATGAGAACTCATTTCTCGTGAATTCAAATAGGCGCAGGTGAGGTGAGGTGGCGCAGGGAGATAAGTCAAAGTGGTTTGAAATTTTAAATCAACCTAATTGAACCAATCTTATTAAAATAAGTTAGGTACAATTAGACTAAATTAAACCTAACATAATTAGACTTAATAAAATCCTAATCAAATCAAAAATTGACTAAGCCCAACCACTGATCAGATTAGGGACCAAACCACCTTGGCGATTAGGTCAACTCTTAAACTAATCGGGTCAAACCCAACTGAATCCAATTCAATTGGACTTGATCCAAAAATAATTACTCAATCAAATTGAGTTAATTAGTAATCAAATCACTAATTAAACCTCTCATAAATATTGAGTCCAAATTTGATGGGCAATCGGACATCAAAGTCCATCGATATGAAACCCTGATCGAAGAGTTCCAAACCAGTGGAACTCTTGACCCCGGTACCCAAAATGTGTGGAACTCATGATCAGAGAATCTTGATTCTTGATCACAGAGTCCCAGACATGTAGGACTCAGAGTCCCTGAGCATTAGGACTCTTGGTCGAAGAGTCTCAGTCCAGTGGGACTCTTCACTAGCCATCAGATCAGATAGGAACCTCTAATATGTGTGACCCCACAGGTTCGAACCTAAGCTGGTAGCACAGGAACCAATTTCTATACTAATCGAAGTGACCATCTAGCAATGGTACCCGACATCCGGATAGGTCGAATAGTCACAATCGCAACATTCTGAACCTATGCGAATATGGTTACTCTATAATTCATCTCTTTTGACCCCTATGTATAGGATGACTCAGGGTTAAACTGTCAACCCTGATCAGATCATCTGAATCGTGCTCAACTCAAACAATCCTGTGACTCCTCACTAGGACTATCCTGGCTAAGATTTTGCTGAATTAAAACACGACTGTACACAGCTCTTGAGCTGGAGTGGTCAATCCCATCTTGACACACGCACCGACAAGTCAAGTATTTGACTACACCCAGCAGCCTTCCGTCACTGAATTAGAAATTCAAATAGTCTAGTGCCTAAGTGCAGTGAGTTGCTTGCAAGTCACTATGGTAGTCTCAGGTCAGAGGGACAGTTATACCCATATCCCATCAGAGCAAATCTTGACAGCAGAAAAAGCTCCGGAGTCGGTCACGTTCAGTGCAGATGTACCCTTACATCTCACCTGTATGCCATACCAGTGTCTCCACACTCCTTGGTTAAGAGGACAACCAACCCATATGGCACACAATGACCTATGCTTGATAAACGTTGCTATCCTTGGTAACAACGTATTATTTGGTCGCAAACAGGTTTAGGGACTAAACGACAAATCCTCCTTTGTCGAGTCTAAATAGTCCTAAGGACTTCACCACAATACAGGAGTTCATTAGAAGATGAAATAATTTGTGATTAAAAATATCAAAATAACTTTTATTAATTTATAATTCATATATTAATACAAGAAAGAGCACAACCGTCAACAGTCTGACGATTGGCTTTGGGATACTATTCTCAACAATCCAATACCCAGATATCAGAGTCTGAATCACTCAATGAAAATTAGATTTGTATCATATACACACCTTTTGGTGCTACACATACACCCTGCTTCAATCTTGTAAAATTATTCTTACAATTATACTCCCAATGACCAAATTTGCCACAAAATGAATAGATGATATCCTTAAGGACATCTTTTGCCTTCTCATTATTACTGACCATCTCAAGATAAAAAATATTCAGAACATCGGAGTTCTTCTCCAATACGAACCTTATCTACAACTTTCTCTACCAATCCATAGAGTTCGATCGGTCAATATATTTTTATTTATGGTATCATGCAATGAAAATAAAAAAGTCATAATGTAGACTTAAATTTACAAAAATAAAGAACAATAGTATAAGCAGACTACTCATGTTTCATATGCATAACTAGATGAGGACTTTTAATCTAGTTATATCTCCCACTATTTTATCGGATACTATAGCCCTCTTGTTGCCCAGCTATGCAACCCAAGAGGAGGGGGTGAATTGGGTTTCTAAAAAATTTTAAGCTTAACTTATGACTTATAAAAAATGTTTGACAATAGCTAAATAAATAGGGAGAGTAAAGCTAATTCAAGGCTAATGGCTAAAAGCAAGAATGCAAGAGAATAATGAAGAGTTAAAGAAGAGCAATTAGGCACACCACAAACAAAAGGATTTATAGTGGTTCGGTGCCAATCCTTGCACCTACATCCACTCCCCAAGCTCCTACTTGGGAATTTCAATCCACTAACTTGTATTCAACCCGAATACAAACATCGAAAACTCTGACTCTAGCTATCCCAAGCTAGCCCACTTGTTTTTCGGATACAAGCCAACCCAATACACTCCGATTTAAGATTTGTATCAACCTTCCCTTGTTTTGAAACTCTTTCAAAACAAAGAATACTAACTCAACCAGAGTATAACAATGAATAGCACAAAAAGTACAGAGAAAGCTTCTTTAATGAGCGTTTGAGACTTTAAATACAATTTACTCAAGAAGAAGAAGACCCTTTTTGATTTTCTTAAGGTGATTGGAGACTTGAATGTGCACTTGAGGAGTTGGTAAGCTTGGATTAAAGGCTTCTTGAATACTTTGAGTGAGCTTTTGCTTAGGGCTGAAAAGTTTGCTTGAAATCCCTTTTTCAAAAATCTCTCTTCTTCATTCTTCTTCATGATTCCCACCTTTTTATCCCTTTTATAGCTTCAAGAAATAGTGAAAAATATTCTAGGCTGAAATAGAGCCGTTAGACCACATTAAATGAGCATTAAAAGCACTTAAAACAGGTTAAAAACTAGCAGTTGCGGAACAATCCCGTCACAGGGGTCGACTCATGCCTAGGGGTCGACTCATGGGTCGACCTCTGTGGAAAAACATCAGAAAATGAAGAAGGGAAGCAAGGTTCTGTAAAATTGGCCTAAAACCCATAGAGGTCAACTCATGGGTCGACTCATGCCTTGGGGGTCGACTCATGAGTCGACTCACAGGGTGTGCCAACAAAAAATCTGCGTGCCAATCTGCTCATTGTGCCATGAGTTGACTCATGGGTCGACTCATATTTTTCAAACATGCATATCTTCCAAAATACAAGTCCAAAAATAATAAAATTTTTCCCAATGGATCATAAATCTTTTGTTCTATCATTTGATGCTTTTAAATCAGGGTTTGGTAAAATTATGATTTTGCCCCTGAAGAGCAATAAGTCTTTTTCAAGCAAAAATCATTAGTACCCCTTCAAATGCTTTGTAATCATCAAAATCAATCCAAGGAGCAACAATCTTCCTCTTTTTGATGATGACAAAATACTTGAACAAAAGCATATATATGAAACAATAAGCATGAATTTCAAAGGAATGAAATGCATTATAGGTAGTTTGAAGATAATTAGAAAATTTACTACCAACTTGAAAATTACTTATAAGAGCATTTGCTTGAAAAGAAGATTGATTCTTTTGGCATGTGATACATGTGCCCATTTGCTTGTGTTGCTCATTTGCATAAACTATTTGCCTATTACTTAATAAATTGAAAATTTGCTCATTTGATTATATGATTTTGATATCAGAGCAAAATTTATTTTTGTTATCAGAGCAAAGCAGAATTTGCCTAAGAATTTTGAAAGTTGCTCATTTAAAAATATCTTATTTGCTCATTTGCTTGTTTTTCAAATTGCTTAGCATCTTGAAAACTTGCTCATTCTCATTTGATTATTTAATTTGGTACCAGAGCATGTCTAAGAATTAATTTTAAAGTTTGCTCATTTGCTTTTGCTTAACAATTTACTCATTTTGCTTTTAATTCTTTTATTAATCTTGCTTTTGATCCTTTAATTTCTCCTCCTTTTTGACATCATCAACAAAAATTGTTTATCTCTCTTTGTTTCTTTTGATGGAAATAATTTTACTAATGTTACTTCTTGAGCTTCTTGTTCTAATCATTAATTTTACTAACATTAATGTTTACTCCCCCTGAATACAGCAATCATAAAAAAAAATACCATTGAGTATCATAGATATGAAATAGCAATTCATAGTATTTTAGGCACGCACTTAATTGAAAGGAACTCAATTTAAAGAACATACATTAAAAGTCAAAGAGTAGATATATAATCAAAAAGTGACTGATACCATAGTTGTTCCAATACATATACCAAAATATAAAAGTCAATTAGTCAACATCATTACATGTCCCAAAAGATAGATCCTAGAAAGAGATAAAAGACTGGACTAACTACAAGGATCTAGTAGAGCTCATGACTGGATGGATCAGAATCAGATGTATCGGAGATAGGGTGGGGAGATGAAGGATCATGACCAAGAACTCGTCCTCTACCCCGTCTGCCTCTGCCACGAGTGGAGGTGCTGGCACGAGTAGGTGGACGAGATGATCCTGAAGGCTGAGAAGCAACAGACTGAACTGCAAGAGAGAGCCTGATGGTGTCTGGAAGGTTCAGAGCTCTCGAAATAGACTGAAGCAGTGCAGTGAACTGGATGGATGCATGCTCACTAGAGCCTCTGATCTCTCTCCTCAGGAAATCAAATCCACTCTCCAATACTCCTCTACGTCTGGCTGCCTCCATAGATAGGTCTGAGACCTCACTAGTGCACTCCTATGGCTGTGGATGGGCCAGAGCTAACACTTGCCCCTGCAAGTCAAGTACCCTCCCAGTCAGTCTCAAAATGTAACCCTCGAGCTACTGAATCCGAACTGACTGATCTGAGATCATCTGAAATACAGTGAAGATGTGGGGGATCAAAGTCTGATCAGATGCATCTAATGATGTGGATCACTATGCAAAAGCTGAAGTGCTCTACTGTCGAGAAAGCAAGGAAGCCACACGCTGTGAGATCATCTCAATCTGGTCATCAGCCAATCTGATCTCTGAGGGAAGTGCTCTGCTGTATGGCTGCTGGACTGGGGTGTGCCTCCTAGTGGACTCTGAAGGGCCAGCCTCTGGATCTGAAATAAACTGGATGTCTGGAGATGCTGCCCTGATGTCATGGAGAGGTGATGAAGGACCTTCTTCCTCAGCTCTGTCCTCAACTCTCTCTTCTGTACCCTTAATCCAACCACCATCAGTCCTAGTGAATCCCATGCGGTGCAAAGTGTGTTGGTTGATGGTGTCAGAGTGAGAGAGCCTAGCTGATGCCTCCTCCTCAAAACTAACTCCAAACCTCCTGAATACCAAGGTGAGGGCCATACCAAAAGGCAGATGAGCCTTGGATCTATTCAGGGTTTCCCTCATGGCTTCTATCATTAATGCAGGGAGGTTTAGAGGGGTTTGGGTAATCACATGAAACATAATACAGATGTCTCAGCCTGAAAGAAGGTCATGTCTACCACTTCTTGGGAAGAAAAGCTTTGTTACCAATTGATGTAGAATCCTCATTTCAATGGACAGGATCTTGGCTTCTAGTTTATTTAGGCTTTCCGAGTAGGTTCCTCCTAAAATCACATTAATTCCTTCTTCCTTCACTGGGAGTTCCATGTTTGAATATCCCTCACAGGGCAAATGAAGAATCTCTCCCAAAATAACAGGATCTAAACAGATATCAACACCCTTAATAGTAGATGTTACTGTTCCATTTCCATAGCACAGATTCAGATAAAACTCTCTAACCAGATCCACATATGTAACTTCTTTAAGTAAACAGTAAAATTCCCAACCTTGGTTTTTGATCTTTGAACCAATGGAGAACCCCTCTTTTTCAAAAAACTTGAAGTCAACATTTTTCCCGGGTTCTACCTTTCTGACAGATAAAGAAATTTTACTAGGGCTTAGAGGAGACTGAGAGGAACCTAGAGCAGATGTCGAAGTAGGAATGGGAGCAGAAGAGGTCTGAGAAGCTTGTCTTTTCCTGCGCACGCCCTCTTCCAACTCACGGACCGATTTCCTTCTTTAAGGGAGTTTCATTTTTGGAGCCATTCTCACCACCAGAACAAGCAAGGAGACTTGGAAGATCAAATGTGTGAGGAGATAGAGGGTTATTAAGGGATGGAAAGGGATTTTTGGAGGAGAGAAACCCTGATTTGGAGGAGAATGGTGGAAGCTAGGGCACGCTCCAACCGCTCCAATCACGGGAGAAAAATGGGAATAGCGCCTTTCCCAAGGGGCGATTTGAGGTGGAGAGGTGATGGGAGAAGGATCTTGGGCTTAGACCTTGGATTTGGAGAGAAAGAAGAAGAGGACTATGGGTTTTGGAGGGAGGAAGACGAAGATGGAGAGGGTCGGCTCATGAACGGGGTTTTTAATCAAAAAGAGATGAACCCGTGGGATGTTGGCCGAAAATTACAAGTATGCCATTGGGTCGACCCTAGGGGGTCAACTCATGATTCACAAAATTTCAGAAAAATTATGAATAAATTCTAAAAAAAAATTCAGAACTCTGGGAGAAGAATTTTTGCTCTATGTAAAGTTGTGAGAATGATAATCTTGAGCTTTTAGGTCCAAGAGAAATGATGGAAATTGAGTTTAAAGAATTTTTTATATTGATTCCTTGAAATTAAAGAGATATTTAAGTAAATGGATCAAGAATTCCTAGCTCTCTCTTAATTTCACAGAATCTATCTTCACTTGGGGCCTTTGTAAAAATATCGGCTAATTATTTTTCAGTACAAATATAGTCAAGAATTATATCTTTGTTTTGAACATGTTCTCTTATAAAATGATGTCTGATTTCAATATGTTTAGACCTAGAATGCTGAATTGGATTTTTAGTAAGATTTATGGCACTAGTGTTATCACATCTTATGGGTATTTCATTAAGTTTGATATCAAAATCTTCGAGTTGTTGCTTAATCCACAAGATTTGAGCACAACAACTTCCGGCTGCAATGTATTCGGCCTCGACCGTAGACAGTGCTATCGAATTTTATTTCTTGCTAAACCAGGAGATTAGGTTAACTCCGAGAAATTGTCAAGTTCCACTAGTGCTTTTTCTATCTAATCTACATCCAGCAAAGTCAGCATCTGAATATCCTATTAAATCAATTAATGAGTCCTTAGAGTACCATAATCCTAGAGTTTGAGTACCATTTAAATATCTAAGGATTCTTTTAACAGCATTCAAGTAAGATTCTTTAGGATTAGATTGAAATCTAGCACACAGACAAACACTAAACATGATATCAGGTCTACTTGCAGTTAAATATAATAGAGAGCCAATCATACCTCTATAATATTTTAAGTCTACACTTTTACCTTCTTCATCCTTGTCAAGCTTACATGAAGGGCTCATAGGTGTGCCAATTGCTTTGGAGTTCTCCATTCCAAATCTTTTGAGTAATTCCCTTGTGTACTTGCTGAAGGAACTAGATCTAGGGTTTCAGGGTTAGATCTTGAAACTTTTTCAAGATCATACAGCGGAAGACTAAAATAAATCAAAATTTATTTTCTAAAATCAAAAAATCTCTAGATCTAAGATCCTATTACATGATTATTACATAGCATTAAATCAAAAATTAAAATATATATAAATATAGTATGAACTACATGTTGATCATATCAACATGTTTCTATACTAGCTACATCTAATGTATGTATTAAACAATAGATCAGATCTATTACCTTGCAAGTTAGATGTTCTAACCTTATTGATCTGGGCTTGAGGATGATGTTGCAAGCCGCACACACGTCCGGCCTCTAGGAGTCGTCTACACAAGCCCACGAATCTCGATCAGAAGTCCTGCTTCAGGAAATCAGCACGGTATGCTAGTACTGCGCTGATCCTTCTTTGATGGTTGATCAGGTGCCTCCTTCTTCTTGATTTGGACTCTTCCAAAGATAGAAACTAAAAGGAGAAGTTTCAGATCTGAGACACTCTCAGGAAACTCAAGATGGAGGGAGGAAAGATATGAAAACAAAAACCCAAGAAGAAAACCCTCTTCTTCTTCACGTTTTTCTCTCTAGACACCCAAACTTGCATCTTTTATATCTCCACGATACAAGGGTATTTCTCTCTAATTTTTTTATGGCACAAAGGTCTCTCAAATCTCTAATTTATCCTAAAATTTCATGAAGAAACTCATCTTATATAGAGAGATATGATAGAGTCCTTGTCTAGGTCAAACACCTAGTCAAGGCTTATCCAAACATGGCAAGTTAAGGGATGCCCAACTCTTGAGCACCTCCTTCATATTTTCGTGTATAGATCAATAGAAAAGGGTATACAATGTATACCCTAAAAGCCACAAAAATTCCAAAAAAAATTTGGATAAATTCGGTGCAAAATTGAAAGAGTTTTGGATTTCTAAAACTCTATCTCATAGAATTCGAAATCCAAACTTATTCCTTTTAGATTTGATCCAAACCACCTTCCATGTAAGAAAGAAGAGAGGAGACCTTTTGTGAACGTGGGAGAGATCTGAGAGAGGGCTTTTGTAGCACAAAATAAGTGGAGATTGGCATTGAATAAGAGAGAGGGCGTGGAGAAGGCTTATGTGGCGCAAGGTGGAATCCTAGTCTTACTAGGATTCTGTCTTATGACTTATTTTAATTTGGTTTCCCAAACCAAATCAAATCAAAATTAGATCAACCCAATTAAAATAGGTCTTAACCCAATTAAGAATCTAATTTAATCAGATTAAATTAGATTTAAATTTGATTTAATTTTCTAATCAAATTAGAAATTAGATTGATCCAAGTCCTAGTTGAACTAGGACTAGTTTTTCCTTGCACTTGGCTTATCCAATAAACCAATTGGACTTGATCCAATCAAGCCCAAAATAAATTTAATTAAATTATATTTAATTAGACTTAATCTCAGCCCATTGGCTTAATCAAATTAAGCCAATTAGCAATCGAATTGCTAATCGATCCTCCTGCAACACTTGCACTGGGTTAAATGTCAATCGTATTGATCATTTAACCCTAGAACGATTCTTAATCGTTGATCAACCATCTGATCGGATCATGAACTCTAATGTGTGTGACCTCATAGGTTCGAACCTAAACTGGTAGCATAGGAACAAATTTCTATACCAATCGAAGTGACCATCTAGCAATGGTACCCGACGACCGGATAGGTCGAATGTGTAGAACAACATCCTTAGAACCCATGCGGATATAGTTTTCATATAATTCATCCCCTTGACCAAAATGATCATAGGACACCCCAGAGCTCAACTGTCAACTCTGATCAGGTTGTCCACATTGTATTTCAAAATATCAAATCCATCTGATGGATTACCCTGGCCAAGGTTTTGCTAAATTGAAATACAGCGACTCATTCTTCTCCAACTCTTGGAGTGGTCAATCCCATCTCGATCACACTCTGACTTCGCAAGTACTTGATTGTGCCCAGAAGCCTTCCATCTCTGAATTAGAAATTCAGTTAGTCCAGTACCAAAGCACAGTGAGTTGCTTGCAAGTCACTGAGGTGATCTCAGGTCTAAGGGACACTTATACCTATATCCCATCAGAGATATTCTCGACAGTAGAATACTCTGGAGTTGGTCACGTTCAATGATGATGTACCCTTACATCTCACCTGTATGCCATACCAGTGTCTCCACACTCCTTGGTTAAGAGGACAACCAACCCATATGGCCTACAGCGACCTATGCTCGATAGAAGCTGTCGTCCTTATTAACAGCCTATCATTTGGTCGTGAATAGTTTTAAGGACTAATCGATAAATCCTCTTTTTAGCGAACCTAAATAGTCCTAAGGACTTCATCATAACAACGGAGTTCATTAGAAGATGAAAGCTTATGATGAAGATGCCAAATATATTTTATTTATTAACAAATCAATTACAATACTTGGTTGCTCAACCGTCAACAGCTTGATGATTGGCTTTTTGGGACACATTTCCCAACAACTCCCACTTGTCCTAAAGTCACTTGGCACAGTATCTAATACCCATCTTCGACTTGTGGTTGTCGAACTCCTTTATTGCCAGGGCTTTAGTGAAGGGGTCGGCTAGGTTCTCCTTTCCATCGATCTTCTGAAGGTCGACATCACCTCGATCCACGATCTCTCGGATCAGGTGGAAGCGGTGCAAGATGTGCTTCGTCCGCTGATGTGCTTTGGGTTCCTTCACCTGAGCTATGGCACCAGTGCTGTCGCAGTAGAGCAGGACTGGACCATCGAGGGAGGGTGCTACTTCGAGCTCAGTGATGGATTTCCTCAGCCACACAGCTTCCTTTGCAGCATTCGATGCTGCGATGTACTCTGCTTCACAAACAGAGTCCGCCATAGTATACTGCTTGGAACTCTTCCAGCAGATGGCTCCACCATTCAGAGTAAAGATATAACCCGACACGCTCCTGCTGTCATCATGGTCAGATTGGAAGCTGGAGTCTGTGAACCCCACAAGTTTCAGATCTGACTCGCCATAAACCAACCATTGGTCCTTAGTATTTCTCAAATACTTAAGGATGGCTTTAACCACTTTCCAGTGATTTTTTTCAGGATCAGATTGGTATCTACTCACTAATCCTAGTGAGTATGCCACATCTGGTCTTGTACATGTCATGGCGTACATGATAGATCCCACGGCTGAAGCATATGGGACTCTACTCATACGCTCTCTCTCTTCAGGAGTTGTCGGACAATCCTTCTTAGAGAGAGAAATTCCATGGCCTATCGGTAGATAGCCCTTCTTGGAATTCTCCATGCTGAACCTCTTCAGCACAGTGTCTATGTACATGGACTGGGATAACCCAAGCATCCTTTTAGATCTATCCCTATAGATCTTCATCCCTAGGATGTAAGATGCTTCACCCAAGTCCTTCATGGAGAACTGTGATGACAACCAAACTTTTATTTCCTGTAGTGCGGGGATGTCATTTCCGATTAAGAGAATGTCATCCACGTATAAGACAAGGAATACCACAACTGGACCATTTGCCCATTTATAGATGCAGGGCTCTTCTCCATTCTTAATGAAGCCATACGTTTTGATCACCTTATCAAAATGCATGTTCCAACTCCGAGAAGCTTGCTTCAGTCCATAAATGGATCTCTGAAGCTTGCACACCTTGGACTCATCTGTGGATGTAAACCCTTCAGGTTGTATCATATACACCTCTTCAGTCAGCTCTCCATTCAGGAAAGCTGTCTTTACATCCATCTGCCAGATCTCATAATCCAGATGGGCAGCTATTGCAAGCAATATCCGAATAGATTTGAGCATTGCCATAGGGGAAAATATCTCGTCATAGTCAATACCATAACGTTGACGATACCCCTTGGCAACCAGACGGGCTTTATAGGTCTCCACCTTTCCGTCTGTGCCCCTCTTCCTTTTGAAGACCCATTTACACCCAATGGGTTTAACCCCTTCAGGTGGGTCAACCAATGTCCATACATCGTTGACCTTCGTGGACTCCATTTTGGATTTCATGGCTTCAAGCCATTTCTCGAAATCAGGTCTCTGCATAGCATCCATATAGGTGATCGGATCCTCATTATTCTCATCAAGTTCAATGGGATCACCGTCCCGGACCAAGAAATTGAAGTATCTGTCCAGCTGACGCGGTACTCTACCGGATCGCCTTAATGGTACAGGTATATTGGGCTCCGGATCTGATCTAATCATATCCGACTCAGGTTCAGCTATTGGTGTCGGTCCTTCTACCTGTTGAACTTCATCAAGTTCAACCTTAGAGGCAACGGTTCCTTCACGAAGGAACTCTTTTTCTAAAAAGATTGCCTTAAGGCTGACGAACACCTTTTGTTCATCAGCATGGTAGAAAAAATATCCTTTTGTCTCTTTGGGGTACCCTATGAATGAGCATTTGTCAGACCTAGGTCCAAGTTTGTCTGTGACTAATCATTTGACATAGGCCGGGCACCCCCAAACCCTAAGGTGTGAAAGTGCTGGCTTACGTCCTGTCCATATCTCATATGGAGTCTTAATTACAGACTTACTTGGAACCCTATTTAACAGATAACAGGCCGATTCGAGTGCATATCCCCAGAAGGATATCAGCAAGCTAGCAAAAACCCATCATGGATTGGACCATGTCTAACAAAGTCCGATTCCTCCTTTCAAACACACCATTATGCTGTGGTGTTCCTGGAGGAGTCCATTGGGAGAGAATCCCATTCTCTCCTAGATATGTGAGAAACTCACTAGAAAGGTATTCTCCTCCTCGATCAGATCAAAGAGTTTTAATACTCTTCCCAGTTTATTTTTCTACTTCACTTCAGAATCGTTTGAACATTTCAAATGAATCTGACTTATGTTTCATCAGATAGACATATCCATATCGGAATAGGTCATCCGTGAAAGTTATGAAGTAGAAATATCCACCTCTAGCACTGGTGCTCATGGGCCCACATACATCAGTATGTACTAGGCTCAAGAGCTCAGTAGCTCTCTCACCTTTTTCAGTAAAAGGTGACTTGGTCATTTTACCAAGAAGACAGGACTCACAGGTTGGAAGTGATTCACAATCACTAACTTCGAGGATTCTCTCTTGAGTCAACCTGTTTATTCTGTTCTTGTTTATATGACCTAGCCTACAGTGCCATAAGTAGATATCTGACACACTATCTAATCTAGGGTGCTTGCCAGTAGAATAGACTCTTATCAGGCTTGACCTTTTTGGTCTGGCTCTACACTGATGTCCTAGCCTGAACTTGTACCTTCTTTACTTTCTTCTTCTTGTTCTTCTTCCCTTTCTTAAAAAGTCGAGAACCAGAAGACGAACCTCCCACTAAATTCATCGACTCCTTGTAAAGTTGGTGATCCTTCTCAAAGTTCTGAAGCAACCCCAGTAACCTGTGGTAGTTCTCTTCAGGCTTTGTCATTCTATAATGAGTGAGAAATGGGAGATAAGACTTGGGCAGCAAGTTCAGTATTGCATCTTTCCCAAGCTGCTCATGCAAGGAAAAGTCGAGCTTGCTCAATCATTCCATCAGCTCGATCATGTACAATACATGATCAGTGACAGAGGCACCATCCCGCATTTTGGCGTTGAAGATGGCACAACTAGTCTTGTGCCTCTCCACATCATCGGGTGTGCCAAAGGCATCCTCCAACACTTGAAGCTTGTCCTTTGGCTGAGCCATCTCGAATCTGCGACTAAACTCGTCGCTCATGATAGCCAGCATGATACAGCGCACCGTGGTCCGATCACTGAGCCACTTCTGGTAAGTGTCTCTGATTGTTCCATGTGCATTGACAGTTGGCTCCTCAGGTGCAGGATCTATTATCACATATAAGATCTGTTCATACTCCAGGACTATCTTCAACTTTCGGTACCAGCTACCGAAGTTGGGTCCCACCAACTTATCATTGTCCAACAATGATCGGAGCGATAGGGAAGTGGCCATATTTGCACAAAGGAGAACCATAACCTAATTAGTAATTGATTCATTAAACCTAAAGATTTGGACTTTAATCAAAAGGTTTCTCCCACTATTTTATTCGAATTGGTAGCCTCTACCTCCAACTCGAGGAATTATCCTAATTCCTTAGCGGGTACTAGAATCCACTTAGACTGCACACAAGCCCAACTTTGGTTGGTCAACCCATGTACATCTAAGGGTAGGTTCATAACCAATTGTTTCTCTAAACAATTTCTAGTAATTTTAATTTTGCCCCAGAAACCTAATCAGTAAGCTTTGGCCTCCACTGTAAGGATCCGGTTAGGTCCAACCATTAACATGATCATACTTAGTGTATCTAACCAACGAATGATTAAGTCCAACTTTGGTTGGCTCACCTAACCACCATTAGAGAGACACTTCCAAGTCATCATATGATGAGTGATAATTCCATTAGTCAACAAGCACCAGGCCTTTGGGTCTGCAATGATTATTGAGTTAATGGACTCATTATCAAACACCTTAATGGGAGGCTATGACTCAGTTATCTCCATAACTTTATCATTTTAAGGACCTAATAATTTTAGAGGATTTAAATAATTTAGAGGATGAGGTCAGATGAACCAGCTTATCATGATCCTCCCACTGGCTTCACCAAGTCAGCTTAAGGGAGACCAGGGCTGGTCTAGGAGCACCTAAATTAGTCACACTGATTTACCTAGCTGACATGGGTCAGCTCGAATAGTCAAGTGATCCGATCAAAACATAATTTTACCAAGAGGCCAGGTAAGTTCGATCAGTGGGAGGGTCTGCCAAAGCTTGCCTTAGACACCATCAGAAATGGCCAGATAAGCGGGCTCCCAATTAAAAACCACCGGTCTGATTTACCTTAGATACCAACTGGTTTAATTAGTTTCGATTAGATCAACCTAACAGTTCGTGCTAGATCGCTTAGCTAAGAATCAAGTCCATTTGGTTCTCGTTAAAGACATGGACTTGACCAACTACAACTATTGTAATTGATCTAGAGAATCCTTGACCTAATCTAAGACAACAATTGATTAGATTTAGTCAATTCTCTAATTAAGTCCATCTTTAATCTAACCATAGGTCTAACCCAATTAATGGACCTAATTCCCACTAACCCATTAACCCAATGTGTTATGATTTGTGTCTTAGGTTCTTCAATTCACAATCCTAGAACCTAATCAAACAACTTCTTAATTCTTAATTAAGTTTTGGGCTGAGGGTTGGGTTCGGCCTTTCAAAAAATAATTTTCATATTTGTAAAATAATTTTACAATATGATTCTACCAACCATATTGCATGTTTGATTCATAATCAAGATGCAAGTGAAATAAACATGAAACTACTTTAGATCTAATCTAAACAGGTTCATGTAATTGAAACAATTTCAACTTTAAACAATTTCTTTGCACAAAAATTATTAACAAAGAGATTTTATTTTAGATTTAAACATCTTTTAAATCTAATAAATCATAAATTTAATCTAGATCATATCTAATAAATTTATGATTAAAGATAGATCTACACAAACTAGGACAACCTTTGCACTGTAAGGGGTAAACCTTACAGCAGGACAACCTTGCAGTTTGTGATTGATCTAAAATTTTAATTTCAGATTTAATAATCAGATTATAAATTAGATCTAATCTAAAAAATAATCTAAGCATGTATAAATAATCATGTAATAAAGAACCTAGGCTCTGATACCAATTGTAGGAACCAGATCTAGGGTTTCAGGGTTAGATCTTGAAACTTTTTCAAGATCATACAGCGGAAGACTAAAATAAATTAAAATTTATTTTCTAAAATCAAAAAATCTCTAGATCTAAGATTCTATTACATGATTATTATATAGTATTAAATCAAAAATTAAAATATATATAAATATAGTATGAACTACATGTTGATCATATCAACATGTTTCTATACTAGCTACATCTAATGTATGTATTAAACAATAGATCAGATCTATTACCTTGCAAGTTAGATGTTCTAACCTTGTTGATCTGGGCTTGAGGATGATGTTGCAAGCCGCACATGCGTCCGGCCTCTAGGAGTCATCCACACGAGCCCACGAATCTCGATCAGAAGTCCTACTTCAGGAAATCAGCACAGTATGCTAGTACTGCGCTGATCCTTCTTTGATGGTTGATCAGGTGCCTCCTTCTTCTTGATTTGGACTCTTCCAAAGATAGAAAGTAAAAGGAGGAGTTTCAGATCTGAGACACTCTCAGGAAACTCAAGATGAAGGGAGAAAAGATGTGAAAACAAAAACCCAAGAAGAAGACCCTCTTCTTCTTCACGTTTTTCTCTCTAGACATCCAAACTTGCATCTTTTATATCTCCACAACCCAAAGGTATTTCTCTCTGATTTTTGGATGGTACAAAGATCTCTCAAATCTCTAATTTATCCTAAAATTTCATAAAGAAACACATCTTATATAAAGAGATATGATAGAGTCCTTGTCTAGGTCAAACACCTAGTCAAGGCTTATCCAAACATGGCAAGTTAAGGGATGCCCAACTCTTGAGCACCTCCTTCATATTTTCATGCATGGATCAATAGAAAAGGTTGCACAATGTATACCCTAAAAGCCACAAAAATTTTAAAAAAATTTTGGATAAATTCGGTGCAAAATTGAAAGAGTTTTGGATTTCTAAAACTCTATCTCATAGAATTCGAAATCCAAACTTATTCCTTTTAGATTTGATCCAAACCACCTTCCATGTAAGAAAGAAGAGAGGAGACCGTTTGTGAATGTGGGAGAGATCTGAGAGAGGGCTTTTGTCCCACAAAATAAGTGGAGATTGGCGTTGAATAAGAGAGAGGGCATGGAGAAGGCTTATGTGGCGCAAGGTGGAATCCTAGTCTTACTAGGATTCTGTCTTATGACTTGTTTTAATTTGATTTTCCAAACCAAATCAAATCAAAATTAGATCAACCCAATTAAAATAGGTCTTAACCCAATTAAGAAACTAATTAAATCAGATTAAATTATATTTAAATTTGATTTAATTTTCTAATCAAATTAAAAATTAGATTGACCCAAGTCCTAGTTGAACTAGGACTAGTTTTTCCTTGCACTTGGCTTATCCAATAAACCAATTGGACTTGATCCAATCAAGCCTAAAATAAATTTAATTAAATCATATTTAATTAGACTTAATCTCAGCCCATTGGCTTAATCAAATTAAGCCAATTAGCAATCTAATTGCTAATCGATCCTCCTGCAACACTTGTACTGGGTTAAATGTCAATCGTATTGATCATTTAACCCTAGAACGATTCTTAATCGTTGATCAACCATCTGATCGGATCATGAACTCTAATGTGTGTGACCTCATAGGTCCGAACCTAAGCTGGTAGCATAGGAATAAATTCTTATACCAATCGAAGTGACCATCTAGCAATGGTACCCGATAACCGGATAGGTCGAATGTGTAGAACAACATCCTTAGAACCCATGCGGATATAGTTTTCATATAATTCATCCCCTTGACCAAAATGATCATAGGACACCCCAGAGCTCAACTGTCAACTTTGATCAGGTTGTCCACATTGTATTTCAAAATATCAAATCCATCTGATGGATTACCCTGGCCAAGGTTTTGCTAAATTGAAATACAGCGACTCATTCTTCTCCAACTCTTGGAGTGGTCAATCCCATCTCGATCACACTCTGACTTCGCAAGTACTTAACTGTGCCCAGAAGCCTTCCGTCCCTGAATTAAAAATTCAGTTAGTCCAGTACCAAAGCACAGTGAGTTGCTTGCAAGTCACTGAGGCGATCTCAGGTCTAAGGGACACTTATACCTATATCCCATCAGAGATATTCTCGACAGTAGAATACTCTGGAGTTGGTCACGTTCAATGATGATGTACCCTTACATCTCACCTGTATGCCATACCAGTGTCTCCACACTCTTTGGTTAAGAGGACAACCAACCCATATGGCCTACAGTGACCTATGCTCGATAGAAGCTGTCGTCCTTATTAACAGCCTATCATTTGGTCGTGAACAGTTTTAAGGACTAATCGATAAATCCTCTCTTTATCGAACCTAAATAGTCCTAAGGACTTCATCATAACAACGGAGTTCATTAGAAGATGAAAGCTTATGATGAAGATGCCAAATATATTTTATTTATTAACAAATCAATTACAATACTTGGTTGCTCAACCGTCAACAGCTTGACGATTGGCTTTTTGGGACACATTTCCCAACACTTGCTTTAGGTGATGGAGATTCCTTCCTTAGTTTGTTTGATTTGGAGTCCGAGGAAGAATGTAAGTTCTCCCATCATGCTCATCTCGAACTCCCTCTGCATGAGCTTAGCAAAGTCTTGATAAAGAGATTCATTAGTAGACCCAAAAATAATATCATCAACATATATTTGTATAATTAACATATCATTTTGATTTCTTTTAATGAAAAGGGTTGTGTCTACATTACCTCTTGAAAAATTATTATTTAGTAAAAAATTGCTTAGCCTATCATACCAAGCCCTAGGTGCTTGTTTCAAACCATATAGAGCTTTATTTAATTTAAAAACATGATTAGGAAAGGCAAGATTTTCAAAACCTGGAGATTGTTCTACATAGACTTCTTCAGCAATATATCCATTCAAAAATGCACTTTTGACATCCATTTAAAATAATTTAAATTTCATAAAGCAAGCATATGCAAGTAGAAGTCTAATGGCCTCTAATCTAGCAACAGGTGCAAAGGTCTCATCAAAATCAATTTTTTCTTCTTGATTATAACCTTTAGCAACCAATCTTACTTTATTTCTTATTACATTTTCATGTTCATCTAATTTGTTCCTAAAGACCCATTTTGTGCCAATTATTGATTAATTTTTAGGTCTTGATACTAAAGTCCATACATTATTTCTTTCAAATTGATTAAGTTCCTCTTGCATTGCATTAATCCAATTATAATCATTTTCAGCTTCTTCAATAGTTTTTGGTTCAAGATGAGAGATAAAAGCACAATGATTAAATATATCTTTAAGTGAAAAATGAGTTCTTACCCCATGCATAGGATCACCAATAATTAGCTCCTTAGGGTGATTGTGAACATACCTCCATTCTTTGGGTAGGTCATTTGTACCTTGAGGTTGTTCTTGATGTTCTTCACCTTCCTCATCTTGTTTGTCTTCATGTTCCTCATCATCTTGAATTATGGAGTCTTTCAGAGTGATCTCCCTCATTCCTTCTATAAGAGGATCTGCATCATCAACACTTTCATTCTTTCTTGAAGGAAGATCGTTAGATTCATCAAAGACAACATGTATTGACTCCTCTACTACTAAGGTTTTTTTGTTAAAAACTCTAAAAGTTTTACTAGTGGAGGAGTAACCAAGAAAAATTACTTCATCAGATTTTGCATCAAATTTTTCAAGTCTTTCTTTACCATTATTTAATACAAAATATCGACAACCAAAAATATAAAAATATGCAATATTAGGTTTTCTTCCTTTCCAAAGCTCATAGGGGGTTTTCTTTAAAAATTATCTAATTAAAGTATGATTTAAAATGTAACATACTGTGTTAATAGCTTCCGCCTAGAAGTATCTTGGAAGGTTGCTTTCACATAGCATGGTACGGGCCATTTCTTCTAGGATTCTGTTTTTCCTTTCTACTACCCCATTTTGTTGGGGTGTCCTAGGTGCAGAGAAATTATGGCCTATTCCTTTTTCATCACAAAATTTTTCAATATTTTGATTTTCAAATTCAGTTTCATGATCACTTCGAATATTTTGAATTGAAAATCCTTTCTCATTAGTGACTTTTCGGTAAAATTTAGTGAAAACTCGAAAAGTTTCATCTTTGTGTGCTAAAAAGAAAACCCAAGTAAAGCGAGAGTAATCATCTATAATTACAAAATCATATTGTTTTCCTCCTAGACTAGTAGTTCTAGTAGGTCCAAATAAGTCCATGTGCAATAGCTCTAAAGGTCTAGAGGTTGAAATAATATTTTTAGATTTAAATGAAACTCTTGTTTATTTACCTAGTTGGCATGCATCACAAATTCTATGCTTTTCAAATTTTAATTTAGGCAAACCAAGAACCAATTCTTTCTTAATTAATTTTGAAAGTGAATGCATGCTAATATGTGCAAGCCTACGATGCCAAAGCCAACTAGTCTCATTAATTTTGGCATTCAAGGATACTAGGCATTGCATGTTTATTTTGGATAGATCATTTAAATCTACCATATAAACATTACCATGTCTATGTCGAATAAATTGAATGCCATCATTAATAGGACTAGTTACAATGCAAACAGAAGATTCAAAAATAACTTTATATCCTTTATCACAAAATTGACTAATGCTTAGTAAATTATGCTTTAAACCATCTACTAACAAAATATTTTCAATATATTTGGAGGGAGTGATACCAATATTACCTATACCGATGATCTTTCCTTAGCCATTGTCTCCAAAGGTGACCATCCCTCCATTCTTAGCATCAAGAGTGATGAATTGGGATTCATCACCAGTCATGTGTCTCGAGCATCCGCTGTCAAGATACCATTTCCTATTTCCTCCTTGGGATGCTAGACACACCTGCAAGCAAAAGTCAAGTTTTTGTTTTAGGTACCCAAGCTTTCTTGGGTCCTTTTTGGTTAGTCATAATGGTTCCTTTTGGAACCCATATTTTCTTTATATTTGAGTTTGCAGATTTGTTAGAGAAGCAAGTGTATGACTTATGTCCTACTCTACCACATTTGAAGCAAGTAATATTAGAAAACTTGTTATTTAAAGAGTTTACATAGATATTTTTCAGATACTTTTGTTTCTTCAAGGGGTTATAGCCAAGTCCAGCCTTATCATACACGGCCTTTTGATTTTCAAGAATCATATTAAGTTTATTTGAACTCAAAGTGAATTTTTCAACTAATGATTTTAACTTGGCAATTTCATTCTTTAAACTTTGATTTTCTTGAAGCAGGATGGATTTTTCAATTGAAATGCTTTCATTTTGTTTCAATAAAGATTGATTTTTCAATTTTAGATCTTTATTCTTTATCTCTAGTTTCTTTAGTTCATCAACTAAATCACAAAAAGCTTCATGCAGTTCTTCAAATGTAAAGTCATTAGGAGTTTTGAAAATTACCTCATTTTCGTGTGCCATAAGGCACAGATTGGCTTGTTCAGTCGAGTCTTCCTCTTCAGAGCTTGAGTCATCACTCGCACTCCAAGTGGCCATCATGGCCTTCTTCTTGTACTTCTTGGGACCCTTCTTCAGTTGTGGACATTCAGACTTGAAGTGTTCCAATTTCTTGCATTCATAGCAGATAAGGGGTTGGTCTTTATCCTTTTCTTTGCTCTGTTCTCCTTTTGTGAATGGCCTCTTTCTCATCCCTTATTTTCTTTTTCTCAAAAATTTTTTAAATCTTCGGGTAATGAGTGCCAACTCATCATCCTGCTCTTCATTTTCGGTGTCATCAGTTTCTTCATCTGATGGAGCTGTGGATTAGAGGGCAATTATTCTCTTCTTTTTGACTTCTTCCTCTTGATGTTGCTTCATGCTCAGCTCATGAGTCATCAATGATCCAAGAAGCTCTTCCAAGGGTAGAATGTTCAAGTCCTTGGCTTTTTGGATGGTAAGTCCTATACTATTTAAACTATTGTGCTCTTGATGCTAACCAAGACTCTTTAAACTATTTATAATACCAGTAAAGCGAGTAAACATTTCAGTTATGGACTCATCATGCTCTATTTTAAATAATTCATATTTATGCACAAGCATGTTGATTTTGGACTCCTTTACTTGATTGGTTCCTTCATGGGTTACTTCTAACCTATCCCATATTTCTTTAGCAGACGAGCAAGTAGAAATACGATTAAATTCGTTAGCATCAAGAGCACAATATAGAACATTCATAGCTTTAGCATTTAATTGGGCCATTTTCTTATCAACCTCATCCCATTCTTTCTCGGATTTGACTGATTCCACACCATCTATAATTTTAGTGGGTGTGTGAGGGCCGTTCACTATGATACTTCACATATCATAGTCGAGTGCTTGAATGAATATTTTCATCCGAGCTTTCCAATAGGTGTAATTAGACCCATTGAAAAGTGGAGGTCGGTTAGTGGATTGCCCCTCGGCTAGAGAAGTGCCAACTTGAGTTGCCATAGATCTTTGGCTCTTTGATTGATTAGATCAAAGTAGGGTTAGAGCACCGGGCTCTGATACCACTTGTTGCCCAGCTATGCAACCCAAGAGGGGGGGTGAATTGGGTTTCTAAAAAATTTTAAGCTTAACTTATGACTTATGAAAAATATTTGACAATAGCTAAATAAATAGGGAGAGTAAAGCTAATTCAAGGCTAATGGCTAAAAGCAAGAATGCAAGAGAATAGTGAAGAGTTAAAGAAGAGCAATTAGGCACACCATAAATAAAAGAATTTATAGTGGTTCGGTGCCAATCCTTGCACCTACATCCACTCTCCAAGCTCCTACTTGGAAATTTCAATCCACTAACTTGTATTCAACCCGAATACAAATATCAGAAACTCCAACTCTAGCTATCCCAAGCTAGCCCACTTATTTTTTGGGTACAAGCCAACCCAATACACTCCGATTCAAGGTTCGGATCAACCTTCCCTTGTTTTGGAACTCTTCCAAAATAAAGAACACTAACTCAACCAGAGTATAACAATGAATAGCACAAAAAGTACAGAGAAAGCTCCTTTAATGAGCGTATGAGACTTTAAATACAATTTACTCAAGAAGAAGAAGACCCTTTTTAATTTCCTCAAGGTGATTAGAGACTTGAATGTGCACTTGAGGAGTTGGTAAGCTTGGATTAAAGGCTTCTTGAATGCTTTGAGTGAGCTTTTGCTTAGGGCTGAAAAGTTTGCTTGAAATCTCTTTTTCAAAAATCTCTCTTCTTGATTCTTCTTCATGATTCCCACCTTTTTGTCCTTTTTATAGCTTCAAAAAATAGTGAAAAATATTCTAGGCTGAAATAGAGCCGTTAGACCACATTAAATGAGCATTAAAAGCACTTAAAATAGGTTAAAAACTAACCGTTGCGGAACAATCCCGTCACAGGGGTCAACTCATGGGTCGACTCATGCTTGGGGGTCGACTCATGGGTCGACCTCTGTGGAAAAACATCATAAAATGAAGAAGGGAAGCAAGGTTCTGTAAAATTGGCCTAAAATCCGTAGAGGTCGACTCATGGGTCGACTCATGCCTTGGGGGTCGACTCACAGGGTGTGCCAACAAAAAATCTGCGTGCCAATCAGCTCATTGTACCATGAGTTGACTCATGGGTCGACTCATATTTTTCAAACATGCATATCTTTCAAAATACAAGTCCAAAAATAATAAAATTTTCACCAATGCATCACAAATCTTTTGTTCTATCATTTGATGCTTTCAAATTAGGGTTTGATAAAATTATGATTTTGCCCCTGAAGAGCAATAAGTCTTTTTCAAGCGAAAATCATTAGTACCCCTTCAAATGCTTTGTAATTATCAAAATCAATCTAAGGAGCAACAATTAAACTAGTTATATCTTTCACTATTTTATCGGATACTATAGCCCTCTCCTATGGTAAACGAAAAATATTCTATATTTATCTTAGTAGGATTGAGATCCTAATTCCTCATAATGATCTTGTGTTAATATAACAAACTCTTATGAGTTCATAGGTAGAAAACTCTTTCCAATTGCATCTCATGCAATTCTTAATATTTTATCTTGGCCTCTAAAATATTATTCATCTTGTGTTAATTCAACAAGCTATAATATTTTAGTTAAGTAAGATCCTTCATTTCGATACAGTCAAAATCAAATATAACTGCCCTTGTGGTAGCACAACAAAGCAGTATGTCCAAAATTATCGTAAGAATCTTTTATGCACTAGGATTATGTTATATCATCCTTCTAACAAGCCTTGTGGTAACACAATAAACTAGCCATAATTCATGACATAACATTAACCTAGCATGAAAGATGGCCCCTAGTAGTGTTTAAAACACTGAGCTATAACATTGCTTTTCTTAGACACCAATAAAATTGGTCAGGCCAGCAACGGAATCAATTAAATAACCATCATACTTGAAATACTCCTTAGACACTAATTGATTAATCGATTCAAGAAATAGATCAGCTACTGATTCATAATACTATAACTTAATATAATTTTTATGAGGGTTTTAATGGTCTCAAGCACAGCCTAATTCAATCACAATGATGTACAAATATAATTGTATCTTAAGAATCATAACAACTAAACATAGCATCCAATCATATCTCTAAGATATGAAAAATATAACCATACAATATGACTATAACTAGCATTTTAAGTATATCACATATGCATGAAGTTCTAATAACATACATGAATACAAAATACTCTTTTCACAGTTCATCTTCTTGGGACATCACAGTGACACCCCTACACACCATAAGAGTACCCTATTGAATAGGAAGAGAGAGTCTATGAACCTTACTTTCTCTTATGACCGAATGGCCTGATGATGAACCTCAATTAGAGTACTAAGCTACTAAGAAAATTCTACACATACATCATGCATTTTATATTTAAAACATATCTCTAAGACATGCGAGGGTTTGGATGTTCAATCAGGTTCAACCTTTGACCCAACTTGAGCCAAACCAAAAATCTATGTTTGATCACAATCAAGACAACATTCTAACCTTTGATTATATAGATCAAGGTTGGCTCTGATACCACTATTGGGTTTCGATGGTGCAGTGGAAGGGTTAGGTGTCTAAAATTTTTATTCAACACACCCGATGCACCAGAAACCCCAATGCCTAGAAATCCTTAACTATAATAATCAAAGTACAATAAATATAAATTAAGATCAAAAGAATATCTATAGTGCTAATTTATTTTTTATGAGACATCCAAATATCCACCCTCCAATGATGTTCCACACAGAAACTGAACCAAGGACAGTGCTCCTTCCTCATCTTGCTTCAAGAGTTCTAGCCACTAGAACTCGACTAGCCTCATATCAATCAAGTTTCTCCAAAAAACTGACTCCACCCTCTCAAAATCTCTTTTGAACTTTTGATCCTCCTTCTTTAAGACTGTCACAACCCTTGTTAGGAACAGATGAGGCTTTGTCTTAAATCCCAAAGTCTTGTCCTAAAATTAAGATAGGTTGTAAGAAAGAAAAGAGAGCAACGGAGACAAAATTGGAAACTCTTTTTGAATGCCTCAGACATCCAGTGCCCTGACTAATTTATAGCCACTAGAGGGACACCAAAAGAGAGGGATGTGCCTCATCCAAGAGGCCTATCTGATCTGATTATTAGAGATAAGAGTTTCTTCAAACAGAAGGACTCTTATCAATGATACGTCGATCAGCACCCTGCTCTGCATGTGTGACCAGAGAAGGGATATTTTTGCATCCCTTCTCAAATTAAAAAAATCCTTAAAAATCTATGTGAATAGAGAATTCAATCTTGATTTTAGAACATATAATGAGTGGATAAAAATTTCTACAAATAGATGTGTTCTCATATCCTTTCACACAAAGTCTGATCACCCCGCATGCAGGCACAAGGAGGAACTTATGGCATCTGTTTGGCATTAAGATAAATCTGAAAAAATTCCATAAAAATCACAAAAAATATCTTATCAAATGTGAAATGTTATCACTAAAAATTGGTCTATTTTTAAAGTATTTAATGAGGAGAAGGACTCTCCAAATCTCAGAGAGATGCAATGCTTCTGCGAGCATGCGAGACTTCATTTTTCTAATTTTTCTCTGTTCAAAAAATTCTAGAAAAAATTTATCTCATGACTTGAGATGTGCATCAGAGAATGAAGGGTGATATGGGCTACTACACACATCTAAATCCCATGCCAGAAGGACTCTTTTCTTCTGCCCATGCTAACACTTGTACGCAGAACCTATTTTGCGCCAAGAGTCCTTCACAACTTGGACTCTTCATAATTGGCATTAAAATAGGATATGGTACTTCTTGGTGGCATGATCTAACCCAAATGTCCATCAAATTAGGCTAGCTAATTAGTTAGGGATGAGACAAAATTGATCTCCAAAGGAGCAAAGGTTCCACACGTGATAGCATGCTTACTGGAACCCTGATTGAATCCAAAATTCCAATCAACCTTTTTCAAAAGGATCCTTGGCCCATTTTCATGTGTGTGACCCATTGAGTTCTACATCTAGCTGGTAGTAGGTCTGGGTGCAAGTTGACCAAATTTGATTAGATTTCAATCTAATCGATTTAGGTCCAATCGAGCTAACCCGAGTTCAACAATTATAATCCTTTCTAATTGGCGATCGAATTAAACTCTCTAATTCGATCAAAAATCTATAAGTAAAGATTGACATCTAGCAATATATCATGACTACTCAGAAGATATAAAATTTTGATAAAAATATTAAATATATCCTTCAGTGGCATGTTACCATACAATTCAATCCTTCGATCATCCCTGCACCCTAAATGTGTTCATGAGTATGGAATCATGTCAAACCCAAACACATTCATATCGATTTTCAATTAACCAATGATGACTCCAATAAAGAAGTATTAGAAACTCTTTCTAATCTCCTTTCTGCTTTTGGCCAAAAGATTTTTTTCAAGTCATCTAGGATTGAGAATACACAGGATGCGATCTCCTCTTACTAGGAGTGATCGATTCTATGTTGACCTACTCGCAACCTCTATATACACTCCACCATATTTAGAACACCCCGTATATGTCTTAATTCCATGCTTGGGTATGAACCAAAATATGAGTTTGTGTGCACAAAATTCTATGGTGGTCTCAAGTCTAATGATCACTTGCACAACTCCCACTTAGAGAATCATCTTTGACATGTAAGTAAGGCTTCCATAAGATGTTCTCTTTCATCAAGTCAATTCAATGAATTTATTTTCTAAATGAGCATCCACATCCTTGTATTAGTGTCCCACACAAGTGGCTAATGAGATCTGCCACCCTCTCTATTGAGCATACATAGGATGTGCCAGTCTATCCAGAATATTGATCCCTGACTCAATGCTCCTATGATCAAAAATATTTAAGATTAAGATTTTAGGATTTTAGGTCTCACTAGCATGATCCATTCATGTCTCCTAAAATCATTATCCTAATCTTTGGGGTTCATCATAATCTTAGACATAATAAGATGCAGCTAATATGATGAATCAATATCTCAAATAATAAATATCATTTCATGAGTTGAAAAATTATAAAAAAAATTATATCGCAACATATTTGCGATTGGTGTATAGGGCACTCTTCTTTCATTAACAACCTACCATTGGTTGTTATAAGAAAGAAGGGATAAAGACATACCTCACGCCCCCTCCTTTCATGTTGTGCGCTCCCCTCCTTTTCTTCTCTTTTTCACACACATCTCCTTTAGTTTTTGGCATCCATAATTTGATCACATCTGCTATTCAAAATCCCAAAGATGCCGGGTTTCAATGGGGAAGAGAGGAGATATAATTTGAGTAGGAGTTAAGAGTCCTTGTAGCCTTGGACTCTCTTCCAATTTTGATGCCACCCACCATTATCCTTTTCACCTAGATTTCTCATGGATGAAATGGAATTTCCCATGGATTATTACATGCAAATAAGTGTGGAAGGCATGGGATATATGGCGTCAACATAAATGTTGGCATGGGCTGGTTTATTGGTGCATGGAAAGGGAGAATTTTAATCACATAGGACTCTCCTTTTAGGTGGCTGTTTTAAACCCAATAAAACTCCAATCAATCATAATCATATTAGGATCAGATTAGATCTAAATAGATGGAAATCTAAATCTAATTTGGTGCCCAAACTATTTAGATTAGATGTCACCTAATTAGAGAAGAAGTCCTAGTCCTTTTGGTCTCTCTCTTGGTACTTGAGTCAAACTCAATTTAATCCTAATCCAATTAGGATTTGGTGCATCCATGAAAAAAAAAAAAAATAGTCCAAATAGAAACTCATACATCCTAGTCTAATTAGGAATTGAGTCAAACTCAAATCCTAATTCAAATAGAAATCATTGTCCCATGCAATTTTGGTTATCTCATAACCCAATCAGGTTCGATCAAATCAAACCCATGTCAATTCAAATTAAATTTGATTTAATTAGACTTGATACAAGATCCATAACTGAATCAAATTAAGCTACTTAACAATTCAATTGCTAATTAATCCTCCTATAACTCACTAATTCTTTAATGAGTTACATAATGCGTCTTTTGTATTGGATCAATCATCAATCAAATTGATAATCAAATCCTATTATGATTCATAATCATAATTCAACTATCTGATCAGTCAAAAGTTTCTTTTGTGTGTGACCTCATAGGTTGTATTCTGTCTGGTAGTAAGATATATTACGATCCCTATCACAATATCATTAAATTTTTTTTCAATGGGTTGGAATAGTTCCAACTCTGCTCATCAAGGATCATCGATCATCAAGATGATGCTCGTGGGTCTCACAATCCACCAATGACACCTAGCAGTATGTAGTGGTAATCCAGCAGAATAAAAGATGATGAACCTCTAGGTGCAGTTAATGCATGATACAGTCCCTCTATCGTGAGTCTTGACTAGATGACAGATCATGGATAAATCATCAAATCTCATCATCGGTCATATGATAGATTCAATTAGCTCGAGTCCATATATGATTCTATGAAAACTTTTTTTCATCAATTACACTGCTATGGCCATAGACTTAAGGACAGTCTCTTAAATCTCATAGGACTATTTTCTTCTGCTAGGATCGATAGATCTCACTTGATGCGCACCCTACTCCTATTGTGGACCAACTTCGTCAATATCTACTACAAGGGCTCATTGAGATCCATGTTGATGTGTCAATCAAACTCCAACAGTCTCACTGCGAGCAGTAGTGCCATCTCAGATCAGAAAACCAGTCATATAATTGCAGCATCAAGAAAGTCACTAACAAGTGAGAAGACATCCATGTGACTTCTCGTGTTGGTCACGCTCAGTACTAGTTGTTCTCTAACAACTACCTGCACTCTCGCTCCAGTGTCACCACATCATAGACTTGAGATTCATCTACCTGAAGGAAGCAATCTGTGCACTGATCTATCCGGATCAATCACCATTCCCATGATGATCCTATGATCAGGAGCAATTTAGAAATTAACTATCAATGACACATATCTCAAATTCTCAACTCTTTGAGAATATGTGTCATCATCTTATTAATCTCTTAGATGATTCATGGATACATGAACATGAATGGTAATATAAATGCCCAATAAGTATCAAATCATATCCTAGTAATATAATATGCATCAACTAAGATTGTCTTCTAGGACATACATCCAACAGAGACTGCCGCATATATTTTAAACAAGATGCTTTCAAAGTCTGTTGCAAGCACACCATATGAGATATAAAAGGGAAGGAAACCTAATCTTAAACATCTTAAGATTTGGAACTATTCTGCTTATGTTAAAAATATTTTTGAATATAAGCTTAGTGCTAAATCAGACAGATGTAGGTTTATAGGGTATCCTAAGGAAACTAGTGGATACTACTTCTACCACCCTACTGAATAAAAGGTATTTGTTAGTAGGCACAGCACTTTCATCCACGAAGGAGGCTGTGGGAGGAATCTTGAACTTATGAAAGTTCAGAATCTACAAACCGATCTAGAAATACCTATGGTTGAACCACAAAAAGATCCTCAATCAGAAATATCCAAAGATGAGGTATATCCACAATATACACCTCTTCGAAGGTTATATAGAGTGTGTCAAGCACCTCTGAGATATGATTTTATCATTGAAAATGACAATTCGATTATCATCATTCAAGATGATGATCACTGACCTATTCAGAAGCTGTCATGAGTAGAGACTCAGATAGATAGCTAGAAGCTATGAAATCAGAGATGGACTCGATGTACACCAACCAAGTGTGGATCTTGGTTGATGCGCTTGAGGGTGTGACCCCAATAAGGTGTAAGTGGATCTTCAAGAAAAAAATACGAGCAGATGGATAAGTAGAAACCTACAAAGCTAGGTTGGTGGCGAAGGGTTTCAGATAAAGACAAAGAATTGACAATGATGAAACCTTCTCACCAATGGCTACGCTCAAGTCCATCCAGATTTTGCTTGCTATAGTAACATACTACGACTATGAGATCTGACAGATGGATGTCAAGATCGCTTTTCTCAATGATAATCTAGAGGAAGAAGTCTATATGACTCAGCTAGAGGGATTTATCTCAAGTGGGAGGGCAAATCAAGTATGTAAGCTAAAGAGATCTATCTATGGATTGAAGCAGGCTTCGAAGAGTTGGAACATCTGATTTGATATGACAGTCAAAAAATTTAGCTTTATCAAAAATAAAGATGAATCATGTGTGTATAAGAAGACAAGTGGGAGTGCTGTTGTCTTCTTGGTTCTGTATGTCAATGACATACTACTCATTGAAAATGATATCCCAATGATGCAATCGGTCAAGGCTTGGCTATCGAATAAGTTTTTCATGAAAGACTTGGGTGAAGCATCCTATATATTGGGTATAAAGATTTATAGAGATAGATCTAACAGAATGTTAGGCTTATCCAAGTTACAGTACATAGATCTCATATTAAAGAGATTTAATATGGAGGCAAGTAAGAGAGATTACCTATCTGCAAGTCATGGTATACATCTCTCTAAGAAAATATATCCTAAGACATCAGAGGAGAGGAAGAGGATGAATGAAATCCCTTATGCTTTGGATGTGGGATCAATTATGTATGCCATGCTATATACCAAGCTTGATGTAGCTTATGCATTAGGCATAACTAGCAGATTTTAGACTGATCCAGGAGAAGATTATTGAAAAGCTGTGAAAAATTTTTTGAAGTACCTAAGAAAAACTAAAGATATTTTTTTCATATATGGAGGAGGGTCAGAGTTGAAACTAGAGGGATATAAGATTCTAATTTTTAATTTGATCTGAATGATAGCAAGTCAGTATCAAGATATATATTTATCCTAAATGGTGGGATAGTGAATTAGAAGAGTTTCAAGCAGTAGACAGTAGCTGACTCAACCACTGAGGCAGAGTACATCGCTGATAGTGAAGCTGCTAAAGAAGCTGTCTGGATGAAGAAATTCATCATAAAATTAGGAGTCATTTCTGAGATTGAAAGATTGATGTCACTCTATTATGATAACACTGCGATTATTATTCAACCTAAGAAACCTACGTCTCATCATAGATCCAAGCACATCCTCAGATGCTTCCACTTCATTCAAAAAATTATAGAGAGACAAGATGTTGTCCTTGAACGAGTAGACACAAAGAATAATATGGCAGACCCATTCACTAAGGCCATACCACAGTAGCTATTTGATCACCATCTTGATTGTATGAGATTGAAATATAAAGACAATTCGTGCAACTGGAAGATTGAAAGAAGAGTATTCTATAAGCCAATCGCAAGTGTGTTGCGATGGGATTATTCTTTGTAATTTTTCAACTCATGTAATGATATTTATTATGTAATAATAAAAATGAGATATTGATTCATCATTTTAGCTACGTCTTATTATGTCTAAGATTATGATGAACTCTAAATATTAAGATAATAGTTTTAGAAGATATGAATGGGTCATACTAGTAAGACCTAAAATCTTAAAATTCTAATCTTAAATATTTTTGATCGTAGGAGCATTGAGTCGGGGATCAATGTTTTGGATAGACTAGCACATCCTATGTATCCTTGATGAAGAGGGTGGCAGATCTCACTAGCCACTTGTATGTGGGATATGCTCATTTAAAAATGAATCCACTGAATTGACTCGATGAAAGAGAACATCTTATGGAAGCCTTACTTGCATATCAAAGATGGCTCTCTAAGTAGGAGTTGTGCAAGTCATCTTTAGACCTGAAATCACTATGAAATCTTATGCATATGAATCCATATTTTGGTTCATACCCAGGCATGATATTAAGACATGTATGGGATGTTATGGATATGGTAGAGTATGTATGAAGGTTATGAGTAGGTCAACTGAAATCGATCACTCTTAGTAAGAGGAGATCATATCATGTGTATTCTCATTCCTAGATGACTCAGAAAAAATCTTTTGACCAAAAGCAGAAAGGAGATTAGAGTTTCTAATGCTTCATCATCGAAGTCATTATTGGTTGATTAAGAATCGATATGAATATTTATTTGAGTTTGACATAATTCCATACTCATGAATATATTCGAGATGTAGGGATGATCAAAGGATTGAAATACACGGTAACTTGCCACTGAAAGATATATTTGGTATTTTTATCAAATTTTATATCTTTTAGATAGTCATGATATATTGCTAGATATCAATCTTGACTTATAGATTTGATCAAATTAAAGAGTTTAATTCGATCACTAATTAGAAAAGATTCTAATTTTTAAACTTGGGTAGCTCGATTGGACCTAAATCGATTAGATTGAAATCTAATCAAATTTGGTCAACTTGCACTCGAACCTATTACTGGCTAGATGTGGAACTCAATGTGTCACACATGTTGGAAAATATGTCTCAAATGCCAATCATCAACTTGTTGACGGTTGAGCAACCAAGTATTGTAATTGATTTGTTAATAAATAAAATATATTTTTGGTATTTTCATCACAAATTTTCATCTTCTAATGAACTCTGTTGTTGTGATGAAGTCTTTAGGACTATTTAGATTTGATAAAGAGAGAATTTATCAATTAGTCCTTAAAACTGTTCACGACCAAATAATAGGCTGTTAATAAGGACGATAGCTTCTGTCGAGCATAGGTCACTGTAGGCCATATGGGTTGGTTGTCCTCCAAAGAGTGTGAAGACACTAGTAGGTATACAGGTAAGATGTAAGGGTACAATATCATTGAACATGACCAACTCCAGAGCATTCTGCTGTCGAGAATGTCTCTGATGGGATATAGGTATAAGTATCCCTTAGATTTGAGATCACCTCAGTGACTTGCAAGCAACTCACTGTGCTTTGATACTGGACTAACTGAATTTCTAATTCAATGACAAAAGATTTTTGGGCACAGTCAAGTACTTGCAAAGTCAGAGTATGATCGAGATGGGATTGACCACTCCAAGAGTTGGAGAAGAATGAGTCGCTGTATTCTAATTTAGCAAAATCTTGGCCAGGATAGTCCATCAGATGGATTTGATATTTTGAAATACAATGTGGACAACCTCATCAGAGTTGACAGTTGAACTCTGAGATATCCTATGAGAATTTTGGTCAAGAAGATGAATTATATGGAAACTATATCCGCATGGATTCTAAGGATGTTGTTATACACATTCGACCTATTCGGCTGTCGGGTACCATTGCTAGATGGTCACTTCGATTGATACAAAAATTTATTTCTATGCTATTGATTTAGGTTCAGACCTATAAGGTCACACATATTAGAGTTCATAATCCAATCGGATGGTTGATCAACGATTAAAAATCATTCAGGGTTAAATGATCAATACGATTGACATTTAACTTAGTGCAAGTGTTGCTGGAGGATCGATTAGCAATTCGATTGTGAATTGACTTAATTTGATTAAGCCAATGAACTGAGATTAAGTTTAATTAAATATAATTTAATTAGATTTGATTTGGACTTGATTGGATCAAGTCTAATTAGTTTATTGGATATGCCAAGTGCAAGAAAAAACTAGTCCTAGTCCAATTAGGACTTGGATCAACCTAATTTCTAATTTGATTAAAAAATTAAATCAGATTTAAATCTAATTTAATCTGATTAAATTAGGTTCTTAATTGGGTTAAGACTTATCTTAATTAGGTTGATTGTTGCTCCTTGAATTGATTTTGATGACTACAAAGCATTTGAGGGGTTTCTAATGATTTTGGCTTGAAAAAAGACTTATTGCATTTCAGGGGCAAAATCATAATTTTATCAAGACCTGATTCGGAAGCCTCAAGAGCAAGAACAAAAGATGAGCAATCTATTGAAGAAAATTTTAATATTTTTGGAAGTGTATTTTGTAAGAAAATTAAGTTTCTATTTTTTGAGTCGACCCCATGAGTCGACTCATAGCTAAAAGGGCTGAACGGCACGCGAAAATTTTGACTGGCATACTCTGTGAGTCGATCCCATGAGTTGACTCCTTAGCATGAGTCGACCTCAGCTACTTTGTAGGCCAAAATTACAGAACAATCATTTTCTGCTCTTTTCCACAGAGGTCGACCCCATGAGTCGACCCATGAGCATGAGTCGACCCTATGAGTCGACCCCTGTGACGGAAAATTTTCACAACGGCTAGTTTTTAACCCATTTCAATTACATTTAATGCTCATTTAATGTGCTCTAACAGCTCTATTTCAGCCCAGATTACTCTCCACTATTATTTGAAGTTATATAAAGGGACTTAAAAGAGGGAATCAAAAAGAAGAGAGAGATTTTGAAAAAGGTTCTTCAAGCATTCTTGTCAACCCTAAGCAAGAGCCCACTTAAAGAGTTTAAGAAGCTTTTAATTCAAGTTCACCAACTCCTCAAGTGCTCATTCAAGTCTCCATCCACCTTGAGGAAATCTAAAAGAGCTTCCTTCTAATTGTGTAAAGTGTATTTAAAGCTTTATTCACTCATTAAAGGAGCTTCATCTGTATTTCTGTGCAATTAACTGTAATACTCTTTTTGAGTTATTATTTTTATTTTGGAAGAGTTCCAAAATGTGAAAAAATTGATCCGAATCTTGATTCAGATTGTATTGGATTAGCTTGTACCTGAAAAATAAGTGTTCTAGATTGGGATAGCTAGAGTCGAAGGTTTCGACAAGTGTATTCAGATTGAATATAGTTTAGTGGATTAGAATTCCCAAGTAGGAGCTTGGAGAGTGGATGTAGGTGCAAGGTTGGCACCGAACCACTATAAATCTTCTTGTTTGTGTTGTGCTTAATTGCTCTCCTTTTAAACTTTTTTATTCTCTTGCATTCTTGCATCCAACTATTATCCTTGCATAAACTACACTCTCCATACTTATTTTGCTCTTGTTAAATAATCTTCATAGTTGTAAATTAAGTTTAAATTTTTTAAAAACCCAATTCACCCCCCCCTCTTGGGTTGCATAGCTGGACAACAAGTGGTATCAGAGCCCAGTGCTCTAGCCCTACTTTGATTTAACTATCAAAGTGCTAAAGTTTAATGGCAACTCAAGTTGGCACTTCTCTAGCTGAGGGGCAGTCCATAAACAGACCTCCACTTTTCAATGGGTCAAACTATACCTATTGAAAAGCTCGGATGAAAATCTTTATTCAAGCTCTTGACTATGATATGTGGAGTATCATAGTAAACGGACCACATACACCCACTAAAATAATTAATGGTGTGGAGTCAACCAAATCCAAAAAAGAATGGGATAAGGTTGATAAGAAAATGGCTCAACTAAATGCTAAAGCCATGAATATTTTGTATTGCGCTTTAGATGCTAATGAATTTAATCATATTTCGACATGCATATCTGCTAAGAAAATATAGGATAGATTAGAAGTAACTCATTAAGGAACTAATCAAGTGAAAGAATCCAAAATTAACATGCTCGTGCATAAATATGAACATTTTAAAATGGAGCATGATGAATCTATAACTGAAATGTTTACTCATTTTACTGATATTATAAATGGTCTGAAAAGTCTTGGTAAGTCTTATTCTAATAGTGATCTCGTAAGAAAGATTCTTAGGTCCTTACCAAGAACTTGAGAAGCCAAAGTGACCGCTATCCAAGAAGCCAAGAATCTGAACATCCTACCATTGGAAGAGCTTCTAGGATCACTGATGACACATGAGCTGAGCATGAAACAACATCAAGAAGAAGAAGTCAAAAAGAAAAAGACAATTGCCCTCAAATCTACAGCTCAACTTGATGAAGAAACTGATGATACAAAAAATGAAGAGCAGGATGAAGAAATGGCTCTCATTACTAGAAGGTTTAAGAAATTTTTGAGGAAAAGAAAACAAGGAATGAGGAAGAGGCCACCCACAAAAGGGAAACATAGCAAAGAAAAGGATAAAGATCAACCTCTTATTTGCTACGAATGTAAAAAATTGGGACACTTTAAGTCTGAATGCCCACAACTGAAGAAGGGTCCCAAGAAGTACAAGAAGAAGGTCATGATGGCTACTTGGAGTGGAAGTGATGAGTCAAGCTCCGAAGAAGAAGACTCAAATGAATAAGCCAACTTATGCCTTATGGCACATGAAAATGAGGTAAATTCTACAACTATTGACTTTACCTTTGAAGAATTTCATGAAGCTTTTTATGATTTAATTGATGAACTAAAGAAGCTAGGGGTAAAGAACAAAGAGTTAAAATCAAAGAATCAATCTTTACTAAAACAAAATGAGAGCATTTCAAATAAAAAATCTACCATGTTTCTAGAAAATCTGAACTTAAAGAATGAAATTACCAAGCTGAAACCAATAGTTGAAAAATTCACCTTAAGTTCTAATAAACTTAATATGATTCTTGAAAATCAAAAGGCCGTTTATGATAAGGCTGGTCTTGGTTACGACCCCTTAAAGAAACAAAAGTTTCTATAAAATATCTATGTAAACTCTTCAAACAATAAGTTCTCAAATATTATTTGCTTCAAATATGGTAGAATAGGTCACAAGTCATACACTTGTCTCTCTAACAAATCCATAAATTTTAATACAAAGAAAATATGGGTTCCAAAAGGAACCATTGTGACTAACCAAAAAGGACCCAAGAAAGCCTGGGTACCTAAAGTAAAAACTTGACATTTGCTTGCAGGTGTATCTAGCATCCCAAGGAGCAAACCGAAAATGGTATCTTGATAGCGGATGCTCGAGACACATGACTGGTGATGAATCCCAATTCATCACACTTGATGCTAAAAATGGAGGGATGGTCACCTTTGGAGACAATGGTAAAGGAAAGATCATCGGTATAGATAACATTGGTATCACTCCCTCCAACTATATTGAAAATATTTTATTAGTAGATGGTTTAAAATATAATTTGTTGGGTATAAAATACCCACAGCCGAAACCCTCAACGGAATCGGCAGCAGCGCAGCTCCGCCCGGACTCCTACGGGAACCGGGCTCCACCGCCGACAGCAGCGCAGCTCCGCCCGGACTCCTACGGGAACCGGGCTCCACCGCCGACAGCAGCGCAGCTCCGCCCGGACTCCTACGGGAATCGGGCTCCACCGCCGACAGCAGCGCAGCTCCGCCCGGACTCCTACGGGAGCCGGACTCCACCGCCGACAACTTCGACCTCAAGTAGACTCCGCCCGGACTCCTACGGGAGCCGGGCTCCGTCCTCAACGTCAACTGCTGGTAAGCCCTGTCCGGACTCCTACGGGAGCTGGACTTCGCCTTTAACTTTAATTGCAGAAAGACTCCGCCCGGACTCCTACGGGAGCCGGGCTTCGTCCTCGACTCCAACGGCTGCAGACAGACTTCGTCCGGACTCCTACGGGAGCCGGACTCCGCCGACAACTTCGACCTCAAGTAGACTCCGCCCGGACTCCTACGGGAGCCGGGCTCCGTCCTCAACGTCAACTGCTGGTAAGCCCCGTTTGGACTCCTACGGGAGCCAGACTTCGCCTTTAACTTTAATTGCAGGAAGACTCCGCCCGGACTCCTACGAGAGCCGGGCTTCGTCCTCGACTCCAACGGCTGCAGACAGACTTCGTCCGGACTCCTACGGGAGCCAGACTCCGCCGATAACTTCGACCTCAAGTAGACTCCGCCCGAACTCCTACGGGAGCCGGGCTCCGTCCTCAACGTCAACTGCTGGTAAGCCCCGTCCGGACTCCTACGGGAGCCGGACTTCGTCTTTAACTTTAATTGCAGGAAGACTCCGCCCGGACTCCTACGGGAGCCGGGCTTCATCCTCGACTCCAACGGCTACGAGCAGACTTCGTCCGGACTCCTACGAGAGCCGGACTCCGCATCTGATTTTGATTGCAGGAGATTTCGCCCGAACTCCTACGGGAGCCGGGTTCCGCCCGCAACTTCGGCTCCGAGAGGGTTCCGCCCGGACTCCCCCGGAAGTCGGGCTCCACCCGCGACCCCAACCGCCAGGAGGACCTCTCCCGGACCTCTACAAAAATCGGGCTCCGGCCACTGCCGAGCTTCAATCGACAGATCCGCGCCCCCTGACAGGCCATCAAAACGGTCACGACCCTGCTCCACTTCCTGTGGCGGATTCCGCACAGCTCCACTATCCCCTGGCAGGCCACAATAACGGCCACGAACCTGCTCCACCTCCTGCGACGGATACCATGCGATTCTCCTATCCGCTGGCAAGTCACGACAATGGACGCTGCTCCACCCCTCATAACAGATTCTGCGTGGCGAGCCACGGAGATGACCACGTGTCTGCTCCACTATCTTTCGCAATCAATTCCCCTGACCATGGGTGGCCCACTACCAGGCGGTTACAAACGTCGCCATCAATCCGTTGCCTCCTTCGCCTATAAAAGGGGGACCCAGATACGTTATTCTTTAAGCTCATTTTCCTATCTCAAAACTCTGCTAAAATCTCCGTTCGAGCACTCCATTCTTGTTGAGGCAGAGAACTGACTTGAGCGTCGGAGGGTCTTGCCGGAGCAACCCCACCTCCGGTTTAGACTTCCCTTGCAGGTCCCGGCGGCGACCGCGGCTTCCCCGACTCCAGCTTCTCCGGTGCAAGCAGATTTTTGCACCAACAAAATTGGTGCTAGAAGAAGGGCCGTGTCTTCGCAGCACCCTTGTTCTTAAAGGAGTGTTCAACGGAGCTGCCTCCGACCGTTTCTCCGTCATCCACTCCTAATCCTCCCCCGCGAGATCGACACCCGATGCCTCCGCGCAAGGCATCCACCCGGCGGTCCACGACCTCCGCGGCCAGATCTCAGGCTCCGGCCTCCCCTCCCGTTTCTCAGCCTCCTCCTCCTCCCCCTCCGACGGCGGCGGTCGGCGCAGAGCAGTTTGACTTGCTGGCGCAGCAGGTCAAAGGCCTCGTCGAAGCCGTACAAGCAATGCAGCAGCAGCAACCACAAGCGTCGGTGCATCCGGAGGGGGCATCTCCGGAATGCCAGAACCCGACGGTGGGGCGGGCCACCTGGGCTAGCCGCCCCGTCCTTCCTGGGAAGGCGAATCCGAGGGTAGAGAGCCCTCAATCGGACCACGACTCCACCCCTGGAAGATCCCTGCCCCTGTTCTGCCAAAGGACCCTCGAGACTCGAAGTCGAGAGGACTTCCTGGACCGGAGGCTCCAGGAGATGAACCGGCGGATCGAAGAACTCCACCACGCGGCTCCCGCTTATGGTGAGGATATTTGCACTGACCCTCCCTTCTCCCAAATGATTATGCAGGAACCGATCCCGCTGAATTTCAAGCTTCCCCAGTTCGAAAGCTACGACGGGACGTCGGACCCGGTTGATCATCTGGAGGCCTTCCGAACGATGATGCTGCTTCACGGTGCTCCCGACGCCATCTTGTGCCGGGCTTTTCCGTCTACTTTGAAGGGAGCAGCAAGGAACTGGTACTCGACTCTGAAGTCGGGTACCATATTCTCCTTCGATCAAATGAGCCACCAATTCATGGCCCATTTTGTCAGCAGCCGACATCCCCGGAAAGGTTCGGAGTCCCTCATCAACATCAAGCAGAGGGAAGGGGAGTCCATACGGGCTTACGTCAACCGCTTCAACATCGCGGCATTGGAGGTCCGAAACTTGGACCAGTCAGTCGCCATGGCCGCCCTGAAAGGTGGCCTTCAGAAGAATGATCTCTTGTACTCCCTGGAGAAGAAGTACCCCAGGGATTTTGCTGATCTACTGGCTCAAGCTGAAGGGTACGCCCGAGCGGAAGAAGCCTTCAAAATGAAGGACGAAGAGACTGTGAGGGAGCGTCAGGCGGGAGATTCTAGTAAGCCCGCAGTTGAGAAGAGGCCAAAGGAAGCCGGCCTCGCTCCCGATCCCCTCCTGGACATAAGCGCGCCCATACTCCCCCCCGGGCATGCAGGCAGAGAAGCCCGGACAACAGGTTTCGACGGGGTTTCCCGCCAGAGAAATCTGCAACTACGCCCCCTCAACACCTCGAAGGCCCAGGTACTGATGGAGGTCAGGGAGCAGCTCCCTAGGCCGGAGAGGATGCGCACACACCCCGGGAAGCGCAACCCCAACAAGTTCTGCCTCTACCACCATGACCACGGCCACGACACGGAGGAATGCATCCAGCTCCAGGACGAGATCGAGGAGCTCATTCGGCGAGGTTGACTCGACAGATTCATCCGCCGCAGGCCTGAGGGTAGAGGAGACCGGCCAAGAGCCCTCCCGCCGCCTGAACCGCAGAAGAGGGAGGAGCAGCCCGGGGACCGGCCTCCCATCGGGACCATCGACTCCATCACCGGAGGGCCTCAAGGAGGAGCGGAAATACTGTAAATGTATCGCTTACTATTCTGCTTTGAATCTACTTTTCTTTTAGCTAACATGCTCCTCCCACCTAGCGTGGACGTATTATGACTAGATATGATCCCTCCAAAAATACAGCCATGTCAGGAACAGGAGGAGAACCTCGTCCTGACATGAGCAAGGTCAAAGGCCCGGTTCTTTTAGACCGGATGGGGGGAGAGGCCTCACAACGCCCTAATGTGCCCTCACAGCCATGTCAGGAACAGGAGGAGAACCTCGTCCTGACATGAACAAGGTCAAAGGCCCGGTTCTTTTAGATCGGATAGGGGGAGAGGCCTCACAACGCCCTAATGTGCCCCCACAGCCTTGTTAGGGACAGGAGGAAAACCTCACCCTAACTTGAGCAAAGTCAAAGGCCTGGTTCTTTTAGACCGGATGGGGGAGAGGCCTTACAATGCCCTAATGTGCCCCCACCGCTCTGTTAGGGACAGGAGGAAAACCTCGCCCTAACTTGAGCAAAGTCAAAGGCCCGGTTCTTTTAGACCGGATGGGGGGAGAGGCCTTGCAACGCCCTAATGTGCCCCCACAGCCATGTCAGGAACAGGAGGAGAACCTCGTCCTGACATGAGCAAAGTTGAAGGCCCGGTTCTTTTAGACCGGAGGGGGGAGAGGCCTTACAGCGCCCTAACGTGCCCCCACAAGCCAGGCTGGTAACAAGAGGAGAACCTTGCGCCGGCTCAAGCAAAATGGAAGGTCCGGACTCCTACGAGAGTCGGGCTCCAACGCCAAGAAAGACTTCACCCGGACTCCTACGGGAGCCGGGCTCCTACGCCAAGAAAGACTTCACCCGGACTCCTACGGGAGCCGGGTTCCGCCGCAAGGAAGGCTTCACCCGGACTCCTACGGGAGCCGGCTCCTATGCCAAGAAGACTTCACCCGGACTCCTACGGGAGCCGGGTTCCGCCGCCAAGGAAGGCTTCACCCGGACTCCTACGGGAGCCGGGTTCCTATGCCAAGAAAGGCTTCACCCGGACTCCTACGGGGGCCGGGCTTCCGCCGCCAAGGAAGGCTTCACCCGGACTCCTACGGGAGCC
>NC_025993.2:45947034-46009470 GCF_000442705.2 Elaeis guineensis
TCCTCGACTCCAACGGCTGCAGACAGACTTCGTCCGGACTCCTACGGGAGCCGGACTCCGCCGACAACTTCGACCTCAAGTAGACTCCGCCCGGACTCCTACGGGGAGCCGGGCTCCGTCCTCAACGTCAACTGCTGGTAAGCCCCGTTTGGACTCCTACGGGAGCCAGACTTCGCCTTTAACTTTAATTGCAGGAAGACTCCGCCCGGACTCCTACCGAGAGCCGGGCTTCGTCCTCGACTCCAACGGCTGCAGACAGACTTCGTCCGGACTCCTACGGGAGCCAGACTCCGCCGATAACTTCGACCTCAAGTAGACTCCGCCCGAACTCCTACGGGAGCCGGGCTCCGTCCTCAACGTCAACTGCTGGTAAGCCCCGTCCGGACTCCTACGGGAGCCGGACTTCGTCTTTAACTTTAATTGCAGGAAGACTCCGCCCGGACTCCTACGGGAGCCGGGCTTCATCCTCGACTCCAACGGCTACGAGCAGACTTCGTCCGGACTCCTACGAGAGCCGGACTCCGCATCTGATTTTGATTGCAGGAGATTTCGCCCGAACTCCTACGGGAGCCGGGTTCCGCCCGCAACTTCGGCTCCGAGAGGGTTCCGCCCGGACTCCCCCGGAAGTCGGGCTCCACCCGCGACCCCAACCGCCAGGAGGACCTCTCCCGGACCTCTACAAAATCGGGCTCCGGCCACTGCCGAGCTTCAATCGACAGATCCGCGCCCCCTGACAGGCCATCAAAACGGTCACGACCCTGCTCCACTTCCTGTGGCGGATTCCGCACAGCTCCACTATCCCCTGGCAGGCCACAATAACGGCCACGAACCTGCTCCACCTCCTGCGACGGATACCATGCGATTCTCCTATCCGCTGGCAAGTCACGACAATGGACGCTGCTCCACCCCTCATAACAGATTCTGCGTGGCGAGCCACGGAGATGACCACGTGTCTGCTCCACTATCTTTCGCAATCAATTCCCCTGACCATGGGTGGCCCACTACCAGGCGGTTACAAACGTCGCCATCAATCCGTTGCCTCCTTCGCCTATAAAAGGGGGACCCAGATACGTTATTCTTTAAGCTCATTTTCCTATCTCAAAACTCTGCTAAAATCTCCGTTCGAGCACTCCATTCTTGTTGAGGCAGAGAACTGACTTGAGCGTCGGAGGGTCTTGCCGGAGCAACCCCACCTCCGGTTTAGACTTCCCTTGCAGGTCCCGGCGGCGACCGCGGCTTCCCCGACTCCAGCTTCTCCGGTGCAAGCAGATTTTTGCACCAACAAAATTGGTGCTAGAAGAAGGGCCGTGTCTTCGCAGCACCCTTGTTCTTAAAGGAGTGTTCAACGGAGCTGCCTCCGACCGTTTCTCCGTCATCCACTCCTAATCCTCCCCCGCGAGATCGACACCCGATGCCTCCGCGCAAGGCATCCACCCGGCGGTCCACGACCTCCGCGGCCAGATCTCAGGCTCCGGCCTCCCCTCCCGTTTCTCAGCCTCCTCCTCCTCCCCCTCCGACGGCGGCGGTCGGCGCAGAGCAGTTTGACTTGCTGGCGCAGCAGGTCAAAGGCCTCGTCGAAGCCGTACAAGCAATGCAGCAGCAGCAACCACAAGCGTCGGTGCATCCGGAGGGGGCATCTCCGGAATGCCAGAACCCGACGGTGGGGCGGGCCACCTGGGCTAGCCGCCCCGTCCTTCCTGGGAAGGCGAATCCGAGGGTAGAGAGCCCTCAATCGGACCACGACTCCACCCCTGGAAGATCCCTGCCCCTGTTCTGCCAAAGGACCCTCGAGACTCGAAGTCGAGAGGACTTCCTGGACCGGAGGCTCCAGGAGATGAACCGGCGGATCGAAGAACTCCACCACGCGGCTCCCGCTTATGGTGAGGATATTTGCACTGACCCTCCCTTCTCCCAAATGATTATGCAGGAACCGATCCCGCTGAATTTCAAGCTTCCCCAGTTCGAAAGCTACGACGGGACGTCGGACCCGGTTGATCATCTGGAGGCCTTCCGAACGATGATGCTGCTTCACGGTGCTCCCGACGCCATCTTGTGCCGGGCTTTTCCGTCTACTTTGAAGGGAGCAGCAAGGAACTGGTACTCGACTCTGAAGTCGGGTACCATATTCTCCTTCGATCAAATGAGCCACCAATTCATGGCCCATTTTGTCAGCAGCCGACATCCCCGGAAAGGTTCGGAGTCCCTCATCAACATCAAGCAGAGGGAAGGGGAGTCCATACGGGCTTACGTCAACCGCTTCAACATCGCGGCATTGGAGGTCCGAAACTTGGACCAGTCAGTCGCCATGGCCGCCCTGAAAGGTGGCCTTCAGAAGAATGATCTCTTGTACTCCCTGGAGAAGAAGTACCCCAGGGATTTTGCTGATCTACTGGCTCAAGCTGAAGGGTACGCCCGAGCGGAAGAAGCCTTCAAAATGAAGGACGAAGAGACTGTGAGGGAGCGTCAGGCGGGAGATTCTAGTAAGCCCGCAGTTGAGAAGAGGCCAAAGGAAGCCCGGCCTCGCTCCCGATCCCCTCCTGGACATAAGCGCGCCCATACTCCCCCCCGGGCATGCAGGCAGAGAAGCCCGGACAACAGGTTTCGACGGGGTTTCCCGCCAGAGAAATCTGCAACTACGCCCCCCTCAACACCTCGAAGGCCCAGGTACTGATGGAGGTCAGGGAGCAGCTCCCTAGGCCGGAGAGGATGCGCACACACCCCGGGAAGCGCAACCCCAACAAGTTCTGCCTCTACCACCATGACCACGGCCACGACACGGAGGAATGCATCCAGCTCCAGGACGAGATCGAGGAGCTCATTCGGCGAGGTTGACTCGACAGATTCATCCGCCGCAGGCCTGAGGGTAGAGGAGACCGGCCAAGAGCCCTCCCGCCGCCTGAACCGCAGAAGAGGGAGGAGCAGCCCGGGGACCGGCCTCCCATCGGGACCATCGACTCCATCACCGGAGGGCCTCAAGGAGGAGCGGAAATACTGTAAATGTATCGCTTACTATTCTGCTTTGAATCTACTTTTCTTTTAGCTAACATGCTCCTCCCACCTAGCGTGGACGTATTATGACTAGATATGATCCCTCCAAAAATACAGCCATGTCAGGAACAGGAGGAGAACCTCGTCCTGACATGAGCAAGGTCAAAGGCCCGGTTCTTTTAGACCGGATGGGGGGAGAGGCCTCACAACGCCCTAATGTGCCCTCACAGCCATGTCAGGAACAGGAGGAGAACCTCGTCCTGACATGAACAAGGTCAAAGGCCCGGTTCTTTTAGATCGGATAGGGGGAGAGGCCTCACAACGCCCTAATGTGCCCCCACAGCCTTGTTAGGGACAGGAGGAAAACCTCACCCTAACTTGAGCAAAGTCAAAGGCCTGGTTCTTTTAGACCGGATGGGGGGAGAGGCCTTACAATGCCCTAATGTGCCCCCACCGCTCTGTTAGGGACAGGAGGAAAACCTCGCCCTAACTTGAGCAAAGTCAAAGGCCCGGTTCTTTTAGACCGGATGGGGGGAGAGGCCTTGCAACGCCCTAATGTGCCCCCACAGCCATGTCAGGAACAGGAGGAGAACCTCGTCCTGACATGAGCAAAGTTGAAGGCCCGGTTCTTTTAGACCGGAGGGGGGAGAGGCCTTACAGCGCCCTAACGTGCCCCCACAAGCCAGGCTGGTAACAAGAGGAGAACCTTGCGCCGGCTCAAGCAAAATGGAAGGTCCGGACTCCTACGAGAGTCGGGCTCCAACGCCAAGAAAGACTTCACCCGGACTCCTACGGGAGCCGGGCTCCTACGCCAAGAAAGACTTCACCCGGACTCCTACGGGAGCCGGGTTCCGCCGCCAAGGAAGGCTTCACCCGGACTCCTACGGGAGCCGGGCTCCTATGCCAAGAAAGACTTCACCCGGACTCCTACGGGAGCCGGGTTCCGCCGCCAAGAAGGCTTCACCCGGACTCCTACGGGAGCCGGGTTCCTATGCCAAGAAAGGCTTCACCCGGACTCCTACGGGAGCTGGGCTCCGCCACCAAGAAAGACTTCACCCGGACTCCTACGGGAGCCGGACTCCGCCGCCAAGAAAGACTTCACCCGGACTCCTACGGGAGCCGGGTTCCTACGCCAAGGAAGGCTTCACCCGGACTCCTACGGGAGCTGGGTTCCGCCGCCAAGAAAGACTTCACCCGGACTCCTCCGGGAGTCGGGTTCCACCGCCAAGGAAGGCTTCACCCGGACTCCTACGGGAGCCGGGTTCCGCCACCAAGGAAGACTTCACCCGGACTCCTACGGGAGCCGGGTTCCGCCACCAAGGAAGACTTCACCCGGACTCCCACGGGAGCTGGGTTCCACCACCAAGGAAGACTTCACCCGGCCTCCTACGGGAGCCGGGCTCCATCCGCCACTTCTGCAGCAAGGGTTAATGATGGTGGAGAAACTCGGCCGTGTAACAAGGTCGGATGAAAGGAAAGAGCCCCCCCACGACGACATCTACGTCAAACAAGCCAAACGACCAGAAAGGTCCAACCGACGATAATATCAGTACTACACGTGGACAAGGAAACACAAAACGTTCTTTTTCCATTTTCGATATACGTACTACAGGGCCGGGACGGCCAGGGAAAGAAGGACAAAACGACAAAAAAAAAAAAGGAGAAGAAAAAGGGGGTGACTACAAAAGAGCTCTAAGGAGGCCCCGCTCCCTCCGACCTAAGGTTATCACCTCCATCCCTCAACCAGGACTGCCTCAGGTTCTCCACTGTTTCTTCTAGTTCTTCCTTCTTCCGCAGCGTATCCTGGAGCGCCTGACGAAGTTGTCGGCTCTCAGCCTCCGCTTCTCGACGCCGCTTCCGCAGAACTTCAGACTCCGCCTCTGCGTCCGCGATGGCCCTCCGCTCAAGCGCTAGTTGGATGCTCACTTGTTGAAGTTTGGCTGTCTTCTCCCCAAGGGAGACGGAAATCCCTTCGACAGTGCCTCTCAGGGCTAGGAGCTCTTCGGTATCTTGGGCGTTAGTAAGCTGCGCCCTAGTAACCAACTGCCTCTGGAGACGAACAACCTCATCCGCCGTCTGACAAAATCTCCCTTTGTACTCTTCCACTTGCCGGTGCCAGCTGCCCCGCTGCACATCATGGCTCATCTCAGCATCTTGAAGCTGCTTCTGGAGGTCGGAGACCTTCTGCGACCATTTCTGCTCATCATCAACCCGCGCTGAGGGCCGAGATGAGTTCCCTTCCAGCTGGCTGATCCTCCTCTTCGCAGCTGACAACTCCACCTTAAAGGCACTGATCCTGGCTTCTTGAGCCCAAGTTCGGTCACTGGCGCTCTTCTTACATTCCTCGAGCTCCTTTGTGAAGTTCGCCTTCCTCCGGCTGTAATCCATGATTGCCTTCACTTGGAGACTCCTAAAGTGGGCGGCCTCAGCGGCGGCCTCGGAATAGCATTTTCTCGACTCGCGGAGCTCGCCCTCCGACTTCTTCAACTTCTTCGTCAGGTGGAGGACCTCCTTTTTCAGTCGTTGGATAGTTGACTTCAGCGGGACCCCCAGGGGCAAGGGGAGTGCTTCAGCAGGGCACTGCCATCGGAAGGTGCAAACGTCAAAGACCGACTCATTACAAGAAGAAAGGCAGAAAAGGAGGAGGAGGGGGAAGGAGAGGCCATCCACAACAAGAAATTCGACTTTATTGATTAATTTCGGAGACAAACAGAAAGGAAATATGGCGACAAAATAAAGACACAAGATCGGAGGTCTCAGACCTCAGGGGCAGGAGGTGGAGAGCTCGGCGTGGGGGGTGCGACTGCGGTAGCGGCGGACGAAGGGCCGGCCTCATCTTCAGACTCCTCCAGAAAGCCGAGATCGAGGTCGGGGTATCTGCTGGCCACCTTCTCTCGGCAGAGCTCGAACCCCTCTGTGAACGCCTCCAGGCCGAACTGGACGTTCAGTTCCCTCATCTCCACGGAGGCCTTGAACTCCTTCACCGCAAGGGCCCTGGCCTCCGAGACCAGAACCGGAGTTTGCTCAGCCAAATGGGCGACATCGGCCTCCGCCTTCCTCACTGATTCCTCCAAGCTTCGTCTCTCCTCCTCCCGGGCTTGTCTCTCCTCTTCCCGGGCTTGCCTCTCCCTCTCCAGGGCCTCCTGGAGGGCGGCTACTTCGGCCATCTTCGCTTGAAGGCGAGCAACCTCGGCCTGGCAGCGCTCCTCTGCTTGAAGGAGGTCCCTTCTCATGCGGCTCGACGCCTCGACATAGGCAAAGAGCTGGTGCCCAATCTGCAAGGACGGACAGAGAATTACAACAAAGGCTGAGTGACCATGCAAATAAACATCCGCTTACCTCAAGGAAGGACCCCAAAGAATCCCAAGCCCGCTGCTCGGGATCGGCGCGGTCGATCCTCTCCACGACGTCGGACAGAATGCAGCCATCAAGCAGCCGCCTGATCAGGTCCTTGTCATTGAAGGGGTTCTCTGATCCCCCCTCGGAGCAGACGGACTCGTCTGCAGCAGCTCGGTGGCTGCTCGCCCTGCGAGCCACCGATTTTCTCCTCCTCCTCCCCGCAGCGGGTGCCTCCGTAGGGCGAGCCCCCAGAACGGGAGTCCCAGTCGGCGGGCTCCTTGAGGAAGCCCGGGGGGCCGCTGGCTCGGCATCCGAAGGAATGTCGATGGTCGGGGTCGCCTGGACGGGCGCAGCCAAGCTCGTCTCCTCCACCCTGGCCCTCTTCGCCGATCCGGAGGCCGTCGCGCCCTTCCTCTTCTGAGCTCTCATGGCCTTGGCGAGCATCCGCGTGGCTTCGGCATCCATTGCTAGAAAAAAAAAAAAAAAAACAACAACAGGAAAAGAAAAGAAGAAAGAAGAAGCGACACCGATCAGTCCAGAGTCAAAAAAAAAAAAAAAAAAAGAGAAGAAGAAGAGAGAAGAGAAAAGAAGAGAGAAAGAAAGAGGAAGAAAAGAGCGGGAAGAAAAAAAATAAAGAGAAGAAGAAGGCAAGAAAAGAAAAGATAAATACTTGCTGGATCCTGAGGGCTCAGGCCGATGTTGAAAAGAAGCTGCTCCTTCAGAAGATTAGGAAGGGAAGGAACGGGGTAACTTAGAAGCTTTTGGGCGGCCTGGAGGTCGTCCTCTTCCAGGCTGGGAGCCCGGCGGACGGAATCCCTCAGGGACCCCCAAGGGGGCAGGCCCAGTTCTAGGGTCGGGCAGTAGACAAAGAAAAATTTCTCCTTCCAATTGTGAATCGAAGAAGGGGCGCCCTTCAGCAACCCCTTCTTACCAAACTGGGGGAGAAGTACCACCAGTCCTTCACTGAAGGATGGCATTTGAAAGTGTAAAAATGCCTGAATAAGGAGAGGGACGGCTGGACCTCAGCTATGTGGCAGAGAGAGAGAAACCCTATCAAGAACCTAAAGGAATTCGGGGCCACGGAGGTGAGGGAAATGTCCAAAAAGCGGAAGAAGGCAGCAACAAAGACAGGAAGCGGAAGCCGGAGTCCGGCACGGAATGCCTCCTGATACAGACAAAAGCGACCAGGAGGAGGAGCGCTGGCCCGGTCAGAGGGGCCAGGTAGCTCCAGGTCGTACTCTGGAGGAACCTCATACCGAGCCCTTATCAGAAGGAGTTCATCCGGAGTCGACGAACATGGAATGGCGCCCGGAGCAAAAACCGGGCGAGGCCCTGCCCCGGACGCGGGTTCGTCCGCAGAGACAGGGACCTGGGGGTTTGAAGCAGAGGAACTCTCGGAACTGCCGGGAGCAGAAGAGTCAGAGGACATTTTGAACAGTTTCGGAGGGAGAACCTAAAGGATCCTAAAAAGGCAGACCGAAAGGGAAACGAGACGTCGAAGGCCAACTCGGAAGAAGACACAAAATTAATGAAGAGAGGAGAAGCCCCTAGGCGGTGAGAAGAAGGTTGGCACTAACCTATATTGCTCTGGGGACCTGGGGAGCGAGAAACGGGAGGTGCCTACGGCTCGAGAAGACGTTCACTAGAGTAGGCTCTCGAAGAGAAGACAGACGCCAGCAAAAAATCAGAAATGGAGTAGGACGCCTGAAGGGGGGAGGACGGGTTTAAATAGACCCTGGGATCCGGCGCCATAATGATCGCGAATCCCCCCAGGCCAGTCCGCACCCGACGTGTGTCCCACTCCCCGTGGCAGACGGCTAAAGGCGGCTGACGGTTGGCAGGATCATAATTGCGTCGTACCTAGGCCAGTGTACCTACGGGATTTTCGAAGCGCCCCCTCATACCGCTCCAATTCGAAGAGACTCCAGCACGCGCTCATTTAATGCCAAAATATCTGGGGGCAGCAGTGCGCAGGATTCGAAGGGACGGTTCCGGCTGTACCCATCTCTCTCTCTCTCTGTATACTTCCTTCGTTTGAAATTCAAACTCGGATGTAGGGGGACTGGTGTTGGGTATAAAATACCCACAGCCGAAACCCTCAACGGAATCGACAGCAGCGCAGCTCCGCCCGGACTCCTACGGGAACCGGGCTCCACCGCCGACAGCAGCGCAGCTCCGCCCGGACTCCTACGGGAACCGGGCTCCACCGTCGACAGTAGCGCAGCTCCGCCCGGACTCCTACAGGAACCAGGCTCCACCGCCGACAGCAGCGCAGCTCCGCCCGGACTCCTACGAGAGCCGGACTCCACCGCCGACAACTTCGACCTCAAGTAGACTCCGCCCGGACTCCTACGGGAGCCGAGCTCCATCCTCAACGTCAACTGCTGGTAAGCCCCGTCCGGACTCCTACGGGAGCCGGACTTCGCCTTTAACTTTAATTGCAGGAAGACTCCGCCCGGACTCCTACGGGAGCCGGGCTTCATCCTCGACTCCAACGGCTGCAGACAGACTTCGTCCGGACTCCTACGGGAGCCGGACTCCGCCGACAACTTCGACCTCAAGTAGACTCCGCCCGGACTCCTACGGGAGCCGGGCTCCATCCTCAACGTCAACTGCTGGTAAGCCCCATCCGGACTCCTACGGGAGCCGGACTTCGCCTTTAACTTTAATTGCAGGAAGACTCCGCCCGAACTCCTACGAGAGCCGGGCTTTGTCCTTGACTCCAACGGCTGCAGACAGATTTCGTCCGGACTCCTACGGGAGCCGGACTCCACCGACAACTTCGACCTCAAGTAGACTCCGCCCGGACTCCTACGGGAGCCGGGCTCCGTCCTCAACATCAACTGCTGGTAAGCCCCGTCCGGACTCCTACGGGAGCCGGACTTCGCCTTTAACTTTAATTGCAGGAAGACTCCGCCCGGACTCCTACGGGAGCCGGGCTTCGTCCTCGACTCCAACGGCTACGAGCAGACTTCGTCCGGACTCCTACGAGAGTCGGACTCCGCATCTGATTTTGATTGCAGAAGATTTCGCCCGAACTCCTACGGGAGTCGGGTTCCGCCCGCAACTTCGGCTCCGAGAGGGTTCCGCCCGGACTCCCCCAGAAGTCGGGCTCCACCCGCGACCCCAACCGCCAGGAGGACCTCTCCCGGACCTCTACAGAAATCGGGCTCCGGCCGCTGCCGAGCTTCAATCGACAGATCCGCGCCCCCTAACAGGCCATCAAAACGGCCATGACCCTGCTCCACTTCTTGTGGCAGATTCCGCATAGCTCCACTATCCCCTGGCAGGCCACAATAACGGCCACGAACCTACTCCACCTCCTGCGACGGATACCATGCAATTCTCCTATCCGCTGGCAAGTCACGACAACGGACGCTGCTCCACCCCTCATAACAGATTCCGCGTGGCGAGCCGCGGTGATGACCACGTGTCTGCTCCACTATCTTTCGCAATCAATTCCCCTGACCATGGGCGGCCCACTACCAGGCGGTTACAAACGTCGCCATCAATCCGTTGCCTCCTCCACCTATAAAAGGGGGACCCAGATACGTTATTCTTTAAGCTCATTTTTCTATCTCAAAACTCTGCTAAAATCTCCGTTCGAGCACTCCATTCTTGTTGAGGCAGAGAACTGACTTGAGCGTCGGAGGGTCTTGCCGAAGCAACCCCACCTCCGGTTTAGACTTCCCTTGCAGGTCCCGGCGGCGACCGCAGCTTCCCCGACTCCAGCTTCTCCGGCGCAAGCAGATTTTTGCACCAACATAATTTATTAAGCATCAGTCAATTTTGTGATAAAGGTTACAAAGTTATTTTTGAATCTTCTGTTTGCATTGTAACTAGTCCTATTAATGAAGGCATTAAATTTGTTAGGCATAGACATGGTAATGTTTATATGGTAGATCTGAATGATCTATCCAAAATAAACATGCAATGCCTAGTATCCTTGAATACCAAGATTAATGAGACTAGTTGGCTTTGGCACATATTAGCATGCATTCACTTTCAAAACTCATTAAGAAGGAATTGGTTATTGGTTTATCCAAATTAAACTTTGAAAAGGATAGAATTTGTGATGCATACCAACTAGGTAAACAAACAAGAATTTTATTCAAATCTAAAAATATTGTTTCAACTTCTAGGCCATTAGAACTATTACACATGGATTTATTTGGACCCACTAGAACTACTAGTCAAGGAGGAAAATGATATGGTTTTGTAATCATTGATGATTTCTCTCATTTTACATGGGTTTTCTTTTTGGCACATAAGGATGAAACTTTTCAAGTTTTCTCTAAATTTTATCAAAAAGTCACAAATAAGAAAGATTTTTTAATTCAAAATATTCAAAGTGATCATGGAATCGAATTTAAAAATCAAGATTTTGAAAAGTTTTATGATGAAAAAGGCACAACTTTTCGGCACCTAGGATACCCCAATAAAATGGGGTGGTAGAAAAAAAAAATATAATCCTTGAAGAAATGGCCCATACCATGCTATGTGAAAGCAACCTTCCAAGATACTTTTGGGTGGAAACAATTAACACGGCATGTTACATATTAAATCATGCATTAATTAGACAAATTTTAAAGAAAACTCCCTATGAGCTTTGGAAAGGAAGAAAATCAAACATTGCATATTTTTATGTTTTTGGTTGTCGATGTTTTGTGTAAAACAATGGTAAAGAAAGACTAGAAAAATTTGATGCAAAATCCGATGAAGCAATTTTTTTTGGTTACTCCTCCTCTAGTAAAGCCTTTAGAGTTTTCAACAAAAGAACCTTAGTAGTAGAGGAGTCAATACATGTTGTCTTTGATGAAACTAACAATCTTCCTTCAAGGAAGAATGAAGATTTTGATGATGTAGATCCTCTTATAGAAGGGATAAAGGAGATCACTCTAAAAGATTCAATAATTTAAGATGATGAAGAACATGAAGACAAACAGGATGAGAAAGATGAAGAACAACCTCAAGGTACAAATAATCTACCCAAGGAATGGAGGTATGATTACAATCACCCCAAGAAACTAATCATTGGAGATCCTACACATGGTGTAAGAACTCGTTCTTCACTTAAAGATACATTCAATCATTTTGCTTTTGTCTCTCATCTTGAACCTTGTTGGGTATAAAATACCCCCCAACCGAAGTTCGTGACGGGAGTGACCCTCCGGGGATCCAACTGACTTTCGACCTCTGGCAACATCTCTTCAAACCTCCGAGGCGGCCAAGCCTCCGCCACACTCCCAAGTTTTATCGACGGGCAGGACCCCGCCAGTGTCGACCAGATTCTTCACGACGTCTGGACTCCTACGGGAGCCGGACCTCGCCCCCAACTCCAATTGCAGGCAGACTTTGTCCGGACTCCTATGGGAGTCGGACCTCGCCCATGACTTCACCTGCAGACTCCGCCCAGGCTCCTACGGGAGCCGAACTCCGCCCACGACTCTAGCTGTAGGTAAACTTTGTCTGGACTCCTACGGGAGCCGGACTTCGCCTCTGACTTTAATTGCAGGTAGACTTCGCCCGGACTCCTACGGGAGCCGGACTCCGCCCACGACTTCCCCTACAGACTTCGTCCGGACTCCTACGGGAGCTGAACTTCGCCCACGACTTCACCTGCAGACTCCGCCCGGGCTCCTACGGGAGCCGGACTCCACCCACGACTCCAGCTGCAGGTAAACTTCGTCCGGACTCCTACGGGAGCCAGACTTCACCTCTGACTTTAATTGCAGGCAGACTTTGTCCGGACTCCTACGGGAGCCGGACCTCGCCCACGACTTCACCTGCAGACTCCGCCCAGACTCTTACGGGAGCCGGACTCCACCCACGACTCTAATTGCAGGTAAACTTCGTCCGGACTCCTACGGGAGCTAGACTTCGCCTCTGACTTTAATTGCAGGCAGACTTTGTCCAGAGTCCTATGGGAGCTGGACCTCACCCACGACTTCACCTGCAGACTCCGCCCGGGCTCCTACGGGAGCCGGACTCTGCCCACGACTCCAGCTACAGGTAAACTTCGTCCAGACTCCTACGGAAGCCAGACTTCGCCTCTGACTTTAATTGCAGACAGACTTTGTCCGGACTTCTATGAGAGCTAGACCTCGCCCACGACTTCACCTGCAGACTCCGCCCGGGCTCCTACGGGAGCCGGACTCTGCCCCCGACTCCAGCTGCAGGTAAACTTTGTCCGGACTCCTACGGGAGCCAGACTTCGCCTCTGACTTTAATTGCAGGCAGACTTTGTCCGGACTCCTATGGGAGCTGGACCTCACTTACGACTTCACCTGCAGACTCCGCCCGGGCTCCTACGGGAGCTGGACTCCACCCATGATTCTAATTGCAGGTAAACTTCGTCCGGACTCCTACGGGAGCCGGACTTCGCCTCTGACTTTAATTGCAGGCAGACTTTGTCCGGACTCCTACGGGAGCCGGACCTCGCCCATAACTTCACCTGCAGACTCCGCCCGGGCTCCTACGAGAGCCGGACTTCGCCCACGACTCCAGCTGCAGGTAAACTTCGTCCAGACTCCTACGGGAGCCAGACTTCGTCCCTGACTCTAATTGCAGGTAAACTTCATCCGGACTCCTACGGGAGCCGGACTTCACTCCCAACTCCAACTGTAGGTAGACTTTGCCCGGACTCCTACGGAACCCAGGTCTCATCCCCAACTCTGACTGAAAGAAGACTTTGTCCGGACTCCTACGAGAGCCAGACTCCGAGCTCCTCTCAGACAGGTGGCTAGCCACCTCTCTCTACCAGACACTCCAGCCGAACTCTGGCCGACAGGCTTGAACCCCCTGGTACGCCGCAGCAACAGCCACGACTCTACTCCACCTCCTGCAATAGATTTCGCACGGCTCCATCACTCCCGGCAGGCTGCGGTAACGGTCACAGCACTGCTTCACTTCCTGCGACAGATTCCGTGCGGCTCCATCACTCCCTGGCCGGCCACAATAATGGCCATGATTCTGCTCCACTCCCTACGGTGGATCCTGTGTGGTTCCACCACTCCCTGGCGAGTTACGATAACGGACGTCGCTCCACTCCCCGCAACTGATTCCACGTGGTGAGCCATGGTCACAGCCACGACTCCACCCCACTACTCTTCATGATAAACTCCTTCTGACTCTAGGTGGCCCACTGCCAGATGGTTACAGACATCGCTATCAGTTTGTTGCCCCCTCCGCCTATAAAAGGGGGACCCCAGATACGTTATTCTCTAAGCTCTATTTTCTTTCCCAAAACTCTGCTAAAATTTTTGTTCGAGCACTCCATTCTTGTTGAGGCAGAGAACTGACTTGAGCATCGGAGGGTCTTGCCGGAGCAACCCCACCTCTAGTTTAGACTTCTTTTGCAGGTCCCGGCAGCGACCGTGACTCCCTTGACTCCAGCTTCTCCGATGCAGGCAGATTTTTGCACCAACAAACCTAAAACTATATACGAAGCTAAAAAAGATTATAATTGAATTAATGCAATGCAGGAAGAACTTAATCAATTTGAAAGAAATAATGTATGGACCTTAGTATCAAGACCTAAAAATTATTCAATAATTGGCACAAAATGGATATATAGAAATAAATTGGATGAACATGGAAATGTAATAAGAAATAAAACAAGATTGGTTGCAAAAGGTTATAATCAAGAAGAAGAAATTGATTTTGATGAGACTTTTGCACCCGTTGCTAGATTAGAGACAATTAGACTTCTACTTGCATATGCTTGCTTTATGAAATTTAAATTATTCCAAATAGATGTAAAAAATACTTTTTTAAATGGATATATTGCTGAAGAAGTTTATGTAGAACAACCCTCAGGTTTTAAAAATTATGCTTTTCCTAATCATATTTTTAAATTAAATAAAGCTCTATATGGTTTGAAACAAGCACCCAGGGCTTGGTATGAAAGGCTAAGCAAATTTTTACTTAATAATAGTTTTTTAAGAGGAAATATAGACACAACTCTTTTCATTAAAAGAAATCAAGATGATATATTAGTTATACAAATATATGTTGATGATATTATTTTTGGATCTACTAATGAAATACTTTGTCAAGATTTTGCAAAGCTCATGCAAGGGGAGTTCGAGATGAGCATGATGGGAGAACTTACATTCTTCTTCAGACTCCAAATCAAACAAACAAAGAAAAGAATCTCCATCATCCAAAGCAAGTACACAAGAGAATTACTCAAAAGATTTGGAATGGAGAACTCTAAAGCAATTGGCACACCCATGAGCCCATCATGTAAGCTTGACAAGGACGAAGAAGGTAAAAGTGTAGACTTAAAATTTTATAGAGGAATGATTGGTTCTCTATTATATTTATCTGCTAGTAGACCTGATATTATGTTTAGTGTTTACCTTTGTGCTCACTTTTAATAAAATCCAAAAGAATCACACTTGAATACAGTTAAAAGCATCCTTAGATATTTAAATGGTACACAAACTCTAGGATTATGGTATTCTAAGGACTCATTAATTGACTTAATAGGATATTCAGATGCCGATTTTGCTGGATGTAGATTAGATAAAAAAAGTACTAGTGGAACTTGTCAATTTCTTGGAGTTAACCTAATCTCTTGATTTAGCAAGAAATAAAATTCGATAGCACTGTCTACGGTCGAGGCCGAATACATTACAGCCAGAAGTTGTTGTGCTCAAATCTTGTGGATTAAGCAACAACTCGAAGACTTTGATATCAAACTTAATGAAACTTCCATAAGATGTGATAACACTAGTGCTATAAATCTCATTAAAAATCTAATTCAACATTCTAGGTCAAAACATATTGAAATCAGGCATCATTTCATAAGAGAACATGTCCAAAATAAAGATATAATTCTTGACTATGTTTGTACTGAAAAATAATTAGCTGACATCTTTACCAAGGCCTTAAGTGAAGATAGAGTTTGTGAAATTAGAAGAGAACTAAGAATCTTTGATCCATCTGCTTAAGTATCTCTCTGATTTCAAGGTATCACCACCAAAAGTCCTTTTAGCTTAATTCTCATCTTTTCTTTTGAGCTCAAAAGTTCAAAATTATCATTCTCATAATCAATTTTTGGGTAAACATCCTTCTCCTAATGTTTTAATTTTTTTAAAAAAATTATTTCATCATTTTTTTGAATTTCTCTGTGCCATGAGTCGACCCCCAGGGTCAACCCTAGGGTAAACTTGTAATATTGACTAAATCCTTCGGGCGCTCTCTTTTTGTTGGAAATCTCTCCTTGAGCTGACCCAACTCTCCACCTTCTTCCTTCCACCAAACCAGAAGTCTCCCTCTCTTCTTCTTCAAATCCAAGTTTTCTCTCAAGATCATTCTCCCACCATCTCTCACCCTCTAAATCACCCTCTTGGAACCAAGTTCCTCCCTTTCTCCTTCCTCATTTGGAGCGATTCGAGCTTACCCTAGACTCTACCAGTCTTCTCCAAATCGGGACATCCACTTCTCCAAAATTCTTATCTTTCCACTAAAAACCCTTCATCTCTTCCTCACATTTGCTCTCCTAAGTTCCTTGCTAGTTTTGCTTGTGCAAATGGATCCCAAGATGAAGCTTCCACAAAGGAGGAAATCAGTTTGCGGGTTGGAAGAAAGTGTGCACCGAAAGAGACCAGCAACCGAGACCACTTCTGCTTCAAACCCTACTCCTACTTCAGCTCCGCTACAATCCAGTCACCAATCAGCCCTAGTAAGGTTCCTCTCTCTGATAGGAAGGTAGAGCCCGGCAAAAATATTGATTTCAGATTTTTTGAAAAGGAAGGGTTCACTATCAGATCAAAAATTAAGGACCAAGATTGGAAATTCTACTGCTCCCTAAAAGAAAATACTTATGTGGATCTTGTTAGAGAATTTTATCTGAATTTGGGATACAGCAATGAAATAGTAAAATCCACAGTGAAGGGTGTAGACATTAACCTAGATCCTGTGCTTTTGGGAGAAATACTTCATTTACCTTGTGAGGGGTATACAAACATGGAACTCCCAATTAAAGAGGAAGGAATAAATGTTATCCTAGGGAGATCCTTCTCTAGAAGCCTCAACAAATTAGAAGCAAAGATTCTTTCCATTGAGATGAGACTGCTGGTAACTAAGTTATTTTTTCCTAGAAGTTGAAGACATGATCTTCTCTCTGGTCGGGACATCTGCATTATGTATCATGTAATTACTCAAACTGCCCTGAACCTCCCGGCATTGATGTTTGAGGCTATGAGAAAGGCCTTGAATAGATCCAAGGCACACTTGCCTTTTGGTATGGCTCTCACTTTAGTATTTAGGAGGTTTGGAGTTAGCTTTGAGGGGGAGGCAGTAGCTAGCCTATCTCATTCCGACACTATCAACCGCCATACTTTGCACCGCATGGGATTTTCCAAAACTGATGGTGGTTGGACAAAAGGTGTGGAAGAGAGAGCTGAGGATAGAGCAGAGGAGGAAGGACCATCCTCACCCCTTCGTGATCACAGAGCAGCTTCACCAGATATTTAGTTTATTTCTGATCACGAGGCTGGCCCATCAAAGTCCGCGAGGAGGCATACTTCAGTTCAGCAGTCGGACAGCAGAGCACATCCTTTAGAGATCAGATTGGCTGATGATCAGATAGAGATGATATCTCAGCGTGTAGCTTCCATACTATCTCGTCAGTTAGGTACTTCAGCTTTTGGACAGGGATCGACATCTCACAATGTATCTGATCAGACACTGATCCCTCACATCTCCACTATTTTTTAGATGATTGCTGATCAGTCAGTACGCATTGAGCAGCTTGAGGGTTATATATTGAGACTGACTGGCAGAGTACTTGACTTGCAGAGGCAAGTGTTAGCTCTAGCCCATCCACTGCCACATGAGGACATCACTGAGGTCTCAGACCTATCTGCGGAGGCGGCCAGACTATGAGGAGTCTTAGAGAGTGATTTTGACTTCCTGAGGAGAGAGATCAGGGGCTCTAGTGAACATGCTTCCACTCAGTTCAGTGCACTGCTATAATCTGTTTCGAGAGCTTTGAACCTTCTGGACACCATCAGACTCTCACTCGTAGCTCAGTCCTTTGCTTCTCGGCCTTCAGGATCTTCTCACCTGTCCACTCGTGCTGGCACCTCTACCCGTGGCAGAGGCAGACACGGTCGAGGTCGAGCTCGTGGACATGATCCTTCATCTCCTCACTCCATCTCTGATTCATCAGACTCCGATCCTTCCAGCCATGATATTTATTAGATCCAGTGTAGTCTGTCCTTTCTTCCCTTTTTTTTTTGTGTGTTGTCTAGGATCTATCTTGTGGGCCATGTAATGTAATATTGACTGATTGACTCTTGGATAGTCTCTATCCATGTCCTATGTACTCTAAGTTAACACTTATATATTGAAACATCTATGTATTCAGTCACCCTTTGGATATATATATATATATATATACTTTGACTTTCAATGAATATCTCTGAATGTGATCAAATTGAATTACTTTTAATTATGAGATGTATGCTGTGAAATACTTGAATAGCAATATCTTTTAAATGAGCAAATTGGTATATCTTTTATATTTTCTATATTGAGGGGGAGTAAAATAATAAGCAATAAAGAAACAAGCAATCAAAGAAGGAAGCTAAAGAAGTAAAATTGATCCCATCAAAAAGAAGGAGTAGAGAAAATATGTCCTTTAAAAAGGGAAGTAGAGAATCTCAATTGATGCTGTCAAAAATGGAGAGTAGAGAATCAAAATCGAGATTGAGCAATAAAGATTGAACAATAAGCAAAAATCCAAAAATTGAGATTGAGCAATAAAGATTTAACAATAAGCAATAAATAAAGAATGAGCAATAAGTAAATTGTTAAGCAAATGAGCACTTGTGTCATATGCCAAAGAATCAAAATCAGCTTTTCTTTCCAGGCAAATACACTTATTAGCAAATTTTAAATTTATAGCAACTTTCAAATTTATCTTTAAACTACTTATGAAGCATTTCATTTCAATACTTGGCTATAATATTTAAGTGATGCATCTTCATAAATTTGAAATTCATGTTCAACACTTTATATATGCTTTAGCTCAAATATTTTGTCATCATCAAAAAGGGAGAGATTGTTGCTCCTTGAATTGATTTTGATGACTACAAAGCATTTGAGGGGGTTTCTAATGATTTTGGCTTGGAAAAAGACTTATTGCATTTCAGGGGCAAAATCATAATTTTATCAAGATATGATTCGGAAGCCTCAAGAGCAAGAACAAAAGATGAGCAATCTATTGGAGGAAATTTCAATATTTTTGGAAGTATATTTTGTAAGAAAATCAGGTTTCTATTTTTTGAGTCGACCCCATGAGTCGACTCATGGCTAAAAGGGCTGAACGGCATGCGAAAATTTTGGCTGGCACACTCTGTGAGTCGATCCCATGAGTCGATCCCTTGGCATGAGTCGACCCTATGAGTCGACTTCTGCTACTTTGCAGGCCAAAATTACAGAATAATCATTTTTTGCTTTTTTCCACAGAGGTCGACCCCATGAGTCGACCCATGAGCATGAGTCAACCTCTGTGACGGAAAATTTTCGCAACGACTAGTTTTTAACCCATTTCAATTGTATTTAATGCTCATTTAATGTGCTCTAACGGCTCTATTTTAGCCCAGATTACTCTCCACCATTATTTGAAATTATATAAAGGGACTTAAAAGAGGGAATCAAAAAGAAGAGAGAGATTTTGAAAAAGGTTCTTCAAGCATTCTTGTCAACCCTAAGCAAGAGCCCACTTAAAGAGTTCAAGAAGCTTTTAATTCAAGTTCACCAACTCCTCAAGTGCTCATTCAAGTCTCCAACCACCTTGAGAAAATTTGAAAGAGCTTCCTTCTAATTGTGTAAAGTGTATTTAAAGCTTTATTCACTCATTAAAGGAGCTTCATCTGTATTTCTGTGCAATTAACTGTAATACTCTTTTTGAGTTATTATTTTTATTTTGGAAGGGTTCCAAAACATGGGAAGGTTGATCCAAACCTTGAATCGGATTGTACTGGATGGGCTTGTACTCAAAAAATAAGTGTTTTAGCTTGAGATAGCTAGAGTCGGAGGTTCCGACGAGTGTATTCAGGTTGAATACAGTTTAGTAGATTGAAATTCCCAAGTAAGAGCTTGAAGAGTGGATATAGGTGCAAGATTGGCACCGAACCACTATAAATCTTCTTGTTTGTGTTGTGCTTAATTGCTCTCCTTTTAAACTTCTTTATTCTCTTACATTCTTGCATCCAACTATTACCCTTGCATAAATTACACTCTCCATACTTATCTTGCTCTTGTTAAATAATCTTCATAGTTGTAAATTAAGTTTAAATTTTTTAAAAACCCAATTCACCCCCCCCCTCTTGGGTTGCATAGCTGGGCAACATTGATTTAGTTTTGATTTCATTTGGTTTGAGAAACTAAATTTGAACAAGTCATAGATTGAATCCTCGTAAGACTAAGATTCCATCTTGCCCCACCTTAGCCCCCCACGCCCACTCTCTCTTATCCCATGCCCACTCTCTCTTTTTTTGTGCCATAAAACCCTCTCTCCTAGGTCTTCACACATGCCCAAAGCTTTCCTCTCTTTCTCTCTTACATGGAATATGGTTGTGGACCAAGTCAAAGTAGGAATTAGTTTGAATTTCAAATTCTATGAGATAGAGTTTTAGAAAACCAAAACTCTTTCCTTATGGCATTAATTTTATCCAAATTTTTTTTGAGATTTTTATGGCTTTTATGGAACATAATATGTGCCCTTTGCTGGTAGTCCATAATAGAAAAAGAAGGAGGGGACATCCAAGAGTTGGGCGCCCCTTGTCTTGCCTTGTTTGGATAATCCTTGACTAGGTATTTGACCTAGACAAGGACTCTTCATATCTCTCTATTTAAAATAAATTTCTTCATAAAATTTTTATTAGTTATAGAGCATTAAAAGACCTTTGCGACATCCAAAATCCAAGAAGAAAGAGTCTTGGGGTGTGGAGATCTATTAGACACAAAATTAAATGTCTAGGTTAGAGCAAAGAGAAGAAGAAGAGGGTCTTCTTCTAGAGTTGCTGGGTTCATCTCTTCCCTTCCTCCATCTGTAAGTTTTCTGAGAGTGTCTCATCAAAAACTCCTTCTCCTACTTCTTATCTTTGGAAGAGTCCAAATCAAGAAGGAGGCATCTGATCGACCATCGAAGAAGGATCAGCGCAGTACTAGCATACTGTGCTGATTTTCTGGACCAAGACTTCTGATCGTGATTCATAGGCTCATGTGGATGACTCCTAGAGGCCAGATGCATGTGCAGCTTACAATATCATCCTCAAGTCCGGATCAGTAAAGTTAGAACATCTAACTTGCAAGGTAATAGATCTGATCTATTATATTTTACATACATTAGATGTAGTATAGAAACATGTTGATATGATCAACATGTAGTTCTTGCTCTTTATATTTTAATTTTTGATTTAATATCATGTAATAATCATGTAATAAGATTTTAGATCTAGAAATTCTCTGATTTTATAAGATAAATTTTGATTTATTTTAGTCTTTCGCTGCCTGATCTTAAAAAAGTTTCAAGATCTAATCCTGAAACCTTAGATCTAGTTCCTTCAACACACATATAGAAATTGGCCAAGGATTTTTTTGACAAGGTTGATTGAAATTGTGGATTCAATCAGGGTTTTTGATAAGCATACTAGCACGTGAGAAAATCCTAACTCCTTGGAGATCAATTTGGTCTCATTCCTTATAAATTAGCTAGCCCAATTTGGGGGCATTTAGGTCAGATTGTGCCACCTGGAAGTAGTCCAAATTAAAGCACCATATCTCAATTTAACACCATATATGAAGAGTCTAAATTGTGAAGGACTCTTGGCGCAAAAATAAATCACCATGTGCATGTTGGCGTGAGCAGATGGAGTCCTTCTGGCATGGGACTAAGATGCATGTGGCAGCCCATATCACCCTCCATCCTCTAGTGCACATCTCAAAGCATGATATGATTTTTTTCTAGATTATTTGGGGTAGAGAAAAATTGGAAAGGTGAAGGTCTCTCACTTGCACGTGTTGAAGCATCGCATTTCCTCTTATTTTAGAGAGTCCTTCTACAGATCAAACTAGATTAAAAAGGAATGCCACCTTTCAGATAATGTTTCACTTTTAATCTAGTTTTTTATAGATAATTTTTTGGAATTTTTTCAGACTTATCTAGAGGTGTATCAGATGCCAAAGGCACCTATGCATGTGCATGCGCAGGATGATCAGGCTTCACATGAAAGGATGCAAGAACACATCCTTCTGTGGATTATTTGCTCTCCTTATTAAGTAATTAGAGATTAAGATTGAATCCTCTATCCACATGAAATTTTGAAGATTTTTTTGATTTGAGAAGGGATGCAAAAACATCCCTTCTCTGGACGTGCGCGCAGGTGAAGGTGCTGATCGACGTATCATTGATAAGAGTCCTTCTGCTTGAAGAAACTCTTATCTTTGATAATTAGATCAGATAAGCCTCTTGGATGAGGTGTGTCCTTCCATTTTAGCACCCCTTTGATGGCTATAAAAGGGCTTGGGTGCTGGGTGTCTGATGTATTCTGATCGACTTTCCAATTTCTCTCTGTTGCTTTCCCTTCTTTCTTACAACCTATCTTAGTTTTAGGACAAGGCTTTGAGATTTAAGACAAAACCTTATCTGATCCAAACAAGGGTTGTGAGAATCCTAAAGAAGGAGAATTAGAAGTCTAGAGGAGGTTCTAAGAGGGTCGAGTTAGCTTCTTGGAGAAGCCTGACCGATACAGGGCTAGTCGAGTTCTAAGGTCTAGAACTCTTGAAGCAAGATGAAGGAGGAGTGCTGTCTTTGATCTAATTTTCATGTGGATTATCATAGGAGGGCAGACACTTGGATGGTTCATGAAAATTGGATTAGCACTATAAGTATTCTTCTTATCTAAAATTAATTTAATTGTACTTTGATTATTATAGTCAAGGGTTTTTAGGCATTAGGGTTTTTGGTGCATCAGGTGTTTTGAATGAAAATTTTAAATACCTAACCCTTCCGCTGTGCCACCAAAATCCAACTACCACTCACCTCTCTTCTAGCTCCAATATGGGATGCCTAGAGAGCAAGGGCATGGGCTAGAGAGAGAGAGAAGAGGGGGCATGGGCACAGTGATAGGTGGCAGCCAGGATGGAGATCATAAAAGATGTAAATCTAGGGTCCTTTAAATAGACATCATAAGGGTGTCCTAATCAAATTAGGATCCCTCCTCTGAATCATATTAGAAGTTCTAACTTTAATATACTCGAACCAATTAAATGGGGCACCACCCATAATTCACCCATGCCCTCACCCAGTCCTAGGCATCCCATCATATGGGATCCAATAAAAGATCTCAAATTAGCTCACATGGTTTCATAAATTCTCTTTAAGAGTTCTTAATGAATAAAATAAAGAAACTCTTTCTTAATTTAATTCAAATCATATATTAAATATCTAACCATTGGATCTTATTGAATCAAATTCAATTAGGTTTAAATCAAGTGTAGAAATTGATTAAAACTTATCATATAAGTAAATCAACCATAAGAGAAATTGGGTTCACTCAAGTGCTAGCAAGGTTAACATGAATCTAATAGGATTTTTCTAAATCCATATAAATTGATGCTTCATAAGTCCAATTATAATCAATTCAGATCTTCTTTCTTTAATGTGGGACCCCATAGGTTCAATTTTGTTTAGTAGTGAGACATACCATGATTCTATCAGAGGTATCACTGAAATCCCTTTCAGTAGATCGAAATAGTTTCACTCTAACTCGACAAGGATCATTGATCCAAAATGATTCCATTGAGCTCTCACAATCTATCAGTGATATCTAACAATATGTAGTTGCAACCTAGCAGAATTGAAATAGAATCTCTAGGTGTAGTTAATATATGATACAGTCCCTCTACTGTGAGTCCCGACTTGATGGCAGATCATGGATAAATCGTCAAATCTCATCATCAGTCATATGATAGATGCGATAAGCTCAAGTCCAATAGTGACTCCAAATAAAAACTTCTTTCCATTAATCATACTGCTATGGTCATACACTTGTGGACTCAGCTTCTCAAATCTCATAGGACTACTCCTCTCTATCAAGGTCGATAGATCCAATCTAGAGGCACACCTTGCTCGCACAGCTCAACCAACTGAAGCCATCATCGACTACAAAAACTCATGATCGAGTTAATATTTATGTGTAGTCAAACTATAATAGTCTTACTGTAAGCAACTGTGACACCACAGGTTAAAGGAATAGTTATCCAACTATAGCATCGAGATGATTACTGATGATCGAATAGAAATTCATGTGATCTCTCATATGATCATGCTCAGTACTAGTTATTCTCTAACAACTATCTGCACTTGTCGCTTAGTATCGCTACACTATAGACTAGAGACTCATCTATCCCGAAAGAAGTGAACCATGCATCAGTCTATCCAGATTAATCATCATCCTCATGACTATCCTATGATCGGGAGAAATTTAAGAATCGATTATACATGCCTCTAATTCTCAATACTTGAGAATATATATTGTAACATCAATTTCAAGGATGATTCAAAGACATATAACACTTGAATAAAAAAAGAAAACTTATCATTTATTGATTAAATCAATAGTTTAACTATAAATTTATATCATAGAATAAAAATGTATCAGCTAACAATTGGCTTCTAGGATATACATCTAACAATCTCACACTTGGACTAAAGTTAGTTGGCCATTGATCTAAGCCCCATCTTCTCAAGGTGAGCTTCCATTTTGGACTGACTCAACTGCTTTATCAGTGGATCTGCCACATTATTCGTGGAGTCTACTCTTCGTACCTCGATATATTGCTTCTCAAGATAATTGCATATGATATGAAACCGCCGTTCAATGTGCTTTAATTTTTAATGAGGCCAGGACTCCTAAGCAAGTGCAATGGCTCCATTATTGTCACTGTACAGTGATATGGCATCCGATGTCATTATACCTAGTTCTGTGATAAACTTTTTGAACTAGAAGCCTTCTTTTGTAGTATTCAAAGTGGTGACATACTCAACCTCTATGGTCAAATCTGTGATGATGCTTTGCTTGTAATACTTTCAGCTGACTGCACCGTTATTACATACGAACACATACCCCGATATAGATTTTTCATCATCGAAACCTCACATGAAGTCTAAATCTGTATAACTCTCAATCCGCAATTCAGATGCTCCCCCAAAGATTAGGAACAAATTCTTAGTCCTTCGTCAGTACTTAAAAATATTCTTCACAGCTATCCAGTGCTCCTCATCTGAATTCAACTGATACCTGCATGTGATACTCATAGCAAAGTCAATATCAGGTCAAGCACACAATATGGCATACATGAGGCTCCCATTTGATAAAGCATAAGGGATCCTACTCATGCATTTGATCTTCTCAGAAGTGTTAGGACACATCATCTTGGAGAGTCAAATATCATATCTAAGGGGTAGCAAACCTCTTTTGGAGTTTTCTATGTTAAACCGCTTCAGCACTTTCTCTATGTATTGAAAGAATAATATCCTACAAGCCCATCGTATATGGGATGCCATGGGATATTTTTTTATATTTTATCTTCCAAACACCTATATTTGATATTGTTATTTAATAAAATAGATATTTTGATTCATTATATACTGCATCTTATTATTGTTTTAGGATTATAATGAATCCCATAGGTCTGGGCAATGGCTTTAGAACCATGATGAGATCATGATAGTGAGACCTAAATCTTTGATAGCCCTGATCTAAAATATTTTTAGTCATTGGTGTTGGGAATTGTGTCCTACAATCAATCGTATAACGATTGAGTTCATCCTTGTATGTGAATTATTGATTATTTAATAATAATTATTCTGATATTTTTCATCATAAAGTGACATCTTCCTAGAACTCTTGTACTATGAAGTTCTTAGAACTATGCTAGTATACGATAAAGAGAGGATATATCGTATAGTTTTTAAACAAGTTCGCAATCAAATGATATGCCATTACGGGATGATGACGTTTATCGAGTGAAGATCGTTGTATGCCATATGAGTTGGTTGTCCTCTTAACCAAGGAGTGTGGTGACACTGGTATTGCATACAGATGAGATGTAAGGATACATCATCACCGAACAAGTGACTCACTGCTGAGCATTCAACTATCAAGAGCTACTCGCAAAACACATGGATATAAATTGTTAGAAAATATGTCTCAAAAATTAATCATCCGCCTGTTGATGGTTGAGTAATCTTATATGGTAATTGATTTGTTAATAAATAAAATATATTTGGTATTTTCATCATAAGCATTCATCTTCTAATGAACTCCGTTGTTATGATGAAGTCCTTAGGACTATTTAGATTCGATAAAGAGAGGATTTATCGATTAGTCCTTAAAACTGTTCACAACCAAATGATAGGCTGTTAATAAGGATGACAGCTTCTATCGAGCATAGGTCGCTGTAGGCCATATGAGTTGGTTATCCTCTTAATCAAGGAGTGTGGAGATACTAGTATGGCATACAGGTAAGATGTAAGGATACATCGTCATGGAACGTGACCAACACCAGAGCATTCTACTGTTGAGAATGTCTCTGATGGGATATAGGTATAAGTATCCCTTAGACCTGAGATCCCCTCAGTGACTTGCAAGCAACTCACCGTGCTTTGATACTGGACTAACTGAATTTCTAATTCAGTGATGGAAGGCTTCTGGGAATAGTCAAGTACTTATAAAGTCAGAGTGTGATCGAGATGGGATTGACCACTCCAAGAGTTGGAGAAGAATGAGTCACTGTATTTCAATTTAGCAAAACTTTAGCCAGGATAATCCATCAAATAGATTTGATATTTTGAAATACAATGTGGACAACCTGATCAAAGTTGACAGTTGAACTCTGAGGTGTCCTATGATCATTTTGGTCAAGGGGATGAATTATATGGAAACTATATCCGCATGGGTTTTAAGGATGTTGTTCTACACATTTAGCCTATCCGATCGTCGGGTACCATTGCTAAATGGTTACTTTGATTGGTACAAAAATTTATTTCTATGCTACCGGCTTAGATTCGGACTTATGAGGTCACACACATTAAAGTTCATGATCCGATCGGATGGTTGATCAATGATTAAGAATTATTCTAGGATTAAATGATCAATATGATTAACATTTAACCTAGTGCAAGTGTTGCAAGAGGATCGATTAGCAATGTGATTGCTAATTGACTTAATTTGATTAACCCAATGGGCTGAGATTAAGTCTAATTGAATATAATTTAATTAGATTTGGTTTGGACTTGATTGGATCAAGTCTAATTAGTTTATTGGATAAACCAAGTGTAAGAAAAAAACTAGTCCTAGTTCAATTAGGACTTGGGTCAACCTAATTTTTAATTTGATTAGAAAATTAAATCATATTTAAATCTAATTTAATTTGATTAAAATAGGTTTTTAATTGGGTTAAGACCTATTTTAATTGGGTTGATCTAATTTTGGTTTGATTTGGTTAGAGAAATCAAATTAAAACAAGTCATAAGATAGAATCCTAGTAAGACTAGGATTCCACCTTGCGCCACATAAGCCCCCCCCACGCTCTCTCTCTTATTCCATGCCAATCTCCTCTTATTTTGTGTGACAAAAGCCCTCTCCCAGGTCTTTCCCACATCCAAAAGGTTTTCTCTCTTCTTTCATGGAAAGTGGTTGTGGATCAAATCAAAGTCGGAATAAGTTTGGATTTCAAATTCTATGAGATAGAGTTTTAGAAATCCAAAACTCTTTCCTTTTTGCACCGAATTTACCCAGATTTTTTTAAAATTTTTTATGACTTTTAGGGCATATATTGTGCATCCTTTGCTAGTGGTCCATGCATGAAAATAAAGGAGGCACCCAAGAGTTGGGTGCCCCTTCTCTTGCCATGTTTGGATAAGCCTTGACTAGGTATTTGACCTAGACAAGAACTCTATTATATCTCTCTCTATAAAATGAGTTTCTTCATAAAATTTTTAGAGAACATATAAATTTGAGAGACCTTTGGAGCATCCAAAAATCAAAGAGAAATACCTTTGGGTCATGGAGATATAATAGACACAATATAGGATATCTAGGAGAGAGTAAAGAGAAGAAGAAGAGGGTCTTCTTCTAGGGTTGTTGGTTTCATCTCTTCCCTTCCTCCATCTTGAGTTTTCTGAGAGTGTCTCAGATCTAAAACTCTTCCTCCTACTTCTCATCTTTGGAAGATCCCAAATCAAGAAGGAGGAGGTACCTGATCAACCATCGAAGAAGGATCAGTGCAGTACTAGCATATTGTGCTGATTTTCTGAAGCAGGACTTCTGGTCGAGATTCGTAGGCTCGTGTGGATGACTCCTAGAGATTGGATGTGTGTACAGTTTGCAACATCATCCTCAAGCCCGGATCAGTAAGGTTAGAACATCTAACTTGCAAGGTAATAGATCTGATCTATTGTTTAATACATACATTAGATGTAGTATAGAAACATGTTGATATGATCAATATGTAGTTCATGCTCTACATATTTTAATTTTTGATTTAATACTTGTTGGGTATAGAATACCCGCGGCCGAAATTCCCATCAGAACGGCTCTGCCCGGACTCCTATGGGAGCCGGGCTCCACCTCCGACATCAGAACGGCTCCGCCCGGACTCCTATGGGAGCCGGGCTCCACCTCCGACATCAGAACGGCTCCGCCCGGACTCCTACGGGAGCCGGGCTCCACCTCCGACATCAGAAAGGCTCCGCCCGGACTCCTACGGGAGCCGGGCTCCACCGACGGCATCAGCACAGCTCCGCCCGGACTCCTACGGGAGCCGGGCTCCACCGCCATCAGCAAGCGCTGCTCCGCCCGGACTCCTACGGGAGCCGGGCTCCGCCGCCAACATCAAAACAGCTCCGCCCGGGCTCCTACGGGAGCCGGGCTCCGCTCTCAATATCAATCGCTGGTAAGCTCAATCCTGACTCCTATCAGAGCCGGATTTCACCCTTGACTTTGTTTGCAGCAGCTCCGCCCGGACTCCTACGGGAGCCGGGCTCCTACAGGAGCCGGGCTCCTACGAGATCGCTCCACCTCCGACATCAGAATGGCTCCGCCCGGACTCCTACGGGAGCCGGGCTCCACCTCCGACATCAGAACGGCTCCGCCCGGACTCCTGCGGGAGCCGGGCTCCACCTTCGACATCAGAGCGGTTCCGCCCGGGCTCCTACGGAGGCCGGACTCCAATCGCGGCCGAACCTCAATCGACAGATCCGCACCCCATAGGCAGGTCGCGACAACAATCATGATCCTGTTCCAGGCCCTACAGCGGATTCTACGCGGCTCCAGCAGCGGACCCATTACTCCCTGACAGGCTGTAGCAAATGGCCACGATTCTGTCCCGCTCCCTGCGGCAGGTGCTGCACGACCCCACTACTCACTGACAGCTAGCAGCAACGGACGCCGCCCCACTATCCGCAACAGGCCATACGTGGCAGACTATGACAACAGCCACGAGTCTACCCCACCACTCTCCGCAATTAATTTCTCTGACCGTGGGCGGCCCACTACCAGACGGTTGCAGGTGTCACCATCAATCCGTTGCCCCCTCTGCCTATAAAAGTGGATCCAGATACGTTATTCTCTAAGCTCTTTCGCCTTATCTAAAAACTCTGCTAAATTCTCCATTCGAGCACTCCATTCTTGTTGAGGCAGAGAACTGACTTGAGCGTCGGAGGGTCTTGCCGGAGCAACCCCACCTCCGGTTTAGACTTCCCTTACAGGTCCCGGCGGCGACCGCGGCTTCCTCAACTCCAGCTTCTCCGGCGCAGGTGGATTTTTGCACCAACAGGATTGGCGCTAGAGGAAGGGCGGCGAATCTTCGCAACACCTTTGTTCTTAAAGGAGCGCTCAACGGATCCGCTTCCGGCCATCCTTTCCGGCACCCAAGCCTCCTTTCCCTGTCCGATGCCTTCTCGCGGGGTTTCTGCACAACTACCTCTGGCTATGACCGCCGATAAAGGGCGGTCGGGCGACCAGTCTCCACGGGATTCCGTTAATGTCGTCTCGGGGGAATCCCAGCAAGACGCGTTCGGCAAATCAGCTGCACCCCCCAAGCGGCAAAAAGTCGAGGAACCCATAGCCTTCACTGAAGAAGACGCCCAGGGAGTCCAATTCCCTCACAACGATGCGGTCGTAGTTTCCTTGAACATAGCAAATTATGATGTCCGTCGCGTTCTCGTCGACAACGAAAGTTCGGCTGACATCTTGTTCTACAACGTCTTTTCAAGGATGACCACTCTTGGCGGTCATCTGAGGCCGATGTGCTCCCCCTTGATAGGGTTTACTGGTGACGCCGTTCCTACGGAAGGAACGATAGCTCTAACTGTGACCGCGGGTCCGCATCCAAAGCAGTCCAGGGCTCTGGTGAATTTTCTGGTGGTAAAGGCGCCATCTGCCTACAATGCAATTCTTGGCCGTCCCGGCCTCAATGCCCTCAGAGCCGTTGTTTCAACCTATCATTTGAAGTTGAAGTTCCCCACTGACAAAGGGATTGGAGAAGTTCGGGGAGACCAGGCGCTGGCCAGGCACTGCTACAATATTGCCCTGCAAAGGAGCGATCAAGCGGACCTTTGTCCAGTCGACGGGTTGGATGCGCGCGACGACCTCACTGAAGAGAGGGGCGGCCCAATCGAGGACCTAATACCAATTCCTTTGAATGATGGGAATGCGGAGCACGTGGTGTTGATTGGCTCCAACCTGGAGGAGGAGGTGCGGACGCATCTCGTGGACTTTTTCCGAAGAAATGCAGACGTTTTCGCATGGGTCCCGGCGGATATGCCGGAGATCAAAACAGAGGTCATGGAGCATCATCTGGCGGTCGACCCTAAACATCGGCCAACAAAAGAAAAAATCCGGAGTCATGCCCCAAAGAGGCAGAAGGCGATAGCCGAGGAAGTGGATAAACTTCTCAAGGCCGGATTCATCAAGGAGGTCAATTATCCAGAGTGGATCTCCAATGTTGTCTTGGTCAAGAAAGCAAACGGCAAGTGGAGGATGTGTATCGACTTCAAAAAGCTGAATAAGGCTTGCCCAAAGGACAGCTACCCCCTACCCAGGATCGACCAACTGGTGGATGCTACCTCGGGCCACGAGCTTCTCACTTTTATGGATGCATTCTCCGGCTATAACCAGATTAGGATGGCATCGGAAGATGAAGAAAAGACTGCTTTTATCACTAGTCGCGGCCTTTACTGCTACAGGGTTATGCCGTTCGGCCTCAAGAATGCGGGCGCAACCTATCAGCGGCTGGTAAATAAAATCTTCAAAGAACAAATCGGCCGAAACATGGAGGTGTACGTGGACGATATGCTCGTGAAAAGTAGATCTTTCGAAAATCATGTTGCCGACCTCGAGGAAGCTTTTGGCGCTCTTCGAGAATACAGAATGAAGCTGAACCCGACCAAATATGCTTTTGGGATAACCTCAGGAAAGTTCCTGGGCTTCATGGTGTCGGGGCGTGGGATTGAGGCCAATCCGGAGAAAATTCGCGCCATCCAGGAGATGGCCGCCCCGCGGTCAATCAAGGAGGTTCAGTGCCTCACTGGGAGGATCGCGGCTCTTAATCGCTTTGTCGCGAGGTCGGCTGAGCGATGTTTGCCCTTCTTCCAAACCCTCAAATAGCCGAAGAACTTCTGTTGGACCCCTGAATGTCAACAGGCATTCGAGGAATTAAAGAGCTACCTTAGCTCACCTCCACTACTGGCAAAGCCCGAACCTGGGAAGGAGTTATTTTTGTACCTGGCAGTCTCTCCCACATCCCTCGCGGCAGTTCTTGTCAAAGAAGAAATAAAAATCCAGCGGCCGGTCTACTACATTAGCCGCGTGCTAAGGGACGCCGAGACCAGGTATACTAAATTAGAGAAACTGACCTACGCTTTGTTGATTGCAGCTCGGAGACTCCGACCTTACTTTCAAGGGCACACGGTGACGTTGCTCACCGACCAACCGATCAAAGCGATTTTGCACCGAGCTGATATTTCTGGGAGAATGGCGAAATGGGCAATCGAGCTCACAGAATTCGACATCAACTACCAGCCTAGGCCGGCAATAAAGGCCCAGGTATTGGCGGATTTCATAGTAGAATGCACCATCCCTGAGGAGGCCGAACTTGAGCAAAGCAAAATTGACGACCTGAAGACTCAACCGAACTCCTCCGACGAAGAAGCCAGTTCCTTCGATGGCTTTTGGACCCTCCACGTGGATGGATCTTCCAACATGGCGGGCGCTGGTGCAGGCCTGATCTTGACCAGCCCGGAGGGAGTCGTCGCGGAGTACGCTCTGCGTTTCGGATTCCCCGCAACAAACAATGGAGCAGAATATGAAGCTCTAATCGCAGGATTGAGAGTCGCTAAGGAGCTTGGAATAAACCAACTCCGGGTGCACAGCGATTCCCAACTTATAGTGGGACAAGTCAGTGGGAGCTTTGAAGCGCGGGAGGACAGTATGGCCAAATATCTTGAGAAGGTGAAGGAATTCACCCCCGCCTTCAACAATTTCGACATCAAGCAAATTCCAAGATCGGAGAATACCAGAGCCGATTTTCTCTCCAAGCTAGCAACATCGGCTCCGGCCGAGTTGCCCAAAGGCGTCCTCTTTGAGGTTTTAAAGCACCCAAGTATGGAAGAACCGCAGCTCGTAATGGATATTGACCACGAGCCCAGCTGGGTCGACCCGCTGATAACCTATCTTAGAGATGGGATTCTCCCCCAAGACGCGAAAGAGGCCCGGAAACTCCGAAATCAGGCATCCCGGTACATCCTCTATGAGGGCAAATTGTACAAGAGATCATACTCCTTGCCTCTCTTGAGATGTCTCCGACCCTCAGAAGCCGACTACGCTTTATGGGAAGTGCACGAGGGAGTTTGCGGAAGCCATTTGGGTGCCAGATCTCTATCCCACAAACTACTCCGCCAAGGGTACTACTGGCCCACAATGCATCATGATTCAATCAAATATGTTAAAAAATGCGATCGATGCCAAAGGTACGCCAACGTCCAGAGACAACCTGCTACCGAGCTCACACCCCTAAGTGCCCCATGGCCTTCTGCGCAATGGGGGATGGATATTCTTGGCCCCTTTCCCATGGCGTCCGGTCAAAGGAAATTCCTCCTTGTAGCAATCGACTACTTCACCAAATGGGTTGAGGCCGAACTACTAGCCAAAATCACAGAAGCGAAAGTGCAGGATTTCGTCTGGAAATCAATAGTGTGCAGGTTCGGTTTACCTCGAACACTGATCACTGATAATGGACGGCAATTCGCGGGAGCCAGATTTGCTGAATTCTGTAAAGACCTAAACATCTCCCACAAGTTCACATCAGTGGCCCATCCCCAGGCAAACGGCGAAGCCGAGCTAACGAACAGAACCCTTTTGCAGGGAATCAAGACAAGGCTTGAAAAAGCGAAAGGAACTTGGGCGGACGAGCTTTACCATGTGCTATGGGCGTACCGAACTACCCGGAGGTTGCCTACGGGAGAGACTCCCTTTGCTCTAGCCTTTGGTACAGAAGCCGTCATCCCGATCGAACTTAAACTCCCGTCGGCACGAGTCGTGGCGTTCGACGAACCCCAGAATGCACAAAATCTCAGGGCCAACCTCGACCTACTGGAAGAAAGGCGGGAGATCACTCAGGTCCGAATGGCGGCCTACAGACAGAAGGTTGCCCGATATTATAACGCCCGAGTCAAGAACAGGACATTTAAAGCGGGGGATCTTGTACTCCGACGAGCTGCTGTCTCACAGCCACAGGCCCAGGGGAAGCTAGCCCCAAATTGGGAAGGACCTTATGAGATCAAAGAAGTAGTCCGACCTGGGACTTATTATCTTAAGGAGCTCGGAGGGGCCGACCTTCCGCGACCATGGAACTCAGAAAACTTACGGATATACTACCAGTGATTTCATCCTAATCGAAAAATGTGTGCCCACTTGTCTAGGGACAATTCAAGCAGACGGTATCAAAAACGAGAACGCAATCCTACAAAAGTCGAAGGCCCGGTTCCATTAGACCGGATGGGGGGAGAGGCCTCACAACGCCCATATGTGCCCCCACAGCCCTGTTAGGGACAGGAGGAGAACCTCGCCCTAACTTGAGCAAAGTCGAAGGCCCGGTTCCTTTAGACCGGATGGGGGGAGAGGCCTCACAACGCCCATATGTGCCCCCACAGCCCTGTTAGGGACAGGAGGAGAACCTCGCCCTAACTTGAGCAAAGTCGAAGGCCCGGTTCCTTTAGACCGGATGGGGGGAGAGGCCTCACAACGCCCATATGTGCCCCCACAGCCCTGTTAGGGACAGGAGGAGAACCTCGCCCTAACTTGAGCAAAGTCGAAGGCCCGGTTCCTTTAGACCGGATGGGGGGAGAGGCCTCACAACGCCCATATGTGCCCCCACAGCCCTGTTAGAGACAGGAGGAGAACCTCGCCCTAACTTGAGCAAAGTCGAAGGCCCGGTTCCTTTAGATCGGATGGGGGGAGAGGCCTCACAACGCCCATATGTGCCCCCACAGCCCTGTTAGGGACAGGAGGAGAACCTCGCCCTAACTTAAGCAAAGTCGAAGGCCCGGTTCCTTTAGACCGGATGGGGGGAGAGGCCTCACAATGCCCATATGTGCCCCCACAGCCCTGTTAGGGACAGGAGGAGAACCTCGCCCTAACTTGAGCAAAGTCGAAGGCCCGGTTCCTTTAGACCGGACGGGGGGAGAGGCCTCGCAGCACCCATACGTGCCCCCGCAGTCCTGTCAGGAACAGGAGGAGAACCTCGTCCTGACATGAGCGGGGAGTAAGGCCCGGACTCCTACGGGAGCCAGGTTCCGCCACCAAAAGGTTTCGCCCGGACTCCTACGGGGGCCGGGTTCCGCCACCAAAAGGTTTCGCCCGGACTCCTACGGGAGCCGGGTTCCGCCACCAAAAGGTTTCGCCCGGACTCCTACGGGAGCCGGGTTCCGCCACGAAAAGGCTTCGCCCAGACTCCTACGGGAGCCGGGCTCCACCTTCGACATCAGAGCGGCTCCGCCCGGACTTCTACGGAAGCTGGACTTTACTTATGACTTTGATTACAGAAAGACTTTGCCCTACTTCTTATGAAGACTATGCTGCTTCAACTTCCAGGAGCTTCTTCGAACCTAGCCCCAACTCCAGCGGAGAAAGATCCCAGCAAACCTAACAAGTGGATATCTCCTAACGGCAGGAAAAACCGAAAAAAAAAAAAAAAAAAAAAAAAAAAAAAAAAAAAAAAAGCCCGGCGAAGGACGACCCCACATAAACTGAAAAGGTCGCCGACGGTCTTGGAACGGCTTGACACAGGCAAAGAGAAGGAAAGAAGTTCGGCAGACAATTATTTGACACGAGAGGTAAACAAGGTATTGAAATCACTATTTTATTTGATGGAAGCACACGTTACAGGACCCGACGGGTCAGGAAAAAGAGAAAAAGAAAATACATGTATCGCAAAGCACGGTTCGGGCAGGATGAACCGGAGGCCGATCCAAGCTGCAAATTCCTCTTCCCGTCTCTGTTCTTCTCAGTCGCATTCTCCAGTGCGTGTAACATCTCTCGCCCCATCTCTCTTCATTCTGTCCCCAAAGTTCCGACCTTAGCGAGAAAGGGGTGGGATTGATCTCCGAAGGCGGCGGGGGTAACAACGGCAGTAACGAAGACCTGTTTCAAGAAGAGCCGTAGCCACGACGGCCGCCACCTGAGACGCTCCGGCAAGGTCGGCATGCGCTACTTCCACCGTCTCCGCAACAAGTTCTACCGCCCCGCCGTCGACCATCTCTGGTCCCTTGGCCCCGACGGCGTCAAGGATCCCGTCATGACTTGTGACGTCTATTCTGCCCTCTTGACCGGTATTGCCCCGCCTTACTACTCTGAAATTCGCGGGCAGAATAGCTTCTACAATAGCCCCCGATATTAAACCCCTGTTGTTGAAGGAATTCTTCCTTGGGCCCCCTCTGGGATGACAGAGATTCTCACCGACCGTCGTCCTCCTCCTTACCTTCCTCCGAGCCCTAACAATCCCCTCAAGAACAGCCTCCAGAGTTGAGGACATGGTGTGGAAACCCTCAGAGAAGGATTGATGAGCAAAAGGCAGCGAGAATTGGCACGAGGGGAGCAAGACTCTCAGGGGAAAAGAAGAACGCCAGGATGAGATCGTGAATGGATCGAAGGGTTTAAATAGCCGGCAGATCCTGGCGCAGTTATGACGGCGAGAATTCCTGGGCCAGATGGTGTGTGCCGCGTGTCGCGCTTATCCGCTTCGTTGCTATCGAGGGTTGACCGCTCACAGATTCCCACAGAGCGATGCCTGGGATCGCGTTTCAACGGGGGTTTCGAAAAAACTTTTCAAGTCGCCTTTGCCAAAAAATGGATTCTGACACGCGCACATTAAGTGGGGGCAGCTGCGCACAGGGATCGAGGGGGCAATTTCGGCTGCGCATCTCTCTCTCTGTGTACTCCCTTCGCTTGAAATTCAAACTTGGAAGTAGGGGGACTGGTGTTGGGTATAGAATACCCACGGCCGAAATTCCCATCAGAACGGCTCCGCCCGGACTCCTATGGGAGCCGGGCTCCACCTCCGACATCAGAACGGCTCCGCCCGGACTCCTATGGGAGCCGGGCTCCACCTCCGACATCAGAACGGCTCCGCCCGGACTCCTACGGGAGCCGGGCTCCACCTCCGACATCAGAAAGGCTCCGCCCGGACTCCTACGGGAGTCGGGCTCCACCGACGGCATCAGCACAGCTCCGCCCGGACTCCTACGGGAGCCGGGCTCCACCGCCATCAGCAAGCGCTGCTCCGCCCGGACTCCTACGGGAGCCGGGCTCCGCCGCCAACATCAAAACAGCTCCGCCCGGGCTCCTACGGGAGCCGGGCTCCGCTCTCAATATCAATCGCTGGTAAGCTCAATCCTGACTCCTATCAGAGCCGGACTTCACCCTTGACTTTGTTTGCAGCAGCTCCGCCCGAACTCCTACGAGATCGCTCCACCTCCGACATCAGAATGGCTCCGCCCGGACTCCTACGGGAGTCGGGCTCCACCTCCGACATCAGAACGGCTCCGCCCGGACTCCTGCGGGAGCCGGGCTCCACCTTCGACATCAGAGCGGTTCCGCCCGGGCTCCTACGGAGGCCGGACTCCAATCGCGGCCGAACCTCAATCGACAGATCCGCACCCCATAGGCAGGTCGCGACAACAATCATGATCCTGTTCCAGGCCCTACAGCGGATTCTACGCGGCTCCAGCAGCGGACCCATTACTCCCTGACAGGCTGTAGCAAACGGCCACGATTCTGTCCTGCTCCCTGCGGCAGGTGCTGCACGACCCCACTACTCACTGACAGCTAGCAGCAACGGACGCCGCCCCACTATCCGCAACAGGCCATACGTGGCAGACTATGACAACAGCCATGAGTCTACCCCACCACTCTCCGCAATTAATTTCCCTGACCGTGGGCGGCCCACTACCAGACGGTTGCAGGTGTCACCATCAATCCGTTGCCCCCTCTGCCTATAAAAGGGGATCCAGATACGTTATTCTCTAAGCTCTTTCGCCTTATCTAAAAACTCTGCTAAATTCTTCGTTCGAGCACTCCATTCTTGTTGAGGCAGAGAACTGACTTGAGCGTCGGAGGGTCTTGCCGGAGCAACCCCACCTCCGGTTTAGACTTCCCTTGCAGGTCCCGGCGGCGACCGCGGCTTCCTCAACTCCAGCTTCTCCGGCGCAGGCGGATTTTTGCACCAACAATACTATATAATAATCATATAATAAAATCTTAGATCTAGAGATTTTCTAGTTTTAAAAATTAAATTTAATTTATTTTAGTCTTTCACTGCCTGATCTTGAAAAAGTTTCAAGATCTAACCCTGAAACCCTAGACCTGGTTCCTTCAATTGGTATCAGAGTCAGGTTGTTTATTACATGATTATTTATATATGCTTAAATTATCTCTTAAATTAGATCTAATTTATAATCTAATTATTAAATCTAAAATTAAAATTTTAGATCAATCACGAACTGCAAGGTTGTCCTACTATAAGGTTTACCCCTTACAGTACAAAGATTGTCCTAATTCATGTAGATTTATCTTTAATCATAAATTTATTAGATATGATCTAGATTAAATTTATGATTTATTAGATTTAAAAGATATTTAAATCTAAAATAAAATCTCTTTGTTAATAATTTTTATGCAAAAAAATTATTTAAAGTTGAAATTATTTCAATTACAAGAACCTGTTTAGATTAGATCTAAAGTAGTTTCATTTTTATTTTATTTGCATCTTGATTATGAATCAAACATGCAATATGGTTGGTAGAACCATATTGTAAAATTATTTTATAAACATAAAAATTATTTTCGAAAAGCCAAACCCAACTCTCAGCCCAAAACTTAATTAAGAATTAAGAAGTTGTTTGATTAGGTTCTAGGATTGTGAATTGAAGAACCTAAGACACAAATTATAACACATTGGGTTAATGGGTTTGTGGGAATTAGGTCCATTAATTAGATTAGACCTATTGTTAGATTAAAGATGGACTTAATTAGAGAATTGACTAAATCTAATCAATTGTTGTCTTAGATTAGGTTAAGAATTTCTCTAGATCAATTACAATAGTTGTAGTTAGTCAAGTCTATGTCTTTAACGAGAACCAAATGGACTTGATTCTTGGCTAAGCGGTCTAGCATGAACTGTTAGGTTGATCTAATCAAAACTAATTAAACTAGTTGGTGTCTAAGGTAAACCAGACCGGTGGTTTTTAATTGGGAGCCCACTTACCTGGCCATTTTTGATGGTGTCTAAGGCAAGCTTTGACCGACCCTCCAACTGATTGAACTTACCTGACCTCTTGGTGAAATTATGTTTTGATTGGATCACTTGACTATTCGAGTTGACCTATGTCAGCTAGGTAAATCAGTGTGACTGATTTAGGTGCTCCTAGACCAGCCCTTTTAATGGTCTCCCTTAAGTTGACTTGGTGAAGCCAGTGGGAGGATCATGATAAGCTAGTTTATCTGACCTCATCCTCTAAATCATTTAAATCTTCTAAAATTATTAGGTCCTTAAAATGACAAAGTTATGGAGATAACTGAGTCATAGCCGCCCATAAAGGTGTTTGATAATGAGTCCATTAACTCAATAATCATTGCAAACCCAAAGACCTGGTGCTTGATGACTAATGAAATTCTCACTCATCATATGATGACTTGGAAGTATCTCTCTAATGGTGGTTAGGTGAGCCAACCAAAATTGAGCTTAATCATTCGTTGGTTAGATGCACCAAGTATGGTCATATTAAGGGTTGGACCTAACCGGATCCTTATAATGGAGGCCAAAGCCTACTGATTAGGTTTCTGAGGAAAAATTAAAATTACTAGAAATTATTTAAAGAAACAATTGGTTATGAACCTACCCTTAGATGTACATGGGTTGGCCAACCAGAGTTGGGCTTGTGTGCAGTCTAGTGGATTCTAGTACCCACTAAGAAATTAGGGTAATTCCTCGAATTAGAGGTAGAGACTACCAATTCGAATAAAATAGTGAGAGAAACCTTTTGATTAAAGTCTAAATCTTTAAGTTTAATGAATCAATTACTAATTAGGTTATGGTTTTCCTTTGAACAGATATGGCCACTTCCCTATCGCTCCGATCGTTGTTGGACCATGATAAGTTGGTAGGACCCAACTTCGGTAGCTGGTACCGAAAGTTGAAGATAGTCCTGGAGCATGAACGGATCCTATATATAATAATGGATCCTGCACCTGAGGAGCTAGCTGCCAATGCACGTGGAACAGTCAGAGACACTTACCAAAAGTGGCTCAATGATCGGACCACAGTGCGCTGTATCATGCTGGCTGCTATGAGCGATGAGTTCAGTCATAGATTCGAGATGAATCAGCCAAAGGACATGCTTCAAGTATTGGAGAATTCCTTTGGCACACCCGATGATGTGGAAAGGCACAAGACTAGTTGTGCCATCTTCAATACCAAAATACGGGATGGTGCCTCTATCACTGATCATGTATTGTACATGATCAAGCTGATGAAATGATTAAGCAAGCTTGACTTTTCCTTGCATGAGCAGCTTGGGAAAGATGCAATATTGAACTCGCTGCCCAAGTTCTATCTCCCATTCTTCAATCATTATAGAATGACAAAGCCTGAAGTGAACTACCATGGGTTATTGGGGTTGCTTCAGAACTTTGAAAAGAATCACCAACTCCACAAGGAGTCGGTGAACTTAGTGGGAGGTTCGTCTTCTGGTTCTCGATCCTTTAAAAAAGGAAAGAAGAACAAGAAGAAGAAAGTGAAGAAGGTGCAAGTTCAGGCTGGGAAATCAGTGCAGGGCCAGACCAGAAAGATCAAGTCTGATAAGAGTCTATTCTACTGGCAAGCACCCTAGATTAGATAGTATGTGTCAGATATCTATTTATGGCACTATAGGCTAGGTCATATAAACAAGAACAGAATAAACAGGTTGACTCAAGAGGAAATCCTCGAAGTCAGTGATTGTGAATCACTTCCAACCTGTGAGTCCTGTCTTCTTGGTAAAATGATCAAGTCACCGTTTACTAGAAAAGGTGAGAGAGCTACTGAGCTCTTGAGCCTAGTACATACTAATGTATGCGGGCCCATGAGCACAAGTGCTAGAGGTGGATATTTTTACTTCATAACTTTCATGGATGATCTATCCAAATATGGATATGTCTATCTGACGAAACATAAGTCAGATTCATTTGAAATGTTCAAACGATTCCAAAGTGAAGTAGAAAAATAAACTGGAAAGAGCATTAAAATTCTTCGATCTGATCGAGGAGGGGAATATCTTTCTAATGAGTTTCTCACATATCTAGGATAGAATGAGATTCTCTCCCAATAGACTCCTCCAAGAATACCATAGCATAATGGTGTGTCTGAAAGGAGAAATCGGACTCTTTTAGATATGGTCCGATCTATGATGGATTTTACCAGCTTGCCGATATCCTTCTGGGGATATGCACTCGAATCGGTCTGTTATCTGTTAAATAGGGTTCCAAGTAAGTCTGTAATTAAGACTCCATATGAGATATGGATAGAGCGTAAGCCAGCACCTTCACACCTTAGGGTCTGGGGGTGCCCGACCTATGTCAAACGATTAGTCACAGACAAACTTGGACCTAGGTCTGACAAATGCACATTCATAGGGTACCCCAAAGAGACCAAAGGATATTTTTTCTACCATGCTGATGAACAAAAGGTGTTCGTCAGTCTTAAGACAATCTTTTTAGAAAAGGAGTTCCTTGGTGAAGGAACCGTTGCCTCTAAGGTTGAACTTGATGAAGTTCAACAGGTAGAAGGACTGACACCAATAGCTGAACCTGAGTCAGATTTGATTAGATCATATCTGGAGCCCAATAAACCTACACCATTAAGATGATCCGATAGAGTACTCATCAACCGAATAGATAGTATGATTTCTTAGTCCAGGATGGTGATCCCATCGAACTTGATGAGAATGATGAGGATCCGATCACCTATATGGATGCAATGCAGAGTCCTGATTTTGAGAAATGACATGAAGCCACAAAATCCAAAATGGAGTCCATGAAGGTCAACAATGTATGGATATTGGTTGACCCATCTGAAGGGGTTAAACCCATTGGGTGTAAATGGGTGTTCAAAAGAAAAAGGGGCGCAGATGGAAAGATGGAGACCTATAAAGCCCGTCTGGTTGCCAAGGGGTATCGTCAACATTATGGTATTGACTATGATGAGATATTTTTTCCTGTGGCAATGCTCAAATCCATTCGGATAATCCATTCGGATAATGCTTGCAATAGCTGCCCATCTGGATTATGAGATCTGGCAAATGGATGTAAAGATAGCTTTTCTGAATGGAGAGCTGACCGAAGAGGTGTATATGATACAACCTGAGGGGTTTACGTCCAAAGATGAGTCCAAGGTGTGCAAATTTCAGAGATCCATTTATGGATTGAAGCAAGCTTCTCGGAGTTGGAACTTGCATTTTGATAAGGTGATCAAAACATATGACTTCATTAAGAATGGAGAAGAGCCTTGCATCTATAAATGGGCAAATGGTCTAGTTGTGGTATTTCTTATCTTGTATGTGGATGACATTCTCTTAATCGGGAATGACATCCCCGCACTACAGAGAATAAAAGTTTGGTTGTCATCGCAGTTCTCCATGAAAGACTTGGGTGAAGCATCTTACATCCTAGAGATGAAGATCTATAGGGATAGATCTAAAAAGATGCTTGGGTTATCTCAATCTATGTACATAGACATTATACTGAAGAGGTTCAGCATGGAGAATTCTAAGAAGGGCTATCTACCGATAGGCCATAAAATTTTTCTCCCTAAGAAGAATTGTCCGACAACTCCTGAAGAAAAAGAGTGTATGAGTAGAGTCCCATATGCTTCGATCGTGGGATCTATCATGTACGCCATGACATGTACAAGACCAGATATGGTATACTCACTAGGAGTAGTGAGTAGATACCAATCTAATCCTAAAGAAAACCACTGAAAAGTGGTTAAATCCATCCTTAAGTATTTAAGAAATACTAAGGACCAATGGTTGATTTATGGCGAGTCAAATCTGAAACTTGTGTGGTTCACAGACTCCAGCTTTCAATCTAAACATGATGACAGTAGAAGCGTGTCAGGTTATATCTTTACTCTGAATGATGGAGCTATCTGCTGGAAGAGTTCCAAGCAGCATACTGTGGTAGACTCTGTTTGTGAAGCAGAGTACATCACAACATCGGATGCCATGAAGGAAGCTGTGTGGCTGAGAAAATTCATCACCGAGCTCGAAGTAGCACCCTCCATCGATGGTCCGGTCCTGTCCTACTACGATAGCACTGGTGCCATAGCTCAGGCGAAGGAACCTAAAGCACACTAGCAGACGAAGCACATTTTGCATCGCTTTCACCTGGTCTGGGAGATCATGGATCGAGGTGATGTCAACCTTCAAAAGGTTGATGGAAAGGAGAACATAACCGACCCCTTCACTAAAGCCCTGGCAATAAAGGAGTTCGACAACCACAAGTTGAAGATGGATATTAGATACTGTGCCGAGTGGCTTTAGGATAAGTGGGAGTTGTTGGAAAATGTGTCCCAAAAATCAATTGTTAGCCTATTGACAGTTGAGCAATCTTGTATGGTAATTGATTTGTTAAGAAATAAAATATATTTAGAATTTTCATCATAAGCATTCATCTTTTAATGAACTCTGTGGTTATGATGAAGTCCTTAGGACTATTTAGATTCGATAAAGAGAAGATTTATCGATTAGTCCTTAAAACTGTTCATGACCAAATGATAAGCTGTTAATTAGGATGACAGCTTCTATCGAGCATAGGTCGCTGTAGGCCATATGGGTTAGTTGTCCTCTTAACCAAAGAGTGTGGAGACACTGGTATGGCATACAGATGAGATATAAGGGTACATCATCATTGAACGTGACCAACTCTAGAGCATTCTGCTATCGAGAATGTCTTTGATGGGATATAGGTATAAGTGTCCCTTAACCTGAGATCACCTAAGTGACTTGCAAGCAACTCACTGTGCTTTGGTACTAGACTAACTGAATTTCTAATTCAATGACAGAAGGCTTCTGGGCATTGTCAAGTACTTGCGAAGTTAGAGTGTGATCAAGATGGGATTGACCACTCCAAGAGTCGGAGAAGAATGAGTCACTGTATTTCAATTTAGCAAAATCTTAGCCAGGATAATCCATCAAATGGATTTGATATTTTAAAATACAATGTGGATAACCTGATCAAAGTTGACAGTTGAACTCTGAGGTGTCCTATGATCATTTTGGTCAAGAGGATGAATTATATGAAAACTATATCTGCATGGATTCTAAGGATGTTGTTCTACACATTCGACCTATCCGATCGTCGGGTACCATTGCTAGATAGTCATTTCGATTGGTATAAAAATTTATTTCTGTACTACTGACTTAGGTTTGGATCTATGAGGTCACACACATTAGAGTTCATGATCCAATCGGATGGTTGATCAATGATTAAGAATCGTTCTAGGGTTAAATGATCAATATGATTGACATTTAACCTAGTGCAAGTGTTACAGGAGGATCGATTAGCAATTCGATTGCTAATTGATTTAATTTGATTAAGCCAATGGGCTGAGATTAAGTCTAATTGAATATAATTTAATTAGATTTGATATGGACTTGATTGGATCAAGTTCAATTGGTTTATTGGATAAGCCATGTGTAAAGAAAAAACTAGTCCTAGTTCAATTAGGATTTGGGTCAATCTAATTTTTAATTTGATTAAAAAATTAAATCAGATTTAAATCTAATTTAATTTAATTAAATTAAGTTTTTAATTAGATTAGGATCTATTTTCATTAGGTTGATCTAATTTTGATTTGATTTGATTTGAGAAACCAAATTAAAACAAGTCATAAGATAGAATCCTAGTAAGACTAGGAATCCACCTTGCGCCACATAAGGCCCCCCATGCCTCTCTCTTATTCCATGCCAATCCCCTCTTATTTTGTGTGACAAAAGCTTTCTCCCAGGTCTTTCCCACATCCAAAAGGTTTTCTCTCTTCTTTCATACATGGAATATGGTTGTGGATCAAATCAAAGTAGGAATAAGTTTAGATTTCAAATTCTATGAGATAGAGTTTTAGAAATCCAAAACTCTTTTCTTTTTGCACTGAATTTATCCAATTTTTTTTAAAAAATTTTGTAGCTTTTAGGGCACACATTGTGCACCCTTTTTGGTGGTCCATGTATGAAAATAAGGAGGTGCCCAAAAGTTGGGCACCCCTTATCTTGCCATGTTTGGATAAGCCTTGACTAGGTATTTGACCTAGACAAGACTCTATCATATCTCTCTCTATAAAATAAGTTTCTTTATAAATTTTTTGAAGAACATAGAGATTTGAGAGACCTTTGGGGCATCCAAAAATCAAAGAGAAAGACTTTTGGGTCGTAGAGATATGATAGACACAAGATAGGATGTCTAGGAGAGAGTGAAGAGAAGAAGAAGAGGGTCTTCTTCTAGGGTTGTTAGTTTCATCTCTTTCCTTCATCCATCTTGAGTTTTCTAAGAGTGTCTCAGATCTAAAACTCCTCCTCCTACTTCTCATCTTTAGAAGAGCCCAAATCAAGAAGAAGAAGGCACCTGATCAACCATCGAAGAAGGATCAGTGCAGTACTAGCATACTGTGCTGATTTTTTGAAGCAGAACTTTTGATCGAGATCATGGGCTCGTATGGATGATTCCTAGAGATCGGACATGTGTGCAGTTTGCAACATCATCCTCAAGCCTGGATCAGTAAGGTTAGAACGTCTAACTTGCAAGGTAAAAGATCTGATCTATTGTTTAATACATACATTAGATGTAGTATAGAAACATGTTGATATGATCAACATGTAGTTCATGCTCTATATATTTTAATTTTTGATTTAATGCTATGTAATAATCATATAATAAAATCTTATATCCATGAATTTTTTAATTTTAAAAAATAAATTTTGATTTATTTTAGTCTTTTGCTGCCTGATCTTGAAAAAATTTTAAGATCTAACCCGAAAACCCTAGATTTGGTTCCTTCATAAATATCCTTCAGACCTGAGATCACCATAGTGACTTGCAAGTAACTCATTATGCTTTGGTGCTGCACTACCTGAATTTTTAATGCAGTGACAAAAGGCTACTGGGTACAGTCAAGTACTTGTGAAGTCTATATGTGGATCAAGATAGGATTGACCTCTCCAGATTATTAGAGTTGATGTATCACTGTATTTCAATTTAGTAAAGCCTTAGCTAGGATAATCTATGAGATAGATTTGAAAGATTGAAATACAATGTGGATGAAGCAATCTTGGTTGATAGTTAACCTGAGACCCTCCTAGAGCATCCAGGGTCAAAAGGATGAATTATGCGGTAACCATGAGTATGAGTTCTGAAATATTCTTTTGCGATAATTTGACTTATCTGGATGTCAGAAATCATTGCTAGATGGTATCTCGATTAGTATAAAAAATAGTTCCTATGCTACCGACTTAGTGTTTGAACCTATAGAGTCACGCACACAAGTCAGACAAAGTAGGAAGGAATTGACCTATGTTTATATATCCAATCTGAAAGTACTTGACTTGATTGAACATATAAGCTAACTTGATTGAGAATTGAGTTATGGGTCAAACGAGATTGAAGAGTTGACTATGTTTAGTTAGCACTACACATGAGGTTCAGGTTGAATCTTGGAGATGAACTATTTCTATCTATGATCCATGAAACATATGAAAGATTAGATTTAAGTACTAATTAATTTTAGATTAGATCTAAATTAATTAGACTTAAATAGATTCAAAATTTAAGTTAAACTTGATACAAAAATCTTAAAGAGTTGAGGATTGACAACCTTTCGAAATTATTTCGAACTGACTTCGAATCAGATTCGAATCAGACCTATTTTGGATGAGATATGAGTATTCCTACTTGCACTAAGAATACCCACTCATGAAGTATGATCAAAAATTAGTTTGGTCCTTATTTGAGGTATCCCAAGTGGGTGTGGGAGTGGGTACAAAGTGGATGTCATAAGTGATGGCATTTATATCTCATGTAGGAGTCCTTTCATGAGTATTAGACCAATTCAAATAAGATTTGAATAAAGAGTCCTCCTTTTATTAGACCATGAGAATTATCTATAGATAGAGAAGATCTCTACCTATGAATGAAAGAAGAAAATAGAATAGCAAACAAATCAAATTGAAAGAAGAGAAAAAAAGAGAGAGAGAGACGTGTGAAGAGAGAGGTCCTTCATCTTCTACATATCTCCCTTTGTTGCCGCCTCCTCTCCTTGGGCATGAATCCTTCTTGGGCATCCTACCTACTGGTGTGAGATGTCACATCATCACATCTAATCTCTCGATTGATTGAGTTGCGAAGCTAATTGGATTAGAGTTCATCCTGCTTTCCTGCAACGTCTAACGTGCATGCGAAGTAGAGGATCTACATATCCAGGCCTCCGTAAAGATTTATATCAGATAATTTAGAATTTTATCCTTAGTTCTACTATGATTCAAGTAAAGATTTGATCATTAAATAAGTAAAATATTAGAAAAAAATTTTTAGATGCAACCTGGGCATTCTGGAGGAAAACTGTTTCCTTCCCTTCAACTAGTATCATAGCAGGCTTGAAATATATGCATACAAAATAAACTTTTTTATGATTATTTATATGAGTTATAATTAAAATTTTTTGTATGATATTAAATATTATTTATATCTATTTATATAAAATTTTTGATTTAATTTTGATTGGATTAGAGGTGCCTAATCAATGGTTGATTGAGGTTGTTATAAATTTATTATAACAGAATTCTACTGTTATTGAATTTTTGATGAAAAATAATATGAATTAAAAATTTATTTTAAATTTATTTTAATAGAATTTTAATTTTATTATTTTTTTTATGAAGTGAGAATTATCTTAGATTTAAATTAGATCTATTTTGATGGATATTTAGATCTGAATCTTATCATAATTCAGCACTGCGTGAAAATAGATTTTACCCAAAATTAATTCTTTATGCATTCATATTTATATTTAATTATTTTTTTATTTGATATCAAATTTAAAATTGATATTTTATAATCAGTATAAGATAAGTTTTAGATTTGATATGATGTATATGATACATCAAATCTTATTGGATTAAATGAAGAACATAATTGATGAGATCAAAGATATGTTCAAAACATAAAATAATTTTATCAATAATTGCATATTGATGTAATTATATATAAAATTAGATTTTAGATTTTAATATCCTAGTACTCGGATTGATGAGATTACCAGACCATCCGATCATAAGAGATTGAAGAGATTAATCTCTCTTTTGCCTATTCGATGGGTTCTCTTATGACGTGTAGGGGTGTCGTTGTGATTCAGTTTCATGAAGAAAAAAAATAAATAGAATTTTATATATTATTTTGATCATAAATATATTTAGATTAGATCTAAAGTGATTTATGATTCATTATAATAGGATAAAATTCAGGTATAAAATTATTTTAGATCTGAATTATATGTTACATATGATGTAATTGGTATTGATCTAAAAGTTGTCATGATACATAAGATATATGAATGAAGTTTAGATCATACCTATGTATGTTTAATTATTAAACATATTATGAAAATTTTTTTTCATGTGTTGAAATATATGGTATGCTTCACTTGAAACCCTTGTAAAATAGCTCTATAAACTGAAACATGTATTTCACATACATAATTTTGAATTAAGTTTTAATGATCTAGAATTAAGAATTGAAGATTATTAAGACACCACATAATATGATGAGCAAAGGATTAGCATGAATCAGGTCTTTTTAATGGGTTAGACCTAGGGTTAGGAATACATATGGACCAAGTAGAAAAATTAATTAAATCTAATCAAGTATTGAATTAGATTAGGTCAGTATTTTTTTAAATCAATCTCAATAATTAAAGTTTGATCAAGTCCATGTGTTTGACCCTAATAAATGGACCATGATCATGGCTCCATGGTTGAGCCTGAATTTTATGGTGTGCCAAATTGAAACTAATTAACCAGTTGGTGTCTAAGGTAAGTTTGGCAGATTCGATCAAGTGATTTTTAATTGAGAGCTATTCACCTAGATGCGTCTACGGTGAGTTAAGGATAGATCCCTCCTGCTGATCTCACTTATCTGACCAACATGGTAAATTATGTTTTGATTAGGTCACTAGTCAATTGGTGCATACCCATGCCATTAAGGTGAATCAGTGTGACTAATTTAGATATCTTTAGACCAGCTTGTGTTTAATCCTTTACATGACTTGATGAAGTCAGTGGAAGGATTTGCAGCTTGCAGATCGACTTCTTCTCTTATTCTCAGGTCAATAAAATTAAATTTTCTAAATTATTAGGTCCATAAAGTGATAAAGTTATGAGATAACTTGGTCATTCCCTCCCATTAAGATGTGTGATAATAAGTCCAATATTCTAAATAGGCACACGTCTGATGTCTATTATGTATTGGAATTGTCATTCATCATATGACCATCATGATGTACCTTTAGATCAATGCTCAGGTAGGTCGAGCCACACTCGAGCATAGACATCCGTTTGTTAGATGCACTTGATGTATCATGTTAATGGTTGGACCTAATCAGGATTTTCAGTGGAGGCACCACACACTTGCTGAAGAGATGTCTGGGGCAAAACCCAATGCTAGAAGTTGTTCGAAGAAATAATTGGTTATGTACCTACCCATGGATGCACTAGCGCTAGCCGAGCCACACTCAAGCCCGAATGCAGTGCGTGTGGATTTTAGTATCCGCTAAGAAATTAATATAATTTTTCAAGTTGGTGGTAGAGGCTATCAATTCATAAAAAATAGTGGGAGGACCTTTAGACTAAAGTCCATGTCTTCAAAATTAAAAAAAAATAATTCATATACTAATAGGCTAATATTTTTTCTTTTCAGTTATGGCCAACACATTATCCCTCCATTCACTGTTGGACAGTGACAAGCTCATCAGACCCAACTTCGATAGCTGGTATCGAAAGTTGAAGATCGTGTTGGAGTACGAGAGGATTTTATATGTTCTTACGGATCAAGCACCTAAAGAACCTGTAGCCAATGCTCCTCATGCTGCGAGAGACACTTCCATGATGTGGCTCAATGATCGCACGATTGTGCATTACATGATGAGGGCAGCTATGAACGATGAACTTGGTCGTAAGTTCGAGGATGCACAGCCTGAGGAGATGATTCAAATATTGAATGAGTCTTTTGGCACCCTTGAGGATGTGGAGAGACATAAAACCTCCTACGCAGTGTTCAATACCGTATACGAGAGAAAGCTTCAATCACTGATCATGTATTATACATGATTGAGCAGATTAAATATCTTAGCAAACTCAGCTTTCCGTTGCATGAACAGTTAGGCAAGGATGCTATCCTCAATTCGCTATCGAAATCCTACCTACCCTTTCTCAGTCATTATAGAATGATGAAGTCTGCAGTAAACTACCATGATTTGCTAGGGTTATTACAGACTTTTGAGAAAGATCACCAGCTCCAAAAGGAGCTAGTGAATTTAGTGAAAGGATCATCTGCAGGACGTCGATCCTCTAGGAGAGGAAAGAAGAAAAAGGTGCAAAAATTCTATGCCGCCGATCCCAAGTCGAGCAAACCGTCAAAAGTTGACAAGAGCCAGGCAGAGTGCTTCTTCTATAAGAAGTTAGATTATTGGAAAAAAAATTGTCCTGCTTATATAGCCACCCTTGACCCAAACAGACCTAAGAACAAGAGAAAGAGGCAAGTGGTTGCTTCACAAGGTATTTATATAATAATACCTTGTAATTTCTCTATTTGTGATACTACTACCTAGGTATTGGATTCTGAAAGTCCTATTAATATATGCAATTCATTGTGAAAACTATAGGTAAGTAAAAAATTTTGAAAGGATGAGCGGTTCTTTAACGTTGGGGATGGAAGCCTAGTTCCAGTTCTGGCCTTGAGAACTTTGTAGCTTGTCTTCGAGTCCAGTAGTGTCATATTAGATAATTATCATTATTGTCTCTCCTTTATGATGAATATCATCTCTGTAGGCCTTTTGACCAAACTTGGTTACAAGTTTATAATAAAGGATGATTTTTGTGATATCATTATGAATGATACTACAATTATGCATGGACAATTAAAATATGACATATACATAATATCATAGCCTGTTAGTATAATATATACACCTAGTAAACATCCCAAAATAGATAATTTCAGCAAATCCTACCTTTGGCATTGCAGGCTTGATCATGTGAACAAGAATAAGATTGACAGGTTGATCAAGGAATGTGTCCTTGAGATAGATGATTGTGAATCATTACCTACCTGTGAATCTTGTCTACTTGGTAAGATGACTAAGTCATCTTTTAAAGAAAAAGGTGAAAGAGCCAGTGATGTCCTAGGTCTAATACATACTGATGTATGTGGGCCTATGAACATAAGTGCTAGAGAAGGATACTACTACTTCATTACGTTTATAGATGACCTATCGAGGTATGGGTATGTCTATCTTATGAAGTATAAGTCAGAATCATTTGAAATGTTCAAACGATTCTGTGCTGAAGTAGAGAAACAAACAGAAAAGAGTATTAAGATCCTTCGATCAGATCGAGGAAGTGAATACCTCATCAGTGAGTTTCTGACATATCTGAAAGAGAATGGAATTCTCTCACAATAGACCCCTCTTGGAACACCACAACATAATGGTGTATCCGAGAAGAGGAATCGAACCTTGTTAGACATGGTCCGATTCATGATGGACTTTTTCAGTCTACCAATATCCTTTTGGAGATATGCTCTAGAGACTGCCTGCTATATTTTGAATAAGATGCTCAGAAAGTCTATCGATAAAACTCCATATGAGATATGGATTGGGTGTAAGCCGGTGCTCTCACATCTTAGGGTCTGGGGGTGTCCAGCTTATGTCAAGCATTTAAAGACAGATAAGCTTGGATTGAAGTCCGATAGATGCTTGTTCGTAGGGTACCCAAAGAAAACTAAAGGATACTACTTCTACCTCGCTGTCGAACAAAAGGTGTTTGTCAACAGTTAGGCAGTCTTTTTGGAAAAGAAGTTCCTTGGTGAAAGAGCTAATGCCTGTAAAATTAAACTTGATGAAGTTCATGAGGTGGAAGGACCGACACATACAGAATTGGGTTTGATAGGTGAATCGAATTCAGAGCTAGTAGAGGCACAATTAAGGAGATCCGGTAGAGTACCACGTCAGTCGGACAGATACTATGATTTTTTGATCTGGGATGGTGATCCTATTGAACTTGATGAGAATGATGAGGATCCGATCACCTATTTAGAGGCCATGCAAAGGCCCGACTCTCAAAAATGGCTTGAGGCCATGAAGTCTGAGATGGAGTCCATAGAGATCAATAGTGTCTGAACACTAGTTGATCCACCCTAAGGGATAAAACCCATAGGGTGTAAATAGATTTTCAAGAGAAAAAGAAGAGTAGATGGAAAGGTAGAGACTAATAAAGCTCGTTTAGTTGCTAAGGGTTACCGTCAGCATTATGGTATTGACTATGACAAGATGTTCTCTCTTGTGGCAATGCTCAAGTCCATCCAGATTATGCTTGCTGTCACTGCACATTTAGATTATGAGATTTGACAAATGGATGTCAAAATTATTTTTCTTAATGGAGAGCTGGAAGAAGAGGTGTATATGATACAACTTGAAGCATTCACATCCATAAACGAGTCGAAAGTGTGCAAGCTGAAAAGGTCAATTTATGGACTTAAGCAGGCATCGAGGAGTTGAAATATACATTTTGATAAAGTAATCAAAATGTATGGCTTTGTTAGGAATGGAGAAGAGCATTGTGTCTACAAATGGGCTTGCGATTTTGTGATCATTTTTTTTGTGCTATATATGGATGACATACTGTTACTAGAAAATGACATCCCGACTTTGCAGAGTGTGAAGCTATAAATATCATCACAGTTCTCTAAGAAGGACGTGAGAGAAGCATCCTACATCCTAGGGATGAACATCTATAGGGATAGATCTAGAAGGTTGCTTGGATTGTCCCAATCCATGTACATTGACACCTTGTTGAAGTGGTTCAACATGGATAATTCTAAGAAAGGCTATCTTCAGATAGGCCATGAAATTACTCTTTCCAAGAAGGATTGTCTGACAACTCCTGAGGAGAGAGAGCGTATGGTAGAATACCATATGCTTTGGCAGTGGGATCTATCATGTATGCTATGACATGTACAAGGTCGGATGTAGCCTATTCACTAGGGGTAGTGAGTAGGTACCAGTCAGATATGGGTGAGAAGCATTGGAAGGTTGCAAAAGCAATTCTTAAGTATTTGAGAAATACTAAAGACCAATAGCTTATCGATGGAGACTCTGATCTGAAACTTGTGGGATATACTGATTTCAATTTTCAATCAGATTGTGATGATAGCAGAAGCATGTCGAGCTACGTATTTATCTTGAATGGAGGAGCTGTTTACTGGAAATGTTTCGACCAATATACTGTGGCCTATTCTATATGCGAAGTAGAATACATTGCTGCATCGGATGCTGTAAAGGAGGTGGTGTGGTTGCGAAAGTTCATTATCGAGCTGAGAGTTGTACCTTTCATTGATGGTCCTGTCCTATTGTATTGTGACAACTCCAGTGCCATAACTCAGGTGAAAGAACTTAAGTCGCACCATCGCACTAAACATATTCTGCACCGCTATCATCTAATGCGAGAGATCGTGAACCGAGATAACGTCGAGCTTTAGAAGATCGATAGAAAGGAGAACCTAGCCGACCCCTTCACTAAAGCTCTTGGGATCAAAGAGTTCGATGACTTCGAATAGAAGATAGGTATAAGATACTGCTCCGATTGACTTTAGTCCAAGTAAGAGTTTTTAAAAATTATGTCCTAAAATTAATCATGTGACGATTGAGTTCATCATTGTATATGAATTATTGATTATTGAATAATAATTATTCTGATATTTTTCATCACAAAGTGACATCTTTCTTGAACTTTTGTACTGTGATGAAGTCCCTAGACTATGCTAGTGTACGATAAAGAGAGGATTTATCATATAGTTCTTAAACAAGTTCGCAACCAAATGATACGCCATTATGGGATGATGACATTTATCGAGTGAAGGTCGTTGTGTCATATAGGTTGGTTGTCTTTTTAACCAAGGAGTGTGGTGATACTGGTATGGCATACAGATGAAATGTAAGGGTACATCATCACTGAACAAGTGACTCACCTGCTGAGCATTCTGCTGTCAAGAGCTGCTTGCAAAATACATGGGTATAAATATCCTTCAGACCTGAGATCACTATAATGACTTGCAAGCAACTCACTGTGCTTTGGTGCCGAACTACCTGGATTTTTAATACAGTGATGGAAGGCTACTGGGTATAGTCAAATACTTGCAAAGTCTGTGTGTGGATCAAGATGGGATTGACCCCTCTGAATTATTGAAGTTGATGTATTACTATATTTTAATTTAATAAAGTCTTGATCAAGATAATCCATGAGATGGATTTGAAAGGTTAAAATATAATGTGGATGAAGCAATCTCGATTGACAGTTAACTTGAGACTATCCTAAAGCATCCAAGGTTAAAAGGATGAGTTATGCGGTAACCATGAGTATAGGTTCTGGAATATTTTTTTAAAAATAATTTGACCTATCTGGACATCAAGAACCATTGCTAGTGTTGGAAAAAATGCAAAGTTTCATGCATGAATTTCAAAATAATTTTGAAATATAACACAGCAGAATATGTAAATTAAATAATTAATCTACAAATGCATGTAATTAAATTACTAAATCTTATAATTAGGACCTATAACATGTCATATTGCATTTACAAATCAAAAAATAAAAGCTTCGGTATTGATCAAATCAATACCCTAGATCTAAAACAGTTTTAGATCTAAAATCTAGATCGCATCTAGATAAGAGAAGAGATCAGATCTCTTACCTTCATGCGAGTCGAGAACTCCACAGTTGATTTCTTTTGTTGTCTTTGGAGCCACAGACGCAACTGATCTCTACAAGTGATCCACACGAGGCTGCAACAAAATCAGAGGTTCATCGAACGAAGATCCACTCGAAGTGCTAGCTTCTTATAGATCCCTCCGGATGGTTAATCTAAAAAATATTCTTTGGATCTCTTAGATATTTCAAGAGATAAAGAATATAAGGAGAAACAAGAGAGAAGTCAAACCTTTTGACCTCCCTAAAATCAAAAATAATATGTAAAAGAAAAGGGTCCTAAGATAAGACAGATCTTCTCTTTTAGTACATCAATGATTGATGTCCTGAGAATATCTCTGTTGGGTATAAATTACCCGCAGCCAAAATCGACAGCAGAACGGCTCCGCCCGGACTCCTACGGGAGCCGGGCTCCTCCATCAACAGCAGAACGGCTCCGCTCGGACTCCTACGGGAGTCGGGCTCCTCCTTCAACAGCAGAACGGCTCCGCCCGGACTCCTACGGGAGCCGGGCTCCTCCATCAACAGCAGAACGGCTCCGCCTGGACTCCTACGAAAGCCAGGCTCCTCCATCAACAGTAGAATGGCTCCGCCCGGACTCCTACGGGAGCCGGGCTCCTCCTTCAACAGCAGAACGGCTCCGCCCGGACTCCTACGGGAGCCGGGCTCCTCCATCAACAGCAGAACGGCTCCGCCCAGACTCCTACGGGAGCCGGGCTCCTCCATCAACAGCAGAACGGCTCCGCCCGGACTCCTACGGGAGCCGGGCTCTGCCATCGACAGCAGGGTGGCTCCATCCGGATCCCTATGGGAGCCAAGCTCCGTCCTCAGTCTCCGACCTCAATATCAGCTGCTGGAGCCGGACTCCACCCACGACCTCGTCCGAAAGGGGGACTCCTCCCGGACTCCTACCAAGGCCGAACTCCGACTACTGTCGAGCCTTGATCAACAGATCCGTGTCCCTTGGCAGATAACAATAACTGCCATGATCCTGTTCCACTTCCTGTAGCGGATTCCATGCGGCTCTACCTCCCCCTGCGACAGGTGCTACACGATCCCACTACCCTCTGACAGGCTGTGTCAACAGCTATGATGCTGCTCCGCTCCCTGCGGCAGGTACTGCACGATCCCACTACTCGCTGACAACTAGCAGTAACGGACGCCGCTCCACTACCTGCAACAGGCCCTATGTGGCGGGCCATGATGATGGCCACGTGTCTGCTCCATTATCTTTCGCAATCAATTCCCCTGACCATGGACGGCCCACTACCAGGCGGTTACAAACGTCGCCATCAGTCTGTTGCCTCCCCCGCCTATAAAAGGGGGACTCAGATACGTTATTCTTTAAGCTCTTTTGCCTTATCTCAAAACTCTGCTAAACTCTCCGTTCGAGCACTCCATTCTTGTTGAGGCAGAGAACTGACTTGAGCGTCGGAGGGTCTTGCTGGAGCAACCCCAGCTCCGGTTTAGATTTTCCTTGCAGGTCCCGGCGGCGACCGCGGCTTCCTCAACTCCAACTTCTCCGGCGCAGGCGGATTTTTGCACCAACAGGATTGGCGCTAGAAGAAGGGGTGTGTCTTCGCAGCACCCTTGTTCTTGAAGGAGCGCTCAACGGACCCGCTTCCGGCCATCTTTTCCGGCATCCAATCCTCTTTTTCCCATCCGATGCCCTCCCGTGAGGTTTTCGCACAACTACCTCCGGCTATGGTTGATGATAAAGGGTGGCCGGATGACCAGCCTTCGCCGGATTCCGTCAACGTCATCTCGGGAGAATCCCGACCGGAGGCAACCAACACATCAGCTGCACCCCTCAAGCGGCAAAAAGTTGAAGAGCCCATAGCCTTCACTGAAGAAGACGCCCAGGGAGTCCAATTCCCTCATAACGATGCGGTCGTAGTTTTCTTGAACATAGCAAATTATGATGTCCGTCGCATTCTCGTCGACAATGGAAGTTCGGCCGACATCTTATTCTACAGCGCCTATTTGAGAATGGCCACTCTTGGCGGTCATCTAAGGCCGATGTGCTCGCCCTTGATAGGGTTTACTGGTGACGCCGTTCCGACGGAAGGAATGATAGCTCTAACTGTGACCGCTGGTCAGCATCCAAAGCAGTCCAGAGCCCTGGTGAATTTCCTGGTGGTAAAGGCGCCGTCTGCCTACAATGCAATTCTCGGCCGACCCGGCCTCAATGCCCTTAGGGCCATTGTTTCAACCTACCATTTGAAGTTGAAGTTCTCCACTGACAAGGGGATTGGAGAAGTTCGGGGAGACCAAGCGCTGGCCAGGCACTGCTACAATATTGCCCTGCAAAGAAGCGATCAAGCGGACCTCTGTCCAGTCGACGGGTTGGATGCACGCGATGACCTCACTGAAGAGAGGGGCGGCCCGATGAAGGACCTAATACCAATTCCTTTGAATGATGAGAATGCGGAGCATGTGGTGTTAATTGGCTCCAACCTGGAGGAGGAGGTGCGGACGCATCTCGTGGATTTTCTCCGAAGGAATGCGGACGTTTTCGCATGGGTCCCGGCGGATATGCCGGGGATTGAGACAGAAGTCATGGAACATCATCTGGCGGTCGACCCTAAACATCGGCCAACAAAAGAAAAAATCTGGAGTCATGCCCCGGAGAGGCAGAAGGCGATAGCCGAGGAAGTGGATAAACTTCTCAAGGCCGGATTCATCAAGGAGGTCAATTATCCAGAGTGGATCTCCAATGTTGTCTTGGTCAAGAAAGCAAACGGCAAGTGGAGGATGTGTATCGACTTCAAAAAGCTGAATAAAGCTTGCCCAAAGGACAGCTACCCCCTTCCCAGGATCGACCAACTGGTGGATGCTACCTCGGGCCATGAGCTCCTCACTTTCATGGACGCATTCTCCGGCTATAACCAGATTAGAATGGCATCGGAAGATGAAGAAAAGACTACTTTTATCACTAATCGCGGCCTTTACTGCTACAGGGTTATGCCGTTCGGCCTCAAGAACGTGGGTGCAACCTATCAACGACTGGTGAACAAAATCTTCAAGGAGCAGATCGGCCGAAATATGGAAGTTTATGTGGACGATATGCTCGTGAAAAGCAGGTCTTCCGGGAATCATGTCACCGACCTCGAAGAAACCTTTGGCGCTCTTCAAAAGTATAGAATGAAGCTGAACCCAACCAAATGCGCCTTTGGGGTAACCTCGGGGAAGTTCCTGGGCTTCATGGTATCAGGGCGCGGGATCGAGGCCAATCCGGAGAAAATCCGCGCCATCCAAAATATCATTGCCCCAAGATCGATCAAAGAGGTTCAGTGCCTCACAGGAAGAGTTGCGGCTCTCAATCGCTTTGTCGCAAGGTCGGCCGAGCGATGTCTGCCCTTCTTTCAAACTCTCAAGCAGCCGAAAAACTTCTGTTGGACCCCTGAATGCCAACAGGCATTCGAAGAGTTGAAAAGCTATCTTGGCTCACCCCCACTGCTGGCAAAGCCCGAGCTCAAGGAGGAATTATTTTTGTACCTGGCAGTCTCTCCCACAGCCCTCGCAGCCGTCCTTGTTAAGGAGGAAATGAAAGTCCAGCGACCGGTCTACTACATTAGTCGCGTGTTGAGGGACGCCGAGACTAGGTATACTAAATTAGAAAAACTGACCTACGCCTTGTTGATTGCAGCTCGGAGACTCCGACCTTACTTTCAAGGGCACACGGTGACGTTACTCACCGACCAACCGATCAAGATGGTTTTACACCGAGCTGATATCTCCGGAAGAATGGCGAAATGGGCCATCGAGCTCACAGAATTCGACATCAACTACAAGCCTAGACCGGCGATAAAAGCCCAAGTGTTGGCGGATTTCATAGTAGAATGCACCATCCCCGAGGAGGCCGAACCTGAGCAAAACAAAATTGACGACCTGAGGACTCAACCGAACTCCCCCGATGAAGAAGCCAGTTCGTCCGATAACTTTTGGACCCTCCATGTGGACGGATCATCCAACATGGCAGGCGCGGGTGCAGGCCTGATCTTGACCAGCCCGGAGGGAGTCGTTGTGGAGTACGCTCTGCGTTTCAAATTCTCCGCAACGAACAATGGAGCGGAGTATGAAGCTCTGATCGCAGGATTGAGGATCGCTAAGGAGCTTGGAATAGGTCAACTCTGGGTGCACAGCTATTCCCAACTTGTGGTGGGGCAGGTCAGCGGGAGCTTTGAAGCACGGGAGGGCAGTATGGCCAAATATCTCGAAAAGGTGAAGGAGTTCATCCCTGCCTTTGGCAATTTCGACATCAGGCAAATTCCAAGGTCGGAGAACATCAGAGCCGATCTTCTCTCCAAACTGGCGACATCGGTTCCGACTGAATTGCCAAAGGGCGTCCTCTTTGAAGTTTTAAAACAACCGAGTACGAAAGAACCGCGACTCGTAATGGAGATCGACCACGAGCCCAGCTGGGTCGACCCGCTAATAACCTATCTTAGAGATGGGATTCTCCCCCAGGATGCGAAAGAAGCCCGGAAACTCCGAAATCAAGCCTCCCGGTACATCCTTTATGAAGGCAAATTATACAAAAGATCGTACTCCTTGCCTCTCTTGAGATGCCTCCGACCCTCAGAAGCTGACTGCGCTTTATGGGAAGTGCACGAGGAAGCTTACAGAAGCCATTTAGGTGCCAGGTCTCTATCCCACAAGCTACTCCGCCAAGGGTATTACTGGCCAACAATGCACCATGATTCAATTGAATATGTCAAAAAGTATGATCGATGCCAGAGGTACGCCAACGTCCAGAGACAACCTGCTACCGAGCTTACACCCTTGAGCGCCCCATGGCCTTTCGCGCAATGGGGAATGGATATTCTTGGCCCCTTTCCCATGGCGTCTGGTCAAAAGAAATTCCTCCTTGTAGCGATCGACTACTTCACCAAATGGGTCGAGGCCGAGCCACTAGCCAAAATCACAGAAGCGAAAGTGCAGAATTTCGTCTGGAAATCGATCGTGTGTAGGTTCGATTTGCCTAGAACCCTCATCACTGATAATGGACGGCAATTCACGGGAGCCAGATTTGCTGAATTCTGTGAAGACCTAAACATCTCCCATAAATTCACATCAGTGGCCCATCCCCAGGCGAACGGCGAAGCCGAGGTAACAAACAGAACCCTTTTGCAGGGGATTAAGACCAGGCTCGAAAGAGCAAAAGGGACTTGGGCGGACGAACTTTATCATATACTATGGGCTTATCGGACCACCCAGAGGTTGCCTACAGGAGAGACTCCCTTTGCTCTAGCCTTTGGTACGGAAGCCGTCATCCCGATCGAGCTTAAACTCCCGTCGGCACGAGTCGTGGCATTCGACGAACCCCAAAACACGCAAAGTCTCAGAGCCAACCTCGACCTACTGGAAGAAAGGCGGGAGATTGCTCAGGTTCGAATGGCAGCCTACAGACAGAAAGTTGCCCGATATTACAACGCCCGAGTGAAGAACAAGGCATTCAAAGCAGGGGATCTAGTACTCCGACGAGCTGCTGTCTCACAACCTCAGGACCAGGGGAAGCTTGCCCCAAACTGGGAGGGACCTTATGAGGTCAAGGAAGTAGTCCGACCTGGAACTTATTATCTCAGGGAACTCGGGGGAGCTGACCTCCCACGACCGTAGAGCTCAAAAAACTTGCGGATGTACTACCAGTGATTTCGTCCTAATCAAAAAATGCGTGCCCATTTGTCTTAGGATAATTCAAGCAGGCGGTATCAAAAATAAGAGGGCAACCTTATAAAAGTCGAAGGCCCGGTTCTTTTAGACCGGATGGGGGGAGAGGCCTTGCAACGCCCATATGTGCCCCCACAGCCCTGTTAGGGACAGGAGGAGAACCTCGCCCTAACTTGAGCAAAGTCGAAGGCCCGGTTCTTTTAGACCGGATGGGGGGAGAGGCCTTGCAACGCCCATATGTGCCCCCACAGCCCTGTTAGGGACAGGAGGAGAACCTCGCCCTAACTTGAGCAAAGTCGAAGGCCCGGTTCTTTTAGACCGGATGGGGGGAGAGGCCTTGCAACGCCCATATGTGGCCCCACAGCCCTGTTAGGGACAGGAGGAGAACCTCGCCCTAACTTGAGCAAAGTCGAAGGCCCGGTTCTTTTACACCGGATGGGGGGAGAGGCCTTACAACGCCCATATGTGCCCCCACAGCCCTGTTAGGGACAGGAGGAGAACCTCGTCCTAACTTGAGCAAAGTCGAAGGTCCGATTTTTTTAGACCGGATGGGGGGAGAGGCCTTGCAACATCCATATATGCCCCCGCAGCCCTGTCAGGAACAGGAGGAGAACCTCGTCCTGACATGAGCAAAGTGGAAGACCCGGACTCCTACGGGAGCCGGGTTCCGTCGCCAAGAAAACTTCGCCCGGACTCCTACGGGAGCCGGGTTCCGCCGCCAAGAAGACTTCCCCCGGACTCCTACGGGAGCCGGGTTCCGCCGCCAAGAAGACTTCACCCGGACTCCTACGGGAGCCGGGTTCCGCCGCAAAAAAGACTTCGCCCGGACTCCTACGGGAGCCGGGTTCCGCCGCCAAGAAGACTTCACCCGGACTCCTACGGGAGCCGAGTTCCGCCGCCAAGAAGACTTCACCCGGACTCCTACGGGAGCCGGGTTCCGCCGCAAAGAAGACTTCGCCCGGACTCCTACGGGAGCCGGGTTCCGCCGCCAAGAAGACTTCACCTGGACTCCTACGGGAGCCGGGTTCCGCCGCCAAGAAGACTTCACCCGGACTCCTACGGGAGCCGGGTTCCGCCGCAAAGAAGACTTCGCCCGGACTCCTACGGGAGTCAGGTTCCGCCGCCAAGTAGACTTCACCTGGACTCCTACGGGAGCCGGGTTCCGCCGCGAAGAAGACTTCGCCCGGACTCCTACGGGAGCCGGGTTCCGCCGCCAAGAAGACTTCACCCGGACTCCTACGGGAGCCGGGTTCCGCCGCTAAGAAGACTTCGCCCGGACTCCTACGGGAGCCGGGTTCCGCCGCCAAGAAGACTTCACCCGGACTCCTACGGGAGCCGGGTTCCGCCGCCAAGAAGACTTCACCCGGACTCCTACGGGAGCCGGGTTCCGCCGCCAAGAAGACTTCACCCGGACTCCTACGGGAGCCGGGTTCCGCCACCAAGAAGTCTTCGCCCGGACTCCTACGGGAGCCGGGTTCCGCCGCCAAGAAGACTTCGCCCGGACTCCTACGGGAGCCAGGTTCCATCGCCAAGAAGACTTCGCCCGGACTCCTACGGGAGCCGGGTTCCGTCGCCAAGAAGACTTCACCCGGACTCCTACGGGAGCTGGGTTCTGCCGCAAAGAAGACTTCGCCCGGACTCCTACGGGAGCCGGGTTCCGCCGCTAAGAAGGCTTCGCCCAGACTCCAACGGGAGCCGGGCCCCACCATCGACAACAACAAAGGCTTCGCCCGGACTCCTACGGGAGCCGGGCTCCACCGCCAACGACAGCTACAGGACAACTCTGCCCGGACTTCTACGGAAGCCGGACTTTACTTATGACTTTGATTGCAGAAAAACTTTGCCCTGGCTCTTACGAGAATCGAGCTACTCCAACTCTCGGAGGGCTTCTCCGTTCGGACTATCAAGGGAGCCGAACCTAGCCCCGACTTCAGCGGAGAAGAATCCAGGCGAACCTGACAAGTGGGTATCCCCGAACGGCACAAAAGCCGAAAAGGAGCTCGGCAAATGACGACCCCACGTAAACTGAAAAAGTCGCCGACGACCTTGGAACAACGAAACACAGAAAAAGAGAACGAAAGGAAAACGAAGAAGTCCGGCAGACAACTATTTAACACAAGATGCAAACAAGGTACTGAAATCACTTTTTCATTTAACAGAAGTACACATTACAGGACCCGGTGGGTCAGGAAAAAAGAAGATACACGTCATCGCAAGTATCGCGGGCACGGTTCGGGCAGGACGAACCGGAGACCGCTCCGAGCTACGAACTCCGTCTCTATCCTTCTCAATCGCATTCTCCAGTGCGTGTAACAGCTCTCGCCCATCTCGCCTCATTCTGTTCCCGAGGTCCCAACCTTGGCAGGAAAGGGGTGGGGTAGATCCCCGGAGGCGGAGGGGGCAACGACGGCCGCCACCCGAGATGCTCCGGCAAGGTCGGCATGCGTTACTTCCACCGCCCCCGCAACAAGTTCTACTGCCCCACTGTCAACGCCGACCGCCTCTGGTCCCTCGGCCCCGACGGCGTCAAGGATCCCGTCATGGCTTGTGACGTCTATTCTGCCCTCTTGACCGGTATCACCCCGCCTTGCTACCCCGAGATTTGCGGGCAGAATAGCTTCCCCGACAGCCCCCGTTATTAAACCCCTGTTGTTGAAGGAATTCTTCCTTGGGCTCCCTTTAGAGCGACGGAGATTCTCACCGGCCGCCATTCTCCTTCTCTCCTTCCTCCAAACCCTAAGAATTCCCTTGAGGACGGCCTCCTGAGTAGATAACATGGTATAAGGGAAGGAGAC